>NW_027271174.1:1607500-2207500 GCF_040938485.1 Diadema antillarum
TTAAATCCAACACAATTTCGCAGTAGTTATATGTCATACCAATGCAGATAATACAATATTGGCAGTCCTCCATAGATATAAGAAGATTTTAGTACAAACAGCTTGAAAAGCCAGATGTAGTGTTAGGTCCTTACGGGATGAGACTTATTATACTCTGTATATAGATGCTTCAGTGTACCGGTTCATTGGGGTAAATCGCTCAGCATTTACTGTGATGTATGATGAATGGCGCCAGCTATCGATTACACCGTACAGTGATATGGAGAGAGAAATATGAAGGGCGTTATAACTGTACGTTTTCGTTCTGAGTTGGCTTTAGAAGAAAGAAATGAAAACACTTTATATTGATACACCGAAATGAAACTCTACCTCATGGTCTGCACTCGAATAAAATGCCTTATCATCATAACAAAATGGTAGAGAAAATATCCTTTTAATTAATGACAATTTGGCGCCAACCCCCTTCTTTTTTTTTTCTGAGAGAGTGAATCATCTCTGAAAATATATCTGTACTCTGAACATAGCGATCGACGTACGATAGCGCCCTCTCCAGCTCGGAAGTACCTCACAAGCAAAGGAAAAGCTTCTTTCTAAAACGTAGGCCTACTCAATCTGTATTAGTTTTCATCTGGAAAATTGAGAAGAAAGACAAGAACAGAAAGTTTTGTTCCAAATGGTGTAATGCATTCTGTTTTGTTCCAAAACGTGCTAAATCTACTTGGGTTTTGTTCCAAAAAGTGCTGAATCCAGCGAGATCCAGTTTTAAACCAATGTGCATGCTTGGCCGCACCTGACCCCTGAGTGATAGTGGAAATTGAATAAATGTTTGTGAAGCTTCCTAGATTTTCCTCTTTTGTCACGTTATTATCAGCTGTGAAATTTTGTTATATCTATGCATAGAAATTCTTTGGAGAGATGAAGAAAACGGGAGAAATTGTGATGAGAAAACAAAATCATCCGAGAAAAATACAGGAGTCACAAAAAGTAGTTCCTCAACCAACATTTACATGTGCTACTTATCGGTCACCGTGCTCTATTCATCCGGAGGTCTCCTTTACAGATATCGATTGGAATCTTATCATACATTTTTTTTTCTTTTCAATACCATTTGTGTCAAATGCCTCAAACTGATAGAATTGTGTTTTTTTTTCTTTAAACTCTTCATAAAAATATATCATACATACATAATATATTATAATGTAGGCCCATATATATTTGTGTGTGCGTGTGTGTGGGTTGGTGTGGATGTGATTGTGTGTGACTTCCGGCAAGAACGGAAACAAAGGATTACGTTGCAAATTGCAGCTTCTTCCTCCTTTTTCGATTTTAAAATCATTTAGAAGAACTTGGCTCCTCTTAAAATATTTTCATTTTGCATTAATCATTAATTGTACTCGGAGCTTATAATATTATGTTATGTCTTATTTTATACAAATCTAATGCGAATATTGATGACCTAATTTGTAAGAAAATAGAAGACAGACCTTCTTATTAAAAAAAAAAAGAAATAAGAAAACGAACTCCCCAACAAGAGTCCTCTCTATGCGCTCTCTGTGCAGCGGGGTTTGTGTATTGATTAGCGTGGAGTGCCGCGCGTGATTTGTAATGAGTTAGACGGGCGCGGGAAAAGCGAACGACAGGAAACGGCAGCTTTTAACACTCTACGTTCGAGTCGTTTGATGCTCGCGGGAGCTGCCTGTGAGTGCTGAAGTTCTTATTCTGGATTATAGCAAAGAGGGCGCATTATACCCTCTTTAAAAGACAGCAATCAAAAAGAAAAGTCTCTCATCGCTACACGTTTCGATTATTGCGTTCTTCCGTACCCTTGTATCTGATTTCCGAACTTAACCTTGCAATGATTCTCCATAGATCTGCTAAAATGTCCCATAATTATAAGAGCATGATTTACACCCCCCCTACCCCAATACCCCCCCCCCCCCCCAAAAAAAAAAAAAAAAAAAATGGGACTCTTTAAGACGTACAATACCCGGCGAGATGCAATGAACATGAATGAAAAAAGACGATTCAGATTATGAGAAGTCGCACAACTGATTGTAAGTTTTATTGTTAAATGGGGGGGGGGGGGGGGGAGGAAAATCACAAGCTAACGACAGCCTAACAGTCATACAGCCCATCACGAGTCTCACTGCCCACGAGTCACACATTCCAGGTGTTATGCAGCTCACGAGTCGTACAGGCCGTGAGCTAGTCACTACATAAATTGAACAAGACACATTACAAGCTCGACATCAAGTAAACTATAGGGCCACGACCTACACGGTAGCCACATAAAGACCAAAATAATAAAAAGCACAAGCTCGACAGTGAAGATAAAAATATCCAACGAGCGTCGGGGCGTTAACGGGGTGATCATTAACGGGCCAGTTAACGATCGCCCCGTCACTGTACAGGCATGCTAACCTGGAAACATTAAACTGCACATTACTTAAATATGAGACCAATCTGAAGTAAATAATTCTAACACAACAATAGATCTATAATGAACTCTTAAATGAATCCCACAAAAAATTGTAACAGTCATCCCCCAGCATTCCCACTGATTCCCACTGAACAGTTACCCCGTTCCATACGGGAACCTGGTGGGCTGTGTATTAAGTCTATGAGGAATTCGGAATTCAGTATGGAACGGGGTACTAGCCATCCCCTTTAAGCCTCACGTAGTTTCGACCTCGTGCACACCCCCCCCCCCTCTTTTGCCTATAGTGTCGAGGTATTAGTTTCCTTATCAATATCATCATTATCTCTAATGACGATAGCATACCACTACCGAACTTTAATTTACAATTGTTCTCATTATCATCCCCACCTCAGTTGAATATTACCGAGGGAATAACAATAGGTTACAGGAAAAATAAAATAGACAACGCTGTCATTCCGTTTGGATTCCTACATCTAAACTGAAGTCCAAATGATATGATGCAATAAGAAGACAAATTAGCCCCATACCGGCACAGCTGGACTCTCTCTTTTCCTTTGTCTCCCCCTCCTCCCCCCCCCCCCTCATTCACGTGATGGTAACTTTCTGTTGCTATTATTATCATTAGTATTATCAATATTATTATCTTTTTTTTTACAATTATTATTGTCATTATTATGTTTTGTTATTATTATTAGTAGTATGTATTATTATTATTAGCATTATTACTATTATTATTATCATTTTTATTATTATCATCATTATAATTATCATTTTGCTCTTTAGTCATGTCAGAGAAATGGCATTGGAAAACTCACCGGAAGGGGGAACAAAATACAGACAATGAGATCTTTTGGACAGAGGGAGATCAGTGGAGGTTATTATTATCCGTCTCATGCCGATAGCCCATGACGTTTAAATGGCACCGAGGTATCTTGTGCGGAAAAGGCCGATACCTGTCACTGGTTATGGTGGAGTTAATGAAGTATCATTGATTGTATCCTTGTTTATTTTGAAAGCTGATTGCAAACAATATATGCGAAGAATATACTTAGTTTGTATGTGTTTGGCTTTTTTTATTCTTTCATAATCGGCCATAACCCCCAATTCTATGTACTTTAAATCCTAATTGGCAGGCTTGCCAGTCACATCATTGTTCATGGACACATTTAATTTCCTCAATTAGTTTCGGTCCATTAACCCGGTCATTGGCGGTCGTTGGCTATAGGCCGTGATGTGTTTGCGTACATTAATAGTTGACACACGCCACCAGCAATGCCACTGGTATAACTTAGATTGGAAAGTTACCAGCATACCTCAATCTATTCATCTGGGAGTGAATTCAGTTAAATTTGAAGGTCTCTTTCGTCAATCAAAGCTAAAGCCTTTACGCTCAAGTGGCTTAAAAAAAAATCCGTTTTCAGTTGTATACAATCAAGGGAAATGTAAAGAGAATTTTTATTTTATGGCATACTGTTTAAGCATGAAACGTTGTTATTGATCGCAGTTACGTGATTTAATGCAAACTGAATGATTTGATGTTGTCACTTCCTAAAAATGCTTTCAATTCGGTTTTTATCTCTAATAATTGTTCATAATAATGCACATTATTGTGCACTGGAGATCTTTGTAATATTTTCTAATTATGACGTGAGAGAAAAGAAAATCTGAAAATAACTGAATTTAAATCAAATTATTTGTTTTTATCAAACGAAACTTTCACTCTTCTGTTGATGACATTATTTTTTGCTACAAATTAGAGCGATTATGAACTCGGTGTTAAAAGTGCTGTTTACCATTTGGAGCAGTGATTTAAAGATAATGTTCAAGCTATCAGATTTGATGCAAATCTGTATAGGTCAGTTCTGCCCTTTCAAGGAAAAAAAAAACAGTATCTGCAATATGTTATACATTGCATACATACACCTCTCTTTACCGGGGTGGAGTTGAATCAGAAAACATCCTACCATATTATTATAAAAAACTTCGTGATAAAGTCTGAAATAATAAAGGAGTTATCACTATATTTCTCAATAAACCATTACTGTAGATGGTTTAGAGACAATTTTGTTGTAACGTGTGCTCACATTTTTTTTGTAACAACCAAATATCGATTTTACCGATTGAAGCATTAAAACATTGGTTGTTTCTATCTCAAACTCACATTTTAGAACTATTTTGATACACTGAAGCTAGGTTTTTGCTTCATCTGCAAAATGGTAAAATAAAGTGATGCCTTTAACTTTTGCCTTCACTCTGAAATGTTTGTTGTCATTGAGGGAATTTTATAATATTGTACTTCGTTAAATCTCATCTGTACGAATTATGTTCGAAACAAAATATATTTCCATTATTATGGTCCGATGATGCTCGCTACTGTGTTGATTTAAATTGTATGTTGTACTCTCGGAGGTGTGGGTACAGTCTGTGTCTCCTTCTATCTACATTTGGCTCTCGTTATATCGAAGTCCCCGGAACCGGCAGTTTTATTCCGTTATATCGAAATTTCTTTATATCCGAAAAAAGAGAAAATGAACAATACATATCTGATGATAATTTGTGGCACTTCACTTCGTTGTATCCGAAATGTTGTTATAACCGTGTTCATAATAACAGGTGCTCACTGTACATGAGATGAATTATTGTAATCGCCTCGCATATACGAGCGTGAATCGTAGGTGGTATTGTTTTGCCATAGTAATTCCTCGTTGACAAAAACACTCATAGCAAATGAAAATGAAATCCAAGGGGATGATTTAACAGCTCAATAAAGGCTATTCATTTTGAATGAGGATAATTATTTTCGTCATTTTGCGGAAAAAAAAATGAAGGTTAGCTTCGCCTTTGGTGACATTTGAATAAGATATGAATACATTCTGCCTGCATGGTGAGCAATATTTGATTACTTTCTTTTTAATGGCATGTGCGTATTGTGCGTTATAATCCTTTTATACATGTACACCCACGCTTCTATTGAGTAACGTTTTCCAACCCGCAGAAAATGCTCTCAGCAATCAAGCTTTATGCGGATACCGTTTTCAGGTCCATAAAAACCGGGAAATTCCCTTCCACTTGAAACTCCTGCTCCAAAATGCTCGAAACGGATGAATTTACGAATGCATAATAGGAATTTGACGATGGCTTAAAGCAGGTGCCATCAGACATGTTAGATCAATATTCTTTCTACATTTAGTGTCTGATTTACCCGTATTTCCTGCAGTTATGAGAAAGGGAGGGCATTCTCGAAGAGATAGAGGGAGAGAGAGAGAGGGGGGGGGAGGGGTGGGGGGGGGAGCGAGGATGAATAAGGAAGCGATGACTGTGACTGTCGCTTATAACATTATAAAAGAAGAATAAAACTATTGCCTGGAGGTAAATTCCCTTTCAATAAACACTTCGTAGGCGGACTCGATAGGAAAACATTTTTATCGAAGACTAGAATTACTACATACGTCATTATTCAAAAAAATAAATCTTGAATTCCACGCCCTCATCTCAGGCAACTATCACACGCTTTTCTTTTCTTTTCTTTTCTTTTCTTTTCTTTTCTTTATGAAATTAAATTCATATCCACGTAATGGCATCATTTCCTACCGGTAGAGAGCAGCATTTAAGACTTGGGGCTGCATGACGTATTGTCACTCTGAAACTAACGTTAAAGGGACTGTTTATTATTCGTTGAAATATGAATTCAGCTTGCTACTTTTTTTGCAAGATTTACTGTACGTTATTACACAAACCATGCTGTATGAAATGTTTATAGCATACAATTCGAAGAGGAATTCAGAGTGTTTTGATGAAATTCGGTTTTGGAATGAGATTTCCCAAAATAAATTAAAACAAAGCGATCTTACTGAAAGGTGGGTCCCACCTTTTATTAGGATTGTTTCAGTTTGAATGATAATTATCTCAGCCATTCAAAACAAATTTTCATCAAATAAACTTTAAATTCCTCTTAGAATTATAGTTTTTTTCATATCTAATACGATTTTTTTTTAATTGTCTCACAAAATATCTTTTAAAAAGTTTTTAAACCTAAAGCCCCATCTCAACAAAAACTATGCCAACCCTTTAATTCACGGCTTATTTAAGAAATTTTGATAGAACTTGGTCGGAAAGACGCGTGAAAGGTGGATATTAGAAACATCGGGAAGATTTATGAGCAGAAAGTCTCACACCTTTGAGAGGCAAATATCTACTCGTTTTCTCCTTTTGGGAAAATCGATTTGACGAGTCTTGCAGACTGCGTTTATAGTAGAGCTCGGCCTTCGTTTTCCTCGTTTGTCAAAAGGAACGCACATCACGGTTTGCCAACTTTGTCTGTTCGGATGTCGCTATCGGAGTGTTTCGGATTTTTCTGGGATCTCCGAACGTAACAGCAATGCATGTATTAACTCTTTATGTGCCAAGGTGGGAATTAAACAACTTTAGCATAACCATGGAGGCAACCTGTTAGTATACTTTATATAGGATTACCAAGAGTACAACTTATCTGATAGGGAGAAGATTAAACCGGGACTTGTAAGAAGACATGGATTGTTGCTGATGTTGTCATGTTCTACAGAACTAGAGCTATCCTTTACCTTATCACCGAAATAGGTAAAACATTTCACCACAGTGGCACGAACTGTCACACACTGCAGTCACTAATATCATTAATGGAATAACGAAAGTATATTAGGTCTACAATAATTATTGTCAGATGTAAAATGTTTGAATAAATGAAACGAAAAGTATCTATTATGATGTAATGAGAGGTATGACCTCAACGAGGTATTGGAATGAGAATGTAATTGTATATAAGTAAAAAGTATGTTAATACGCACTCATTCAAAGCACACACATCTGGAGCACGTGCACAGATTATGTGTCATTCACACACAAGTGCACATATTCATGTCATCACACAAACTCTCGCACGCCCCAACGTGCACACATACCCCATTACAAAAAAAGCATGTAAGCACACATGAAATTAATGTATATAGTCACACAACCGTGCGCAAACGAGCTAACATTGTTTTTTAACACGAACCCGCTAAACGATGACAATCTACCGATACACGGATTTACTCGATACAGATGTTGTACTCCTCTTGATATACTAGTATACATGAACAAAATAGGTAATTCTTGCCCCATCCAAGCTTTCCCGGGCCTCATTGTCCTGGATGTTTCCCGCGGGGTAAACATCCGGAAAGATTTGTCAAAAACGCAAGAGCGTTATCTCATCGTCTGCGAAGGAAAAGGCAATCTATTTATTTCAATTCAATTTTTGTTTCCCATTCATGGGGTGAAACACCCTTGTAAGCTACCGTTTGGTTTTCAGAGGGGTCCACACAGGTTGAAAATACTAGCATTATGCATACAGTATTACAAACATATATACACATGCAAACAACATAGAAAAAAAAATAAACATCGTGGTAATCTTGATTTTAGACATAAGAGGGAAAATACAAAGTATACGACCCCTTAGGCCCCGATAACCTCATTTATTGGTCTGGTGTTTTTTGGTTTGTTTTTTTTTTTGTTTTTGTTTTTGCGATGATTATTATTCATAGACAGTATCTTACAAGGTAAAAAAGCAACCTGTCTCACGTGAGCCCTTGTTGTTTGTCATAAAAAAAAATATTTATTCCGCTTGAGGCGGATACCTAAAGGCATCTGAATCGAATACAGTATCTACCTATCCTTTGACTGGCAATACACGCTAGAAGATTACTCTTCCAGTGCCACTCTAAGATTTGCATTTCTTTATGTTTCAGGGGATGTTTTATCTGTGATCTTGATAAGATTTTTTGCATTCGGTCAATTCTATCAAGTGTTTCTCCGATGTGAGATACGCAGCAAAATTCAAAATTACCAATTCAATGATGAAACACAGATGCAAGAAGAAACAGCTGTTATCAAAACATCTTCATTTTGGTCTTTACGCTCCGACTATTATCGTCAGGTTTGTCAGATGGGATTTTACAGCGCTGGAAGGGGTTGTTTGAGTGCTTGCTTTTTTCACTTTCTGTTTGTTTGTTTGGTTTTTTTCTTTTAAGGAGCAATTGAGACTGTTGCGGGAGATGGTGCTGGGTTTTGTGGGAATGATATTTAGTAACATACCTATTTACAGACCCATCTTTTCAACGGACCATTCTTTTCTGTCCTTACTTTTCTGTCAAGTATGCGTTGCTGTTCTTCGTTCATTTTATTCAATTGGACATACAATCTTTATTAAATGCCATACTTTACGATCCACAGTCTGGTCAATGAAGTTTTAAGAAGTTGCTGAAATGATATGATTTATGTATATTGTGTATGTGCTCTGTATCTGGTGTCACTTCTTGTTGGATGAAAATAAATAAATGAATTGAATTTGATTTGAACTGAATTTTAAATTGAATTCTGTGTGTGTACGTGTGTGTGTTTGTGTGTGTGTGAGTTTATGTGCTTGTGTGTGTGTTTGTGTTTGTTTGTGTGTGTGTGTGTGTGTGTGTGTGTGTGTGTGTGTGTGTGGAGGGGGTGGATCCCACTTTAACCGCAAACAACTTCCAGAATGTAAATGTCACTGTAGTGACAACTGTAATAGTCAAGGCAAAACCTGGCTGCATAATAATACGAAAGAATATAAGAGGCTAACCACGGTGAATCATGAGCAATGGAGTATGGAACAATAATCATTGAGAGCCGGGACTATCGATTTATTTTAAAAATGATTTCAATGATTGCTTTTAAGAGAATGGCAAACTACATTTGACCTGGATAAATGCCTTGTAAAGACATAGGATACGTAAAGTCCCATGCCTTTGATCGAGATCTCATTATTAATATTACTTTATCTTGGAAAGAATTTAAGTTGGAATGTTATTTTTTATTATTTACCCAATATTTATCCAATACTGTAGTACATATATGTTTCAAGGCGACATCAGTTCAGTTTCAGTTTCAGTTTCAGTTTTCAGTTTAGTTTATTTTGCACCAAGCATTAAAAATATACAGAGCAAACAATAAAAACATGAATGTACAAAATGAGATACAAAAGAGAAAAATTCATAAGACATAGGACATACAATTAGAAATAATGTGGCGGTATGACTACATACAAAGACAATGCCATTTGTGGGGGAAGCAGCAAGAAAGGAAAATCCCTTGTGAGTAGCTGACCCATTGTACTGTAACATACATATACCTTAGACAGATTTAAGGAAAAGAAATGACAGTTAAGTTGACAAAACGGGACAAGTCAAAACAATGCAATCATTACAAAAGAAAACTACGGAGATATGGACGATAACAACACAGAAAACAGCAACAACAAAAATAGAAATACGCCTTGAATTAACTACGTTTGTAATCTTCCAGTAAAAAGTGTTTATATTTGATTTTGAAACTATTTATAGTTTGTGATGCTTTTAGGGATAGAATACCATATATGAGGACCCTGATATAAAACTGATTTTTTAAAAAATGAGGTGCGCATGTGATATAAATGATAGTTTGCAGAATTTCTTGTGCCGTAATTATGAATAGTGCTGTTCAGCGAAAAATAATCTAAAAGGGATTCTGGAAGTAACTTTTTGTAACATAGATACATAAAAATACCCAACTGTAAAAAATAAATATCATAGAATTGCAGCATATTATACAAATGAAAGATTGGTTTTGAATGGGCAAGATATGAAGCATGGTGTACAATACGTATTGCACGTTTTTGCAAGACACAAACTCTGTTCAACTGGGTTTTTGATGCATTGCCCCAAATTATGATCCCGTTTGACAAATGTGGTAAAACAATTGAATTATAAATCATTTTTAAAAACACTTTAGGCATTGACTTTAATTTATACATAACACCAATATTCTTTGCCAACACATTACAAACGTTATTTACATGAGCATTCCAGGTAACATTTTCATCAAGTATTAATCCTAAAAACTTCAAAGCCGACACACGTTTTACCTGAGAGGCACAGATATTGACAGAAAAATTATCAATATTACATTTTCTCTTGGTGAATAACATATAATTAGTTTTTTGAACATTAATTGTAAGTTTATTTGAATAAAACCACTTTGTCATCAGAGTAAGTTCTTGATTCAAAATATTTTGTAACTCTAAAATATTCTTGTGTGAAAAAAATATGCTCGTATCATCGGCAACAAGAATAAGCTTTAAAGTTTCAGAAACATTAAAAATGTCATTGATATATAACAAAAATAGTAAAGGTCCCAAAATAGAGCCCTGGGGCACTCCACATCTTATGCCTAAATTAAATGATTTATCATTACAGATGCTTACATATTGTTTACGTTCACACAAATAACTCTTAAGTAATTGTAATGGTAATCCTCTAATTCCATAATGCATATAATTTATGTACCAATATACTATGATCAAGCGTATCGAACGCCTTACTTAAATCAAGAAATACACCAATCATATATTCTTTATTCTCAATCGCAGTTACAACTTCATGCACAAAATTCACCATTGCAGATGATGTGGAGTGCCCCGGCCTAAAACCATATTGATTTTCGTGTATTATATTGCACTGTGTAAGAAAATTAAAAAGACGATTGTATATACACTTTTCTAATATTTTTGAAAATACTGGCAAGACTGAAATTGGCCGATAATTAGAAACGAGTTCCGGCCTTCCACTTTTATACACAGGAATCACCCTAGCAATTTTCATATTTTCTGGGAAAATACCAAATTCAAGACACTTATTAAATATCAAACTCAAACGTTTTGCTATCACATGTATAACTCTCTTTACAACTTTTATGTGAATATCATCATATCCGGCACTGGTAATTGATTTTAAGTTACAGACTATGTCTATAATTTCTTTCTCAGTAACAGGGCTAAAATAAATAGTGCATTCATTTACTTTAACATATTGCATAAAATTATCAGTAACATCTAGTGTAAACTTTGAATTCAAATCATATCCAATATCAACGAAGTACTTATTCATAACATCACATATTTCTTTCTTATCAGATACTTTCTCACAATTCTTTAATATTCCATTGCACTCGAATGTGTTATTTTCTTTACCCATTGCTTTATTTATAATATTCCAAGTTTGTTTTGTACTTCCATTACATTTGTTTAACTGTCCGACATAATATTGTTTTTTGGCAAGTTTGATCATATTTGTAACTTTGTTTCGACATCTCTTATACACAGTCTCATGGTGTTCACTCGGATTCTTTACAAATAATCTATACAAACGGCACTTTCTTTTACACAATTTACGAATTTCATATGTTATCCATGGTTTACCTTTCTTAAGTTCTTTTTTGTAACACACCCTTTTAGGAAAACAAAAATTGTAAACATTTGAAAACTTAATCAAAAATCATCATACATACTATTAACATCATTTGCGTCAGGTGACCATTCCACATTCTCCATCATACGTACACACAGAGTGATAGTGGTCTCATTGATATCCCACTTTTCATAAATTGTCTTGCTTTGGGACTTGATGCTATTATCAGAAATACAAAATACGGGTAAATGATCAGATATATCTGTAAAAAGGGCTCCTGAATGAATAACACAAGTGTCATTTGTAAGTACATTATCCAAAAGAGTGGCAGTTTGTTTTGTGATTCGCGTGGGGCATTGTACTGAAGGGAACAGGGAGTACAACATCAACATATCTAAAAATTCATTAACATCTTGCACTTTCCCGGCATTCAATAAATTTATGTTAAAATCACCCATCAAATATAATATTTTCTTTTCGTTATGTACAACGTCTAAAACATGAGATAAGTAAAAACGAAACTCATCAGTACTTTGATTTGGAGGTCGGTAAACAACACCAACTATTGACGAACTCTTATAATTTTCAATTTCCACAAAAATACTTTCAATGAAATCGTTGTTTGCATCTAAATCAACGCGTCTTTTACATTCTATATCATTTAATACATACACACCAACTCCTCCTCCACGCTTAGTTTTTTCTATGATTTTCCTCAAATTTATAAATATCCGGATGATTTTCAGACTATTACCTTTAAAAAACAATTGTTACACTGGGTAGGACTACAGATTTCTCAAAATGTATAGTGAATTAGGAATGAGAATATTTTCACAATTTATAACAAATCACAATGAACACGAATGATGACGTAGCAGTTTCACCTTAAAAATGCATGGGGAGATCAAGGAAGCAGAACGAAAGAAAATAGCATACATAAATTCTACACAGGTGAACTTGTTAAACGACCAGTATTGCAATGGAATTGCATGGCTACATTTCTTTAGATATGTGAGCCTCCCTTGTCATCATCCTTGTTCAGTGTGAATTATTTTCGTGGGTTTTTTTTTTTTTAGATTATTGTTCTCTCTGCTCAAGGACCACAATACATTTCACAGACATATACATGGAACTGTCAGTTTATGTACTATCACATGTTTGTGATGAATCCGCAAAGTAAAAATATTATGATTGGTATTGTTTATAAACCCCCAAGTTCAAGTCCTAAAGATTTTGATTGTATAACAAACTTGTAAAAAAGCCCCTTTTTTATCAATACAAATATTTTCATAATGGGTGATTTTAACATTGATTTCATTAAGAATGATGATAATACTTCTCAAGAATTTCTTGAAATGTTTTTGTCAGCTTCATTTTTGCCATTAATTTCGAAGCCAACTCGTGTTACAAATCATTCCGCCACCCTCCTTGATAATATTTTTACTAATTCTGTGCAGATTTTAAATTCTTCTATAATTTCATCAGATATTACTGATCATTTCCCCATTATAGCATGTTTTGACCTTAAACACTATGTTAATAAGTTTCATTCTTCTTCATCCAGACGTAGAGCTACACCAGAAAATTTGGCTAGCCTTGGTGCTAACCTAGATAGGGCTGATTGGTCTAGTGTTTATGATAATGATGATATAAATGTATCGTTTGAGAATTTCTCAGGGATAATTAACAGATATTTAGATGAATATATTCCCAGATTAAAAAGAAAAGTCAGTTAATTATAAAACTTTCCCCAAATTACCATGGATTACAAAATCTCTTCTGCGGTCAATAGATAGGAAAATAGGTTATATTATTATAAATTCAAAATGAAAAAAAAAAACTGAGAAGTCAAGAAATGAATACACTTTGTATAAAAATATTTTGACGAAGATTATACGATTGGAAAAGAGAAAATCATTCAGTTAGAAAAATATAAACATGATATAAAAAATACATGGAAGGTGTTGAAGCAGGCTATGAATATATCAAAAAAAAAGAAATCAGAAATCATAAAAATAAGACATCATAATAAAGTTTTTGAAGATCCCCATGATATAGTCAATATTTTTAATTCTTATTTTTCAATGATTTGAGATAATTTGGCGGAAAAAATACCGCAGTCAAAAATACATTTTTCTAATTTCTTAGGTCAATCCAATTCCAGTTCGATTTTTTTTTTTTGTTCCAACAACAAAATATGAAATAATAGATATTGTTACCGCAATGAATAATAAGCGAAGTGCCGGTTATGACGATGTCAGTAATTTTATTTTAAAGGGAATGATATCTTCAATTGCTGACCCACTTTCATATATCTTCAATAAATCCTTATCAAGTGGTTTTTTTTCCTGATTTTATGAAAATAGCTAAGGTTTTCCCCTAATTCAAAAAAGGAGAAGATTCTGATACATGTAATTGTAGACCTATTTCTTTGCTTTCATCTTTATCTAAAATATTGGAAAAATTAATATTTACAAGAACAATTAATTTTCTGAATTTGCATAATGGTTTTACAAATTTTCAATTTGGGCTTCGTCAGAAACATAGCACTATTTATGCTCTTTTAAAGTTTATTGACCACGCTGCGCACACTATTGATAATCATTTTCATCTTATTGGTATCTTCCTGGACTTCTCCAAGGCCTTCGATACAATTAATCATGAAATATTACTTTATAAACTGTCTCATTTTGGAATACGTGGGAAGGCCTTGGAGTGGTTCAGGAGTTACCTACAAAACCGAAAACAATATGTATCTCTGAACGAGTACAGCTTGACTTTAGAATTCATTAAATGTGGCGTCCCACAGGTTAGTTTATTAGGACCTTTACCTTTTATCATTTATATTAATGCATTTTGCAGATCATCTGACATACTCTCATTTATACTTTTTGCTGAGGATTCAAATATTTTCTTTTCTCACCAAAATCCAGATACTCAATTGTACACATCGTTAATTCCGAATTGAAAAAATAATTCAGTTGATAAGAGCTAATAAATTATCTCTCACTCTTCAGAAAACTAAGTATATGCTTTTTAGTAATTCTTTAGAAGATTTAGACACAGGTATTGCTTTTGATGACACTTGTTAGAACGAGTTTCTCATATAAGATTCCTTGGTATCACAGTGGACGATAAACTTTCGTGGAGGCCGCATATTACAAACATTAGTACAATAATTTCACGCAATATTGGTATTATTAATAGACTCAATTTTCATATTCCTGTGTCCTCTTTGTTGACGTATTTGTCTTTAATTTTACCTTATCTTAATTACGGACTCCTAGCGTGGGGTATTGCCCATCAAAACTTACTAGATAAATTACTTTTATTACAAAAAAAAGAAGGTTATTCGTATTATTTGTGGCGTCCCGCCACGTTCCCATACAGAGCCATTATTTACTAAATATAAGATTTTGAAAATTAAAGATTTGTATTTTTTCAACTTGGTCAGTTTATGTTTAATTACAATGTAATTGCACTTCCCAGTGTTTTCAATTCAATGTTCCCACGGAACCAGTCTTTTCATGATTATCCCACTAGACAATCTAATGAGTTTCATTTACCCCTCCTGAGAACTTTGCTGGCCCAGAATATATTTATATACACCGGTCCTAGATTTTGGAACTCACTGAGCTGTGAAATAAAAAAATTCCCCATCTTTGTATTCTTTCAAGCGCAAGTTGAAATCTTTTCTATTTAATCCTCTGATATGTTTTGCTTTCCTTAGCTATAGGTTTCGTCAACCCCAGGGTTCATCATCCACCCACCAATCATTCAATCACTGAATTCATTATTACATAAAGAAGTAACCATCACAATCCTTGCTCAGCTGCATGCAGCACCAACTCTATGAAGCACATTCTCTGCCATCCCCTGTTCCATTTCCCTTGTTCAGTGTGTAGGCATTCTCTCATTCTCTCATTCTCTCTTTTTCTTTCTTCCCTTCCATACTTTCATCTATTCTGGCAAGTTGTGTCATGTTGTTGTGATTCCTCTGTTTTGTCCCGTCCTGTCGTATATCATATTTGTTACAAGTGTTTGTAAGTAAGTAATTCATAAGTTTTATGAGTGGTTCACAATCTACAAGCTTTGCTTTTTAGTGGACCTCTCTATTCTTTCTTCCTTTTTTTTTCAACTGAAGCATGACTTTGTATTATTTTTTTTTGCCTGTTTGCGCTCTTATGTTTATCGATATCATTTATTTATTGCAAAAGCAAATGTTTTTTGTTTATGATGTAATACCTGATTTATCTTGTGTTATGTTTTTGTTGAAAGAAAAAAAAAGAGAAAAAAATGAATTGAATAATATGAAACTAATGATAATCGTCCTCACTTTCCCTTTAAGGGTAAGCTCCAAGTCCCCGCCGAAAGTGGGGGGGGGGGGGGGCGCATGAAACAACGAGTTTCCCAAACATTCACTTCGAACTTGGACCAACTAGTAGGCTCCAACACAAGAATATTCATCTCGTTAATTGATCGATGCAGCCCAGTTTCTGCTCGAAGTGTACGTAAATTGATTTAAAAAAAATCAAATATTCCGGGAAGTGTTTTTTTTTTTTTTTTTGCCATTTTTTCTGACCAAAAAAAAAAAAAAAAAGAAGAAGAAGGAAAGTAACGGTAGGCGACATGAATGTCGTACCATTTAAAGCAACGTTGCATGCGTGTCCAGTGTCCACAAACAGTAATTACCCATTTTGTGACACACAAGTTGTCGAATTTAGAGGTTTGCTACTTCATGTCATTGGTATTTATTCAATGGCAGGTGAGTATGAAAAGGCACTTCAGCCAGAGACCGAAGTGAGGGATACGGTTCTTTTGCCAGTGCCGATGCATGATTACACAATCGTCACTGTCCAAACGCTTAAATGTACTCATCAAGATGCATATGATCAGGTCACTTATGACGGCTGTGATAAAAGGCGGATCTCCGTCCATAGTCCATAGTAGTAGGTCCATGGTCGAAATAAAGATTGCACCGAACTGCACATTTTCCTTCAGGCGTCTTTGGTCTAATTCATTGATGTTAATTCAGTAAATTAGAAAAACAAAATATCCACGTGGGAACTCTAACTTCTTCAGCCAGGAGTAACCAGACTGCCTATTGGTGGAATTATATGGGGTGTGAGCTGGAATCGGGAAATCGCCTTCTTGCTTTTTACGGGGTGCCCCGGGAATCCGGGACAGACTCATTCCCTAACCAGGCGATGACGTTGGGCGCCGCTTCCTGGTTGTTGGTCATCGAAACTGCAGCAATCCGTCTTGGCGCCAATCAGTCGCTTTGCTTCGGTAAACAAGCGCCTCTCGCTCGCTTGGTGTCACTTTCGCAGGTTATCCGCAGCGACACTTGGCTGCGATGAAGAAGAACCGCGGAGACTGATCTTCAGGAGCGATAATCGCTGTCCAACCCCGCGGGAGATGCCCGGGGAATTGATCCCGGCATGCCGCTCGAGCGTGATTTCAGTGGGTTCAAGTCGCGCGCAGTTCTGTTTTCCTCCCTGTTTCCGCTCGTTAAGAACGATCACCTGTGCAAGGGGACCCCATAAGCCATTACCTTGAATGTTAAATCACACTCGCTTGCAGGTGTTCATCATCAAACTCTTTTCCTAAACTCTCGGACAGTATATGGACTATCTGATGTCATTGATGAGATCGTTATCAAAACCACCGTATATCGCTCTTTCATCTTGTCCAGTTTGTCACGCACTTGGAAACTTCATGCAAGTTTTGTTTAAAAGCACCATTGTAATCAAAGAGAGCCATATCATTGTAAGTTAACACAGTGGCATATTTGTAAACTGAGCGTATCGAACAAAGAGTGAAAAGTTTGGCTCGAAATTCATGTTATACTGCATGTACAGACTTTTCTGTGTGTCTCGTGGAATTTACCCTCAGAATCACGTCCCATCCGGCAAGTGAATTTCCCCTCATCGGATCTGAAGGTAAGACGGAACTACTTTGCATTCATGTGGGCACGATCACTTCCTGATAACCACATCAGGGAGATGTCCAATAGTCCCATAAATAGCAGTCAGTGTATGAGCTGTTTCTCTTCGCTCTTTTCCATTGAATACTAAAAGACATGAAAGCTTGTAATAAGCAGGAATGAGTAGCTGATCACTACATACATGGTAGCACTGGACACACAGACACTGACACGAGTAGAGAGACTGAGTTTGATTGATTTTGGAATCTAATGTCAAGGCTTCCATTCTCTGTATGACATTCTCTGTAAGATTGTATCTATGTATAATATCAGCTGATTTTTGAACACACGCACACACACGTTATATGCATAATTTGATACAGGACATGCATAAAGCATTATGTTCACAATTATGATCATAGTAGGCCTACAGGTTTTTGGTTTTTTTTTTTTCAAGTCCGTCATTTCCATGGAGACTGCCGTATAAAGAGTCACAAAGATGTTTACAGTTATTGAGGTGTGAAGGTTGTTAGCTAGTTTGTTTGTTTGTTTTTAGGCGAGTGTATGCGTGTGTGTGTGTTGATGCGTGAAACGATGTGAATGTAATTATAATCACCAATTCTTCTTGAACGTAATCATTATTTTCAACAAAGCGGAAGCCGAACCGTGGCATTAAACAGGTGCATAAACTACTAATTCGTTTCCAAACTCGACACGGCTAGTCAAGTACTGGGCGTTACTTCTTCAATTCAGAAGCAGGAAATAAAAGTACAAGGTAGTAACACTGGTAATTCTGGAAGTAGAATACTAGTTGCATGCATTATCTGTTGCTACGTCAGGCACTTGTCAAGAAAAGGCTGCGGAATGTTCTTCTTTGATAGAAGAATGCGTACACTGGTGAATACATGTCAATGGTCTATCAGGCTGTATTGCGAGCCAGAATGGGTAATTAGGAATGCAAAGCAGTCGCATGGGACGGCTCTGATCGCCAATTTCGAGTCCACGGCGACTATATAGGTTTCAAGCATTCCTCTTTCTGTACAGTTCGCGCCAATACTGTCTGAGCAGACGACAGGCGTAATTAATACAGGAAATCTGCGTCGCAGTCGTTGAGTATCGATGACAGCGTCCACAGGTGACGACAAAATGCGCGACACTTAAAGGTAGCAGTCCTCACCTCGCTGAGTGGCCATCAATTAGAACAAATTTACATCTGTCGCTGCCAGGTTATACGTATCTAAACAATCACTGTCAAATGTGAGATTTTTTTTTGTAATCAGTGAGATCGAGCAAACCTATATCTGGTGTTTACTATTGTATATTTTCATTGCATATTTCTTTTTTTTTATTTGTGCATTTCTACCATCTCATACTTTTAACAAAGTTTTTACTTATCTTTAATAGTCATTCATTACCAGCGTTGGCCTCGGTTACAATTTTCTCAATACATCTAAATTACCAGATTTACGACTAATCCTTAAATTGGCTACACATTCATGAAACATTACACTCAGTGTTTCGTCTTGAAATGACAATCTATTTTGTAAAGTCATTTATGACGTTGCACATGACGGAATCTACTTACATCTGTTTCTCCGATGAAGATTTACGTGGTGAAATTAAGATCTGCCGATTCGATGAAGAAAAGGAAATAATTTATATAGTAGGATCCTCACAGGATTTGAAAATATAGTCAATAAGCACTTTAAGCGTTCCTTGATTTTGTTTCAGATTTTAACCAGAATCCAAAATGATAATCGAATGCTCGATTCTGTTGCCACCTTCTGGATGGACTGTACCGTAATGTTTACAACCTAATCACAATGTAGACATTAGACCCTAAGCTTTGATAATATTGATTGTAATTTTTCCCCGTTAAACTGTCAAAAAGGAATGATAGCTATGCGTTCGATTTGCTGTGCCCCTATGTTTATGTTGCAGAATCAGGTTGCATGCAACTTCATACCTTTTAAAGCTGCAAGGAATGAACAGCATATCAGATTTCACAGATCTTAAGACAAGGGATAGTGAAGTCTGTGTATAGGCTTCTAGAAAACTGGGCTGGCCTATCAACAATTATGATATTATGATATGTTCATCGGCTGTTCATAGGAAAAATTAGTGTTCTTACATAATCATACAGGGTTCAACATCTGCCTCTAAACAGCTTCTCTGATGTGGTGGTCAGAATAAATCTTTAAATGGATCACATTCTTACTTTCCTGTTAGACAGGTGTTGGATAGTGATCCCTTGTCTTGTCTGTCCACCTCATAACACGTTCATTTTTACAAGGCTTCCTCTAATAGGCGATACAGTTATATTAGTATTAAAAAAAAAATCTTGGATGATATTTCTAGTAAAAGCCTACTATTAACGAGCGGTGTAATGCACCTGCTCAGTCTAATTATATTCCAATACCTCGAATCTAAATTGCATGCACTCGAGCGATCCATTTGGTCGTCAAATCCCTCTTTGGTTGCATCATAAAGAGAAATGCGAAATTTGAAATGATACTGGTCTATTTCATTTGAATTATCTTGAAAGGAGTGAAAGAATGTGTTCTCTGTGGCAATGAGTCAAATGCGCACAAATTTCACACACACACATATACCTATGGATAATGAAATGAATATGACACACAAAGGGTTCCAACCTGTTTATCTTTGGTCATTATTTGAAATACGAAATAAGAAAATCCCTGACATCTTAAGATTGTGTATTTTTACACTTAATAGTATCATTATTTCGTGTAACATGAAATGATTAGGAATGTGTCTCCCTGTCTATCTCTTTCTGTCTCTCTCTCTCTCTCTCTCTCTTTCTCTCTATGTAAAAAGATATCATTATGCTTGTTTTCATTCCATAATGTGAGAACATTTGTGTTTTATTTGTAACATACAATAATTAGGTATGTATATCACTGACTATTTCTGCTTGTCTCTCTTTTTTTGTTAATATACAATTTTGCAATTTTATTTCAATTGCAATTTTTATATGCAAATTTTGAGTACGAAACTGCTAATGGGAATGACATTATCAAGGTTTTGAATTTACAAGCATTTGAAAATAGAAGGAACTATTTTTTTTGTCAACGCTCATGTCAAAATGCATGAATGGCCTTGCCCCCACCCGAATGTGCAATAATATTGAGATGATTTTTGACAGGCATGGGTTTAATACAAGAGCAGCTGATTCTTTGAAGGTGGTACCACCTAAACCGAATGTAGAGTGTTTTAAAAGCTGCTTTAGATATGAAGGAGGAAAGGTATGGAACTCACTACCAAATGTTTTAGAGAAATCAAAGTCATTATCAGCTTTTAAATTGTTATGTAAGAAAATGTATTTTCACTGATTTCATCCAACGCCCTTTTTTTTTTACACAATATGTATCATATCATTATTTTTGTCACACTGTATTAAACTTGCCTTGTGCAAAGTATGCGTTGAGTCCTTGAATGTGTGTTGCATATTGGTATACAAGCATTCAACTGTTTAGGTTTAATGGGCATCACTGCCAGTTTGCATGTAATATATTTATTAGTGTAGATTTTTACATGGAATTTCTACCTGCTTCTTATGATCGTGGGCTTGTTGATTCAAGTCCTTACTGGCAGAGTCTTTAAATTCCTTTTCTACAACAAATGGTTTGATTGTGTATAATCTTGCATCATTTTCAGATTCGCTGTTTTAATATATCCTTTTTTATCATATGTGACCCTGCACCTCAAAACAAACAAAAAGTCGCCAGACATGAATTTTTAGTTAAGACTATATTCTGAAGAGCAGACTTTAAGCTTTAAAATGATGTGTAACTCAAATCAAATGGACTCTCCTAACCTATCTAAATATTGGAAAGAAAGCACAAACTCAGGAAAAGTGTGAACTGAGAAAAGAGGCTCTGACGTAAAGTGTCTATTCAAGCGCTTAATCTTTACCAAACCGTGCTGGCTGTTCGATGAATGGGACAAAAAAAAAAACAAAAAAACAGGAAGTAAACCACCAGAGTAACAACAATGAAGGGATAATCAGATTAAACGGAAATTAAGCATGCCTCATTAACACATTATGTCCATAATTAATGCCAACTTTCAAAGCAGTAGCACTATCCTTTCAAAAGTTATTAGAGTTGAAAGTGAAGAGTTTAGACAAGGTTTTTCAGAAATGAAAAAGGGATGTTCGAGATAAACTGCTAAAAAACACACTTTCCTGCCCGTTTTATGAAACCAAATTTTAGCATAATGTAAAAGAAGACCCGCTCTTTTAGAAAATATGAAAAAGTCAAGTCACATTATGTCCATAATTAATGCCAACTTTCAAAGCAGTAGCACTATCCTTTCAAAAGTTATTAGAGTTGAAAGTGAAGAGTTTGGACAAGGTTTTTCAGAAATGAAAAAGGAATGTTCGAGATAAACTGCTAAAAAACACACTTTCCTGCCCGTTTTATGAAACCAAATTTTAGCATAATGTAAAAGAAGACCCGTTCTTTTAGAAAATATGAAAAAGTCAAGTTCGGCTAGGTTGACCCATTTCACTTAATTTCAGTCCTCACGCAAAATCAGTGTGTGCAACTTTATGTTCGTTTTGAGGTGCACGGTCACATATTGTTTTGTCATATCATACATAGATCTGGTTACTACTGATTTCAACTAGACGTATTGCTCCTTGTAGTGAAGTGCTGTTTGTGGTGGTTTTTATGCTTATATTTGTGTAACATGATTTCACTTGCTGATCTTCTTATCCTGTCAAAATATGTTTGAATAAATAAATAAATGAATAGATAAATAAATAAATAGATAAATAGATAAATAAATAGATAGACATATTCGTTTTTTCATTCATCAATGTGAGAAATACAAAGACAAAGTAATAGGAGAAAGAGAGAAGGAGGATGGGGAGGATGGGGACTGCATGAGGTTGAGGGGGTAAATTACATCCTGATCTATGACCATACAATGCTGTAAGCATAATATGACCAGGTTCAGAAAGAGATGTTAGCAGCAGTGACTCCGGTCCAGGTGTATATTTCAAGTTGAAGATGATTTAATTTCCCAGAGGGACGAATCAAATAGCGGATATCAGATGCCCGGTCCTAAAGTGCGCTTACCTCCAGACGCATCCAGGGACTTGGTAGGCCTATATCCGTGAGACTGGAGTACCCTCATGAGAGTTAACTCCCTGGATACCGGGAAAATGATAGATGATAATGATGTGGTCATATCACATCCAGGGTGGCATCTTTAGTGTTAACTCTTTCTTATCAGAGGGTCTTCACAATATCATTAACCCAGCCAAGGTAACTGACCATTATCACGGCGGGCGCAAGCTAGCAGGGGTCACTGTGTATCATAGTGGTGGATAAGACTTTTGACTTTCGATCGGGGGCCCCCGAGTTCGAATCCCGTCGAGTGCAGCTACGCCCTTGGACTAAATGTTTTGACGTATGATGTCCTTTTCGATCCAGGAGTGCAAATATTTACTGGTCACCTTGCAACGCTACCGTGATAATAATGGCAGTGAATTCTGGCAGAGTGGTGGACACGCTGAAGAGGCTAAAGAACATCAGTATCAATATTATTGTTGTTATTATTATTAGGATTATTGTTATTACGATTATTATAATGATGATGGTAACGATGATGATGATGATGATTGTTGTTGTTGCTGTTTTTTTTTGTTATTATTATTATGATTATTGTTATTGTTGTTGTTGTTGTTGTTGTTGTTGTTGTTGTTGTTGTTGTTGTATAATCACAACTGGATAAGGAGGGAAGGTTCCGGGTGCAATATCTTGTCTATTCATAGACTGAACGCATCGGGCAGAAATAGAAGTCTTCTATGATTATCGCAAGTGTGGAGGGGGGGGGGGGGTTGTGGGGGTGCGTTGGTGTTTTTGCTTTTGTTTTTTGCTTGTTAGCTGATGAAACCAGGAAATGGAAGCAGAAAATCGCACCCTCCCCCCCCCCCCTTGAAAATGGTGATGCCGCCCCTGTTATCGCACGTATCTAGGAGGCGTTTCACAAAAAACTCAAGCTGATCTTATTGTCGCTTTCTCTGTCAGGATGCAACAAAAATATTTGGTACCTCTTCCAGAGTTTTTATCTCCAAAATTGTAAAATTTTGAAAGGTATCATCACCAGTCCATCAGAGTCAGATAGGTTAATTCTAGCTGGCTGGTGTACGTTGTTCTATGGAGCTTGCTCCATGGTTTTTCACTACCGCCCATTATGAACTTAACCCCCTCATTTCCTTGCAAATAATTTCTATGTGCAAGTGATTGGTCAGTTTAAGTACATGGATGCTGAAAGGGTTGATGTTCACAATGAGTGCCGGCGAGACAATCGCTGTATGATCTTAAACACGCAAGTCGCGTCTACGAATACCACGTCCGAATCACCCCTTGGAGACCTACGCTAGTCTTTATCAAGGCGTCAGGATTTACTGAATTTACGTTCGAACTTTCTCCGTTCATAGATTTAAAATATCTATAACGTATATATATATATATATCTATAAACAAGTATATCATACTTTTGTTAAGTTCCCCTTGACGATGACTATAAGTCCCTTTTAAAGTATTTCCTCGTCTCCACCAGTTGAGCTGTCCCTTCAATCCACTTCTAAGATCTTTTCATTCCAAAGATTATAATCATGTAAAAGTTGTTGTTGGTGTTTTCTAAGAATAAGAAAAAAAGAAGTCTTGACGCACACTTGCGCAAGAGTTTATCAATAGCAAATGCCATGAGAAAAGAAAAGAAAATAAATGTCAGAAAGTTGTGTGTAGGAATATACTGGAGTATTCTGAACATATATACATACATACTCACGAATTAGCTACTGAACCCAAAAATATCACGCACTCAGTATGGAGAGAATCGTAAAGTTCCAGAAGTGGTATTTAACTGTGTACCAATATTTCATTTTTTTTTTTCATTTCATTCATTAAGTTTCCAGCAGCTGATATTCGTGATATTATGATCTAAAGATCATACAATCATAACGAGACTGGGGAAATTCCCATGTTCACAAAACTAGTTAACATGATGATTATCGTTTGACAGAATACCCTAAAATCCGTAGGGTAGTTGAGCACTTTCAGCTTTTGTTTGCGATGCCTTGCGCGAAAGCTAAGAGGACCTACTATCCGGGAAGTCAAGATTGATTATTGGAATGTCTACAGGATGCGTCTGACATGAATTAAAATTATGTGAAGGCATTTTCAAATCGCATTTTTTTTTCCAATTCTGTTCAGTTCAATTCTAATGTTATTTCAATTTTTCAACAAGAACACAATACACCTCACTTTCTTCGATAACAGAGAATACTGTTCATATACTTGGCACAATAATGCAACCTGAAAAGAGTGTAAAACAATATCATGAAAATAACATCAATCATGCCCATTCCATCCCATAAAAGAATCATAATGTGTTGTTATGAGACGATTCCATTTCTAATCATTTAAGAAAGTGACATGGCTCATTCAAAGGAAAACTAAATGAATAAAAATAGTGGCTATGATAAATGTATAAGAAGAGGTGTTAATAAAGTATAGGGATGTACATCATTATTGCAAATACCGTGAAGAGAGAGAGGGAGAGAGAGAATGAGTGGGAGAGAGAGATAGAGAGATAGAGACGGAATACAAGGATCATGAGGAGGAGTGTTAGAGGAGCTATAAGGGTTAATTCAATTGTATCCAAGCTATAATGCATTCAGAACAGTATGCACGTTTGTGTGTGTTTGCGGGCTTCTCTCATGCTATAGTTTAAAGTGTGTTGCAGAATTAAGACCTCGAAAATTTGTTGATTTGAAATTGTTCCCCAAAATATGTATGACAAAAGTGGAGCAGGGGAGAGTCAAGGATCTGTATGTGGAGATACTGGTACCAATGACTACTATTATACTGCCATCACTATTACTATTACTCCTCCTCATACTACTACTATAACTACTACTACTACTACTAGTAGTAGTAGTAGTATTGATGATAATCAAGACAATAATATACATAGTCCCTACATACATACATACACACAAATGATTGTATATATATATATATATATATATATATATATATATATATAGTTATATATGTACATAAATATTTAAATATATATATATATATATATATATATATATACACTTGTATATTGATATATTATAATATAATATAATACATTATATATATATTTGTACATATATATATAAATATATGATATTAAAACCTAAAATGGCATTAAAACGCCAGGATAAAGCGTTTTAATGCCATTTTAGGTTTTAATCTCATATATATATATATATATATATATGTACATATATATATGTATAAACTTGTATATCGATATATTATATAAATACACACACACACTTTTTGGAAGACACTCTTTTTTTTTCTTACCCTTCTTTTTGTTCCTTGTGAAAACTTCCCGCCTTCTCGATTCATTTGCTGCAGAAAAAAAAAAGAATGTTGCATGCTACAAATTATATTCATCAGACAAAGATTGATAAACAAGCCCCCACTTTGACATGATTGGAGTTCAAGACCCAGAAACGATCAATTCGATTTTGTTTCATCCAATATTCATAATCATGGTGAGCCTATACGGAGATAGGCACGTTATTCAGTGAGACTCCAGTGGAGAAGTTTTGATGCAATCACACCGAGGTCTGTATTCGCTCTGCCCGGGACGGCAAGGGGCCCATGAAATAGAATTTCTCGCGTGCTACGTTGGGGAATACGTAAATAGTAGGGGAACATGTTTTCATATGAAATATGCCCCCGGCACCATTCGCCCAGTTCAGGAAACATCAATATTATCTGTCGGCCCCCAGCCAAGATGCGTCGGTCTACTCATCCTCCTATTTTCACCCTGCAATATCCGCTATGTTCAGACTGAAGGCTAATTCCCCCATTCATCTTCGTTGACCGACTTGCCTCTTGCGTGAAGATTTGATAGTAAAACACGGAGTGCATCCATCAGCAGTTTTAATAAAGAAATGCGACAAGAAGAGAACGGAATTTTCGGTCAGACTGTGATCGATGGGGTCCGAGGAGAAAGAATGCAAAGAAAAAAAAAATCTCAGTGAAGAACTACCCAGATTTTCTTGTCAATGCTTTATATTCAATATGAAATACTGGAATATTTCACAGCTCACGATGTAACATCAAACATGACCATCATACCACTCAGGCTTCTAGAGTTTCCCCATTCCCAGCTTGCACTTATTTTGTCATTATGTACATATTTTTTTCCTTACTTTTTGTTGGTACACCATGACTTGTTCATCTCACTGTTCGCTACTACTAGCTTGCTCATGCCGCAGTGAAACCTTTGAATCTGAAGAACTGTAAATGAGGACCCTCGAAATCGAAGGATGTATTATTTTTTTTTTTGATGGAATACCGCGTCTCTTCAGCGGTCTTGTCTCAGTATTTGTATGCCTTACCGTAAATCGGGAAAATCTTAACAAAAGCTTGGCTGAGGTTAAAGAATTTTGACAATTTTTTTGCAATCCAAGATGGCGTCCAAAATGGCCGCCATATCCAGAACTTCTTATAACGTTTCAACCAGAGAACCCAAATACAGATTTAAATGTCTAAATATATGTTTTTAAGCATGAAGAACTCAATAAAACACATATTGGGAGATGTTGATGCACGCAAGTACGGTAATCCAAGATGGCATCCAAAATGGCCGCCATTTTCTAAAATTCTTATTACCTCTCAGCCAGGTAACCCATATACAAAATCTAAATGTCTAAATATATGTTTTTGAAGGATGAATATCTCAATGAAATACATATCATTAAGAGTTGTTTCAGCACTTCAGAAAATATTGAACCTAAACAACGCCCTCTGAAATTTTGAAAAAAAAAAATCCAGACGAAGTTATCATTGGTTATAAGTAAGAGACTTTTTGGATGCGTTTTGCGTTCTAAAAAATAAAAAAAAAATAAAAAGGATGAACTCATACAAAGGCCATTGGTGTTTCAAATCACAGTCATTGTTTTGGACGCAGCATCAGTTCTATGTTGTCACTGCGGCGGATGAATTGTGATAACATGCATATCATTTATGTTTGTGGGTATGGGTTTATCCCTCCCCCCCCCCCCCCCCCCCCCACCCGCTGTACAACACGCAGGGATTCTGCGCGTATCCAGACTTGTGCATAGCAAGTTCTCTTTATTGTAGCCAAAGTGTGTCATGAAATATGCAGTGTAATGCCATATTATTACGACGAGACACAGAATTACTGGATTGAATCACTGAGGGAAGGTTTGGAGGAGAAAGGGGGATGGGGGGGGGGGGGGGAGGGGTTGTTCTCAGAGGGGGAATTCCATCGCCACCATGTTAAACTTGGGATTAATTTCGTTGGCGTAGCACCTTAATGCGCACGTCCAACCGAGACTGCGCGTGCGACGCGGAGAGCGTTGACAAAAATGAGGGAAGAGATCGGTAGTTGAGGATTGGGAAAGGAGAAAGTGAGGCGTGTACAGGGTAGAAGAGGGACTGATATTGAGAAAGAATGCCAAACATATTTGCAGAGATAGAGACAAGAGCGAGAGAGATAAATGGAAAAGATAAATAGGAGAAGCAATGGTAGAGATGAATATTTCATTCTTAGATTTCGATGCTGAGATAAGAGACCTTTTAGTGGCTTAAAGATAAGAGGGTTTAGATTTCCAGGTAAGTGTTACATTTTGAAGGCGACACTGTTAGTATATTACGAAACTTCATCGCGAAGAAACTGTCATTTAAATGACCATTTTGTTTCTTTACATCACAGCCGTCTTTTCTTATGATATAGGCTACGTCATGTGGCACTGCACTGATCCTCAAAGGGAGAATTGTTCGTCTTCCACCGTAATAAAGAGGAAGAGAGAGAGAGAGAGAGAGAGAGAGAGAGAGAATCTTCAAAGGGATGATTTAGTTTCGGTTGAGATAAGGTGTCAAATTTCCTCTTTTTTTCTCTCTTATAAAATGGGAAACCTCTTATTAAAATTGAATGTGAAATAACATACAATTTTACGAGGAATTCAAAGCTTATTGAGTAAAATTGGTTTAGAAATGGCTGAGCTTTCCACAAACAAAAAGAACCTAATAAAAGGTGGGAACAACATTAACATTTTTACAAAGACCACTTTTTGCTTTGCTTTGTTTTTAAACATCTCTTGCATTTTAAAGACCAATTTCCTTTAAATCAAGTTTTTATTCTGATTTGAATCGTATGCTCTTTAATAATATATCGTTAGTGGTTTCTAAAGTACAAGTGTATCTCGCAAAAAGTTAAAATCTGATTTCCCCCATCTCAACCAAAACTATGCCATCCCTTTACCACATAATCACGCACATATGCATTTTGATTGTGATGACTGTATACGATGCGAGCGAAGAAGGCTCCGTATTGAATGTGTGATCAGTAGTAATGAATTTTCCAGAGTCAGAGAAAGAACATCCTTAGAAAACACACATGGGATATTGTTGACACAATAACGTATATGTATGCATAGCTTTTTACACGCTGTCGAGAACATAATTTGCGATATACTCCTTACGTCCTCGTTATGTGACCCATCTTTGCGAGTCGCGCGTTACTGGGGCATGGAACTGATTAGAATGAAGGAGGGGGAAGATTTAAAAACCTCATTTTTACTTTGGGTAAAGGGGAGGGGGAGACGTCAGGTCAGTGTCCCCACTGCTTTTCTTTCTCACATGAGTTTCTCTCTTTCTCTCTTGCTCACATTTTTTTTCCCTCGGGCTCCACTCTTCCACACTGTTTTTTTTTTTCATACTCCCTCTCTCTCTCTCTCGCTCTCCCTCTCTCTCTCCCTCTCTCATTATTTCTCTCTCTTTCTCTTACTACATATCTCTCTCCTCTGATTTCCTGTCTCCTTCCCTCTTTCAGTCTATTTATCTGTCAATCCCCTTGCTCTCTTTCTATCCTTTTATTACTCATTTTTTTCTATTTCTCTCTCCGTTTACTTTCTCTAGCCGTCTCCGTTAACGCCTTTTCACTCTTGTTGTTTCTTCCTTTGCCCCTCTTTCTTTATCTTTTCCCTCTCCTTGTCCTCCTCCTCCTCCTCCAGTCTTTTGTTTATCTCTTTCTACCTACCTCGCTCTTTCACTCGTAGCTAATCATGTAATATGCACCTGTTTTAGATTGCAAAATGTATGCTGTTAACCAGGTTAAACTTGAAGGACCAGATTAGAAAGAGAAAATATATAAATGTTTATAGAAAGCGTTTATGTGATCACAGAATGTATACCATTTGTTCGTTATCGTTCACGATTGTTTTTTAATTCTTTCAACATTATTCGTTCAATTCCTTCACATTTTTCTTGGTCTGTTTTTTTTTTATCACTTCGTCTGATCACGTACCAGATGATCATTTTGGTGCATTGTCAAATGAACTAAATGTTACAAACGTCACTAGCGATACAACTATCAAAAATTCGTTCAATTTTTGATAAGGATGTTTACTGATTTATAATTTTTGTTTATTCTGTACTCTCGTTCCACTGTAAATCTTCATTAGAAAGTTTTTGATCACGGTAGGTGAGGATAGTTGGTCTTCCTTTCTAGCGTATGCACAGTCGATAATGATGAGAGACGAATGCAAAAACAAACAAACAAACAAACGAACAAACAAACCGTTATATTTTGCTCTTTACTTCAGTATCCTAAGTGGTTTTCCGATAGACCGTTCACTATCACATTAAAAATCCATGCAGACATTTAAAACAGAGATCTTCTCTGACCGGCAGATGACTTGCTCAAGGTTTGCCTGAGGATTACTGGACATAGCAACACAACAATTATACCTTGCATGGTGCAGCCAAGGTATTTTGAATTACATTCCGTATGTGTACAGTTGGGTTACAAATCTGTTACAATGTCGCTTTAGAAAAAAATCCCTAGGCTTGCATATTCTTGTAAGCTGGCCTGTAATGCCCCTAAATACACTAAAAGTCGTCCTATGGGTTCCGCATGCTATCTTCTTACAGAGAGTCCAGAAAGGAAAATTCTGGATGCTCGTCTAACTTTGCGAAGCACGCTTTATCGGGATATTCAGTTTTGATACATTAGTTTTAGAGACCGTCAATCGGAGTAATGTTCATAAAGATACTCTTCGAAGAGGTAAATACATAGAAAGTTTCGTCTATCCTATGAATGTTAGTAGTAATACGTAACCATTTTTTAACAGAGTACGGACCAATTGTTTCTGTTGATTTCTGTCTTATGAATTCAGTTACGTCCTGTCAAAGGTTTAAAACCGTAAGCCATCGTGAGCGCTACATATTTTGACTTGATGTTATATAAGAAAAAAAAAATCACTTTACTTGCATCCGAATATGCCTCAACACCTTTTCCCCCACCAAGCCCCAAGGGTGGAAATATTCCCTCGCACGATCACAACCACCACCCACGTTTCGTGCAACTAAAAATGTCAGGACCTGTCCTTTACCCCTCCTCCCCTCTCCCACCCCCCCCCCCCCCCCCCCCCCCCCCCAACTCACCTACTTCGTACCCTAGCACGTCAAAATTCCATCGAACATCGAAAGGTGGAGCAAGGCGCGCCGTTTCTTAGGTGCTGCGATTACCATTATTGACTCAGTGTATTGATCGCGCTCTTCTTGGCCCTGCCTTTGAGTGCCTGCGCCGGCATGACTCTGCGTGCGTGTGTGCGTGCGCCACGTGAAGGTGTGTGCGTGCTCCTCAAGGAGTCTGATAACCAGCGCAAATTGTTTTTGTTTTTGTTTTTTTCGCAAGGTGTCATTGTACACAATTATTTATGTTACCACATTTTGCAGACTTGCAAAATGCAGTAATTTAGCTGAACAGTAACTACACATCAAACTACAACAGCCAGTCTTCACTATGAGAATGTGTTACGGGTCTGATGCCTACGGGACCTACCTGAAATATGTGACATTAGTGACTTGTACTAAATGCCGATTGCCTGAATAATTCACATCTGTTATTGTCAGAAACGATACTACGGGACATATATAATAATATCCTGACGTCTAAGTGTTCCGTAAAGTATTGCAACCTTTTCCATCAGATTGTAGTGAGTATTATACACCACATGAATTAATTTTCTATTCTGACCGGATGTGGTTCGCGCATTGATTCAAACGTTGCCCTCAGCCTCATAGTACCCAACCTGCCCCATAGCACTAAACCACCCCGTACTACTATTATCAAACCGAGCATTCTTGCGTGATAGCTGTATAAACGTCCACACATGTACTGTGAACTCTCCTCTTCCATAGCGCGAGAAGCGATTCCTGTCCGTTGCCATCGCAGTGAAAACACCTATTGTAACGCTGCTAGACCTCAAGTTGTTCACCATATACCATGTAGCTGGTGTGTGAATTGGCTTATGTGACTGGTCAGGTAAAGTTTCATCTACTAGTGATTTTATTTGATATGTAACGCAGACATAAAATACTTTTATTCGGGTAATTGTGAAAACTTTTGCTCCTTGGAATTCCAATTCCATGCTATCACCATGCAATGACCAAACTATGACCCTCGGATCATCAGCTCTTGAAGTTGAGACCCCTTAAAACAGTTCAGTGTATCCTTTAAAGTCTTATCTCCCAAACAAAACAAGTTTTGACGAAGAAAGTTAAAACAACAGCTACAGTAGCACAACTTTGGACTGTCATCCGCAGGCCAATTCCCCCTTACAGAGTAGTTACTACCTGTACCAAATTATTACGTTCGTTTTGAAACTTTGAGAGACTGAAAAAACAAAGTATGAAAGATGTTTATAAAATGAAATGAAGTACACGCCCTTGTGATATTAATTTTTACACAGTTGATGTTTGTTTCGTAGATACAGTCAAGATAAGTGAAAAAAAGTGCTTTTCCAACGCTGTATGCCTCTTCCCCTAAAAATAAATGAAGACGTGAATCACTGCACTGCTTTTACACCTTGCTGTGAGAAAGACGACAAGTATTGCATTGGATATCACGTTCGTATTAGGAGGGAAGGAACAAACACGAACCGGAATTCATTAACATCATGGATGACTGCCAGCGTGATAAAAGTGTCCCGATGAAAATGACTCTATAGGTCTTTAGCATTAAGGGTAGAGAGACTGGATGGGGGCGGGAATTAGGGTGGGGTGGCGGAGGGTCGGCGTTACAGGTGAATCGATGGTTACTCCAGGGTTGAGTGCCTCCCGTGCTTTGACAAACACGTGGATCATGACGTGACTCTTCCCTGTCACGTGATGTTCTCTCAAGCTTTTTTTTTTCTTGTCATGAGTGGTGGACACAACGCAATAACATGTTAACTATTTTACGAAGCTTTATTCCTTTTGTTTCCATGAGCTCTCTTAGCATGGATTATTAAAGTCATAAAGGCACAGTCGCCAGATCTGTAATGTTTTTAATGAAAATAAAAATAGGCCAACCGAAATTGATATAAAACATAGATGACACAGCACTTTTTAACTTGCTGTCACTGATGAAGCATTTAGGAATTATTGCAACAAAATGTTATCTTCTGAACTTTACAGAAGACTATTCTGTTCTGTGACTAAATATTCTCGCCTAAAACTTAGGATCACCTTGATTGCTTTAATTCATTCTCTGAACGCGCAATTTGGTAACAAAAAAAAAAAACCCTGATGAAGAATGCAAAATTACTCTGAACAAAGATGATAAAGCGCAGAGCGATTTCTATTATGTTCAAATATCCTGTTTTCATGGAGATCGAAGCAGTGACAACTAGATAATGGTTTACATTTATCTGGGAAGTGGAAACAGATGCAGAAGTAAAATCGCGTTTATAATATTCATATCATGAATGGCGACGTTATTAATGTATAGGCCTACTTTGTGATATTTTACTTTATATTGCTAGTTTACCTGAAACCACCTTCATAGCCAAGTACTACTTGTTTTTTGGTCCACTGCATTTCCTGCTATGTTTTCCCTAAATCGTTATTCGAAGTGTTCCTTCTGTCATAGTGTATACATTCAATTTGACATTGGTTAACACTTTGTTGATCCCTTCACGCGTTTTCCCTACGATTGTACAACATAATGTGTATTAATGCATCAAAGTAATTCACATAATTATGCCAACGCTTTATCAAATCGTCTTTGTATAATTATTAAAGATGGATTGCAGAAGTAAAAACTGAAGTGAACCTAACTTTATATGATATGCGGCGCTTAGTAATAAATACATATTCCCATAAGGCCCTAGTGTATTTCTTTGTCTTTATGATACAGGATGTTTTTGGGAAAAACACCGTTTATTGGATTGACCATGACATTAGGACACTTTTCTCCTATATGCTCTCGTCATTTCATATCGCCAACTCGGTGTCCGCGTTCTTAAAATTTCCAAAATCTGTTCGTCTATATAATATGAAAGCTAATAATATAGTGTGGAAATTCATGAACATCATTTCGGTTTGCATGGACGTCGCTGTAGATTTAACTGGAATGAAATTACTAAGACACGTAATAAAAATGGCTTTTTGAATGATTTCACCTTTTTTATGAAGTTCTGATTGAGAAATATACATGTGAAGACTAGGGGGCAAGATCGACATGATTTCGTACCTTAGTTACTTCACTTTAGAAGCTTAGTGAAAGATTGTTTTATTGCGTCCTGGCTCTTTTCAATTCGACGTCAAATGTTTACTTTATATTTTGATTCCCTATGTATGTCACTCTAACATGTGCTTTGTAATAATAGGAATTTTTATTTCCCAAGGTGGAGTTCTTTGACATTTTGGCTTGTTGTTGGAATCCAGGTGGAACGAAGATTAATGTAGGTCGAGTTTTGGAAAACAATATCTCGGATCTTCTTCTGTGCATGTAATAAGGACGATCAATCGCTGGGGAATATTGCGCTTGTTGACATGGATAACAGGGCAGTTTGTTGGTATTTTCAACTTGACCCGTATTTGTTTGGTCATGTGCGTGCGTCCGTGTGTGCTCGTGTATTATATGCCAGAGAAAAATTCTTCCAAAGAAATGAATTGTCTGAAGTTTGAAGGTTGTTGGTTCAGGATAAATGAGGGCAGCTCGAATTCAAACTCATCATGGAATGACTTGTATTGGACTCTATCTACCCTCCCCCCCCCCCCCTCTCTCTCTCTCCCTCTCTCTCCCTCTCTTTCTGTCTTCCTTTTTCTCTCTTCCTCTCTCACTGTTTTAATGAACAGGCAAATCTTCATAAGGCATTAAGGGTTTCTGGGACGAATACTGAACTAGGCCTTTCTCATAACTCGGTCGGTAGAGCTCCGGGCTAGCAATCCCAAGGTCTCGGGTTCGAATCCCGTTGGAATCCCATTTTCTTTGCTCAATTTTCCACTAATATATAAGGTAATATTCTGTCACTTTACAAAATAAATCACGATCAATGAAGAGCAAATATATTTGGTTATAAGTAGCGTTTAATCAGCAGAATGTTTTATCAGAGAAACGGTTGGTGTCAATGGCTTTCAAACAATCAAAGGCTTATTTCACATTCTGCAGACAATGAAATGCAATTTATTTTGAGCAGAAAATGTTTGCAAGATACTGGAAAATGTAGAGTCTTTAAAAAATAGACTTACCTCTGCACCTACTTTTCATCTTTGTCACTCTTCTTCTTCCTTGTGATCTTATCAATATTTATTTGTCTTTGTCTTCGGGGCATAATTTTCCCCGAATATTTCATCCTTAACATCTCTTTTCAGGTCATCTTCAATTTTAACCTTATCTTTATACATGTATTCCTATATAAATTAGTTATATATATATATATATATATATATATATATATATATATATATATAATTATTATTATTATTATTTTCTTTGCTTATTTTCTTTGCTCAAAGTTTTCGCCATTTATTATTTGTTTCTGGTCAGTTTTCCCTTTCGTGTTTCAATATATATAATTATATAATTATATATATATATATATATATATATATATATGCATCTTTATTTTTGCATGTGTTTCTGTTATCTTCCAATCCCCTTCTCTCTCTTTCTCTCTCAATCTTCGGATCTGTCAAGCTGCAGATTATTCCGTCCTCAAAATAGCAGGACCAATCAGTGTAAGCATCATTTCAAAATGTAAAACAACAACAACAACACACACACGCGCATAAAATGCTTCCTACTCGCCGGCCTTGACCATGCAGACGACACTGTGCGATCCTGACAATCTTAGGAGTGATAAGAGCTATCGGTGATTGCTTAATATCGGCATCCCTGTATCCGATGAGGAACCGTCTGCGAGAAGCCGCGAGAGCAACGACCTGAAAAAAAAAATGCAGACAATGATTAGGGCTGACATACATTGCAATCTCGGAGATGAGGCAGGTATTCAGAGAAACAGGCAGATGTTTTTTTCTTTCTTAACTTAGAATAACCAAGATTTTGGCAGACGGTCATGATAATCATGCGTGTTATGACAAAGAACAGTATTGTGACGTCATCCACGGAGAAACTTGGTGAAATCTTTTTTGGGGCTTGCCAAGCATTGATAGCTTGAGAAAAAAAAAATATCACATTTCATTGTTCTGTTGGTTATCAATCTCCTGTTATAACAAGGTAGGATTGCGACAGCTTGGCGGAATGCATGCACGTCACGTATATTATGAGGATTTACTCGAAGATTTGCTTGGAGGAGGGCCGTTTGACGCCGGATTCTATAACGATTAAAGACAGCCACCCCTGAAAATTCTGAAATCTAATAAAATACTATCGCATTTGAAGTTTGTACAGACGTGCAGTGCTGTTATTTTTTTCATCGGCTCATTACTAGCTTAACGGTCTCTGTTTCAGTGATTGTTCGTGCCAGCTATCTTGCGTAGATATGAATATACTCACTCGTGGTGGGCGTCACATAATTATACACTTTACAAAGTTATATGCCGGTAAGAAAACACATACAAACATACACATATACACGCACACATGGACACACGCACACACACACGCACACACACACACACACACACACACACATAGGACCCTATCGTCGCTGGGGCGACAAGACCTCGTATCTGCAAAGTGTCAAATGTTAAGGAGAGCCAAAAAACATAGTGGCCAAAGCACTGTGGCGAATGGGATAGCCTTTCCTCTGACATGCCGTGGTGGCTTCATTTTTGGAGTAAGACAGTTGGGATTTAGACAGGACATTCTCTTCTTCTTATAGTGATGAACTGCATTGAACCGAACTTTTCTTCTGGTCTTTTCCTTTTGGATTCTCTTTTTCTACCTCGTTTCAAGTTTTACGCATTTTTCTGAAAATGTACAACTCATGAAACGTCAATGAAAGGTTACTAAAACTATATCAATCATGTGAAGATCACCTTCTCAGATAGTGCCATGTTTTGCAACGTAAATTTTCCATTTTCTCGAAAGTTCTCCATTTCGTCACTAACAAAAACTTCCCTAAGAATTTTCTTATGCACAGGACAGTGTTTCATTATTTTGTGAACTGTCGAATGTATTTATACTGCTCACAATTGTATTTCTTTACTTTACATACAACCCTTTCTCCTCACACTTTATCGCCACCATCTTGCCCTGAAATTCCAGTGCGCTAAGAGAGCTGGTTGATGCCATTTTACGATCAAATCCTCTTTAGAGGCTTATGTAACTCGATCGCCTGCTCACCCAATCACCTGCGCCGCTCGAGGATTTTGCTGGATTAATTTCGCCCGCCAAATTAGAGTCAGATGAAGACTACTTCAAGACGGAGAAAAAATTATAAGATTTTCATCTTTCAGTCAATGGAAATTCCAATCCGACTGGTAGTCTTGAGACTAGTCTCAAGAGTATTTTTCTTTAGATTTGCCTAAAAATACTATACTCTTGTACCTTGTCTTATAAACAACCAGAAGGAATATGGAAATGTGACTGGAAGTCATTAAGACACTGCAAATCTTTTTCTTCTTTTTTTTGAGGGGGTGGTGATTCATTGTAGTTTTTATATGAATGACAGTGTTGCACTGGCTTGGGGCCCTTATGTGCTTTTTTACGCCAACGTAAACCGTCTGAGGAAAAGCTAACACTTGCACCTGAAATGCAAACATTGGCGGGAGGCGTGAGCATCAAACAACCAAACGGATGGCCCTCATTCCTTCCAGGAAAGAACGATAGATGGTTGATGATCCCAATCCCCCTCCCCCCCCCCCCCCCATCCTCCGTGCCTAGACGAGAATTCTTTGTCTATGAGGCAGAGGTCTCCCCCAGTGTCTCAGTCTCACGCTAGCACGTTGGAATGTTCTGGAAAATATTTTCAAAAGACGGCAATCGACAATCTTTCCATCATTCTTGATCACGTGCGTGACTTCGACACGCACAAATCTGCCCCAGTGGCGATGATGAAGTAGTATGTATGGCCACGTGATCTCGAAACTGGAAAAGCACTCGTATTCAGCTGCGGCCATTTTTATGCCTCCGCCACGAAGTGTCGCCGGAGGCATTATGTTTTTGGGTTGTCCGTCCTTCCGTCCGTCCGTCCGTAATGAATTTTGTGGACAGCGTAACTAAAAACCGTTTAAGGTATCTTAATGAGACTTGGTATGTATATGCATTAGTGGACGAAGTTGTGCCTATCAACTTTTGGGGCACATGCTCAAGGTCAAATGTTCAAAATTTCACTATTTCCCCCATATCTATGCAATGCCTGAAGGTTTTTTTCTGGAAACTTGGTGTATACATGTAATTCCAAAGAAAGATTCTCCAGAGAAAGTTTCAAGCCATGAGGTCAAAGGTCAAAGGTCAGAGGTCAAGTGAAGATGTTGAAATTTCACTTTTTTTCTCCATATCTTGGAAATGGTTCAAGCTATCTTCATGGAACTTAGTAAATATGCATGTACTGACTAGCAGTGATTATCTAGGGAATTTGGGGGTCATGGGTCATGGGTCAAAGGTCATGGGTCAAAGGTCAAGGTCAACTCCTCATAATTTCACTTTTTCCCTCATATTTAAATGCAAAACTTGCCGGATTTTTCTTGAAACTTGATATATACATGAATAACCCAATAGAGATTCTCTTGAAAGTTTCTTGCTCAAAGGTGAAAGGTCAAGTGAAAGTGCTAAATTTCATTTCTTGGTACATATCTCGAAAGTGACTCAAGGTATCATCATGAAACTGAGTACATATATCTATGCATGTTTTACCTGGCAGTGACTCTCTTTGAAATTTTAGGGTCATAGGGTCAAAGTTCCAGGGTCAAAGGCCAAGTTAAAATGCAAAAAAAAAAAGTATGTGATAGTGAAAGTACATAAGTACATAGTTATAAAAAAGGGGGGGTCAAAAGTGAAGTGAAAATCCTCAAATCCCCAAATACCTGCGCTCTTAGGCAGTATAGCCATCCATCCAATTAAACCTAGTTCGAGGAAAGTGAACATTCAACACATTTGTGACAAACCTAGCATTTCAATATTTTGCCATTATGTGAAACTCATCACAAATTGTCAAGACATTGTACTATAGACCTATTAGGAGAACCATGCATTAAGGCGGAGGCATACCAGTCGCCATAACGACATTTCTAGCTTGTTTGTTTTTTATCATGAGCAGAGAAAGAATGTCTACGTACGCAGAATTGAAATGAGAAAGCTTTATGTTTGTGAGTGTATATTATACGTGTATGAGCGAATTGAATTGATGATTCATCGAAGTCCACAAGTGATATATTCTTGGGAAATGTCTTCCAAAGGAAGTGAATTAACCACAAACGTGTACTCTTATTTCAGAGGGCAGTCACAACAATTTGTATTCGACATTTTCTTCATTGTGTTTATAACTTTAGAAATAATAATCATGTCATGAAAGACACAGACGGTGTGGTCACTCATGTGTCTGTTGTTTTGAATTGGATTATGATATGTGTTTATGTGGCCGCGAAGAGAGTAACTGGAGCCTCTGGCGCAGTCTGTAAGAGCAGGGAACATAGGGCACAACCAATATTGCCAAGCAACTCGAACCAGGAATCTTAGGATAGATGGTCCTTGTGGTCTTATTTACCGGGGTCATCCCTCGAGTCATACGGCGACAAATTTTGACATTGAAAAAAGGTCCTTGAGAATATACAGCCCACGAGTCACACAGTCAATGAGTTCGACACTAAGCAAATGAGGCCCTATACAGGGTGTATAAAAACACCATTTCATAATTGTCGTATATGGAGAGCACAATGCTGGTTGTGAGGACAGAAGAACTAATCCTCTTTCCATTGGTACCTAATTATGTCGCCGCGACTTTGGTTCCAACCAGGCCTCTGGAGGCCCATCCCGCGACCCTCCCCCGAGAGCTATCATCGCCAGATTTGTGTTCATGCGTGACAGGAACCTCGTTCTCAACGCGTTCGAGACACGGCAGCGTCAACCGCGGGCTGGCGATGACCCAGGACTCTCCAACCGCAGAATTACCGTGCGTACCGACCTGCCTCCCAGTCTAAAAGCTCGGAGAGGTGAGCTCGCGAAGATTGCCTACGACCTACGAAAGCAGAAAGGTGTCTCTACAAAAATACTTCTCGCTGGAACCAAGGTTGTGCTAAAATGGAAAGAAAAAGCTGCGTCGGACTGGAATCTATATCATGAGTAATATCCTTTCATTTATTTCGTCTTTTTCATTCATGCATTCTGCACTTAAAACTCTGCCAGTTCTGAGTTCTTATAACAATACACCGTGTTAGTGTTTTATACTCTCTGGCTATAATTGTATACAAAGGTGATGATGATACCCACATTATTACTGTTACAATAGTAAAAAGAAATGACTCACAACTTTGTATTGATAAATTGTATTTTGATATTTTACCGATATGTGCATCGGTTACGGGTCGGAGAAGTAGACCGACCGCCATGTTGTTTTAGAACCAGGCTTTGCTTGCGGGGGTTGCGAGTTTGGCGGCCTAGCTGCGACTCCATGTATTGTGTGTGTAGGTCTGGAGCCTTTCGGGTGATTTAAGCAACGATTAACTGAAGGTTTAATAACTGCAAGTTATTAGCATTATCTATTCGTTGTCTGTTTTTGCTCCTCTTAGAAAGGAAAGACTCCCATAACTTGCATGTTCAAGGCATGCATTTGTATAGTACATTTTTCTTTCACGCCTACCGGAGTATATTCCCTCCATGTTTTAAACCTACATTAACTCTAGCTGGAGCCTTCGGGTGATTTAAGCAACGATTAACTGAAGGTTTAATAACTTCAAGTTATTTGCATTATGTATTGGTTGTCTGTTTTTGCTCCTCTTAGAAAGGAAAGACTCCCATAACTTACATGTTCAAGGCATGCATTTGTATAGTACATTTTTCTTCCACGCCTACCGGAGTATATTCCCTCCATGTTTTAAACTCATGTGACATGCACAAGGTATAATGTAATGAGTCCCTTTTTTGGAGGGGGTTGTGATATTTCTTTTTGATACCGCTATGTACTACATAATGAATCAAGGTTGTGTTAAAATGGAAAGAAAAAGCTGCGTCGGACTGGAATTTATATCATGAGTAATATCCTTTCATTTATTTCGTCTTATTCATTCACGCATTTTGCACTTAACCTCTGCCATTTCTGAGTTCTTAACAATACACCGTATTAGTGTTTTATGCTTTCTGGCTATAATTGTATACAAAGGTGATGATGATACCCACATTATTACTGTTACAATAGTGAAAAGAAATGACTCACAACTTTGTATTGATAAATTGTATTTTGATATTTTACCGATATGTGCATCGGTTACGGGTCGGAGAAGTAGACCGACCGCCATGTTGTTTTAGAACCAGGCTTTGCTTGCGGGGGTTGCGAGTTTGGCGGCCTAGCTGCGACTCCATGTATTGTGTGTGTAGGTCAGGAGCCTTTCGGGTGATTTAAGCAACGATTAACTGAAGGTATAATAACTGCGTGTTATTAGCATTATGTATTCGTTGTCTGTTTTTGCTCCTTTTGGAAAGGAAAGTCTCCCATAACTTGCATGTTCAAGGCATGCATTGGTATAGTACATTTTTCTTCCACGGCTACCGGAGTATATTCCCTCCATGTTTTAAACTCGTGTGACATGCACAAGGTATAATGTATTCACATGAGTCCCTCTTTTGGAGGGGGTTGTGATATTTCTTTTGATACCGCTATGTACTACATAATGAATCTTACCATAAACCTGGATAATTAGATTTTAAAAATTTATTTTATATAATGGATTAAGAGAGGAGGGTGGGTTGGCTGTCGATATCTTCGAAAGAAATGTGTAGTTTGATATTTTTTGTCACTCTACTATCATTAGTGAAGTGCTCTAAGGTAGAGCTAGTGATGTACATGCTTATTTTTTCGTTTGTCTCTGCATTGATGTTTAAATGTTTCATCCTTGTATTCATTGGCAACGCCAAATGTGCACATTTGCCCTTAAGGAAGGTCACATGTTTACAATTTTTAATTGAACGTACCGAAGTGTCACCCGCACAGGTTGAACCTATGCATCCCTATGTTCTCATATTTACCTATGGAAAATTGTTTCATACATTATCCCACCTAGTGTCACATTCCATTCGCATTTGCAGTGCCCCAGTACTTCTTAATTGTTCACTTGTTATTCGCATTTCCGAATTCCATGCATTCACGCTGGTGTATTTTTCCTCCTTCTTGCATAAACATGTTTTTCCAATGTCGGCATCAACTGTCCAGGTGCATGTATGTCTCAAAGACAAACATGTTTACGTGTCTTCTACCATTTTGTGTCCAGGTCAACGGCAATATGGCTTGCCCAACATTGCTGTACATTCTGTTACATTTCCCAACGAAAATAGGATGAATTGCTTTGAGTTTTATCACAATGAATATGAGTAATGCTTTTGTAGATGTTCGGTCATTGGAAGGTGAAAGTTCTGTAACCATTACAAATAATGAGAACGGTGATAATTCTGACTTAAAATTTTTTTCAACCACAGAAACCGATGAATTAAAACTTGATTTTGATCCTAATGATATTCCACCTCACATGTTTTCTACAAGTTACTGCTTAGAAAAAGATGTCATTACATTATCCAATTCGGACCCAAATCAAATCTTTTTTTCTCATTTTAATATTAGGAGTTTAAACCAACATTTTGATCAACTTCGCTTATTCATTGATGAATTACGATTCACATTTGGTGTCATCGGCCTCAGTGAAACATGGTTACAGGAGGTGTCTCCTTCTTCATTGTTTCATATTGATAGATTCAAACTGATTACAAATAATAGACCGTGCAAGAAAGGAGGTGGAGTTGGTTTTTATGTAACAGAAAATTTAAACCATCGGTTATTAGAAGAGTTCTGTTTTATGACAGAATTTTTTGAAAGTATTTTCATTGAGATAAAAGTACCAAATAAAGGAAATGTAATTGTTGGAGAAATTTATAGGCCACCAAACTCTAATTTTACTGAATTCGGTGAATTAATCCACGGTATTTTGTCGAATAACTATTTCAAGAATAAATTATGTTTTCTTATGGGTGATTTTAATTTAAATCTTTTAAATTATGATAATCATAATTGCCAAGAGTTTCTTAATCAACTGTTGTCTAAGTCTTTTATTCCTCTCATAAGAAGACCTACAAGAATCACCGACCTCTCTTCTACTTTAATAGATAATATATTTGTTAACAAGTCATTTTCTGATATTTCATCTGGTATTGTTGTTACGGATATCTCTGATCATTTTCCTGTGTATGCACTTATTGGTAGTATCCACCCTCTTGCTGACAGTGTGCAAAAAAAATCCGGTTTTCGTGTTATGTCAGACTCGAACCTGAATAGTTTTAGAGAAAGGTTGAAACTCGTTGATTGGTCGATTGTATATAATCAAAATGACGTAAATCTATCTTTTGATATTTTTATAGATATTTTGATAACTCAGCTTAATATTGCTATCCCTTGTCGTAAATTCTCTAACTCAAATCATAAAAAAGTACCCCGGCAGCCATGGGTTACAAAATCACTTTTAAAATCAATCAATAAGAAAAATAAACTTTATCATAAATATCGCAAAGTACCCACAGTTACAAACAAGTCCAGATATACTCAGTATCGTAATATCCTCACTTCTGCATTACGGTCAGCCAAACGGATGTATTTTATGAATCAATTCGACAAATGTAAATTTGATGTGAAGGGTACGTGGAGGGTGATAAACCGAGCGTTGAAACGTAATACTGATAATAACGTGCCTAGTTATATTCAAGAGGATGATGTTCGTATTGATGATCCCATAGATATAGCTGAAGTTTTTAATGATTTTTTTGTAAACATTGGGCCAAATCTGGCTGATAGAATTCCTGAAGCACAGCGAGAATTTCACTCTTTCCTGGGTAGTAGGAATATGGAATCTTTATTTTTTGTCCCAATTGTCGAAGATGAAATAATAAAGATTGTAGATAAGTTAAATAATAAAAAAAGTTCGGGATATGATGGAATCACAAACTTCTTGGTAAAAAATGTGATTCATGAAATAATCTCGCCTCTTACTTATATTTTCAATCAATCTTTGTCTACTGGTAAAGTTCCTCAAAAAATGAAAGTAGCCAGAGTTGTTCCCATTTTTAAAAAAGGGCGAAAAGACCGTGTCAATAATTATCGCCCCATTTCTCTTTTAACTTCTTTTTCAAAGATACTCGAAAGACTTGTGTATAAACGCACCCTTAATTTTTTTCTTCAGGCAAAAATATTTACTGAATCTCAATTTGGATTTCGGAAAAAACATAGTACAACTCACGCATTACTCAAGTTTATTGATAAGATAGCTCATGCTATAGATGATGTTTCTCACACTGTCGGTGTTTTCCATGACTTCTCCAAGGCATTTGATACAATAGACCATGACATTTTACTTTATAAGTTAAATCATTACGGAATTCGGGGAAGGGCGCTAGAATGGTTCACTGATTATTTAACGAATAGAAAACAATTTGTAAGTATTCACGGTCACGATTCCCAACCAAAACTGATTTCTTGTGGTGTTCCACAGGGTTCCTTGTTAGGCCCACTTCTTTTTATTTTATATATTAATGATATCCAGAACTCCTCTAAGATTCTCTCCTTCGTTTGCTTTGCAGATGATACAAATTTGTTCTTCTCTCATCAAAATCCTGATGCGCTTATAAACATAATAAATAAAGAACTTGTTTCTGTCCAATCTTGGATTTTTGCGAACAAATTATCCTTAAACATTGATAAAACTCAGTATATGTTATTCAGTAATTCGCTACCTGTGTTACCTCTCTCTGTCAAGATAAACAACATTGATCTGTCACAGGTCAACAATACAAAATTTTTGGGTCTTCATATCGATAGTGATTTATCTTGGAGAACCCATGTTAATTATGTAAGCAGAATTATTGCTAGAAATACCGGGGTTCTTAACAAACTTAGCTATTATTTTCCAAGTAATATTCTACAGAGCATATATTCAACTTTGATATCTCCCTATCTCAACTATGGGATTCTGGCGTGGGGAAATGCTTCTAAAAACCTTATCGATTCGTTATTTCTTGTACAAAAACGAGCTGTTAGAATTGTTAACCACACTGGATATTTATCTCACACGAACGAACTTTTTGTAAGTAATAAAATTTTGAAAATTCCCGAGTTATTTTATTACAACGTCGGCCTGTTTATGTTTCAATTTTCAACTGGCCAATTACCAGACGTATTTTCCCAAATGTTTACAAGAAATTATACAGTTCATGATTATCCAACTCGTCAACGTTACGCATATCACCTTCCACGTACCCGAACAATTTTCGCGAAAAAAACCATTATGTTCGCTGGGCCCAAATATTGGAACGAACTCCCTATGGAACTTGTAAGTTGTACCACTGTAACCTCATTCAAACGAAAACTGAAGCAATATCTTCTTAGCAGCTACATTGTACGGCATGCATAGTGTATAGTTCTTGTTACTCTTTACATGTTACCCCTTGTCTATCCCACCTTAGTCCGGCGGGATCCTAACCATGAACACTATTTTGAACAGTCTGCCTATTGCGCAGTTCATGCACCTATTGTTCCACTCGGTTATCGAAACTCTCGCGCGTGACAGCTGTCGGTTACTATGGTCACACGGAATGCTTGGTTTTAGGACCCATGCTGGAATGTTACTCCTGAGCTTTCGGTATTGTTTACATTCACGACAAATCTCATTATCCCACCTTCTACTTATGTATTTATGACATACAGTTACGCCATTTTCTATACTCTGCAACACACCCCTTGAATCTCTGCAGTTGTTGCTCACTGCTGCAACATGTGACCTTTCAGCTTTCTGTTTTTCTGTATTTTTATTTAGTGATATATATTTAATTGGATTTTTTGTTTTGTTTGTTTTAATCGGTTTCCCCAGATATAGTTGGTCTTCAAAAACATCCGTACTTTAAACTTCCCCTAATCTGATTACTCACGGGACCTGCGGCTGTACAAGCTAATGCTTTTACGCAGGCCCCATCATATTTTTTTTTCGCATTATGACCACAGTGTAATTTGCATGCATACAGACCTCATGTTTATACCAAATCAAACTTCTGTACATTCTGATGAAGTCTCATCTGAATTATGTTTTGTATAATTTTCGTATTTATATACTTTATTGTGATATATGTGAGAAATATGAAAATAAATTGAAATGAAAAAAATGAAAAAATGTAGACAAATGTCATGCATGACTATTAAGCACATGAACTTTAAAGATAACAATGACAAATTTCATTTTTCCAAGTTTGCGTATTATTGTGAAGGAAAAACGCTTGTCCCATTCCACTGTATCGATGAGATCTGTCAATGAAAGTGGCCAAATAGGCCAGCCTGTAAGAATGCAGATTTGTGTTTAGGGTTTCTCCTAACATTTTATGGTTCATAACCTTTAACGTGTCCGGTAACTTGTCCCTCTTACACAGGCCAACCCACACAGTCCATTTTCTCTGTTTATATTCAACACATACATGTAGCTCGCAGCGACAAACCATGTCTTGAATATGAAGAGTGAAAAATGGATAATGGTTTATCCTCTAAGGGAATAAAAAAGTTATAGACAACACGAACCTGCAGTCGGTTAGACTGGATTGACTGGACCACTTTCATTGACAGATCTGATCCATGCAGTGAAACATGCAGTGTTCCTTCACAATAACACGCAAAGTTGGAAAAAAAGTGCAATTTGTCATTGTTGTCTTTAAAGTTCATGTGCTCAGTCATGCATGGCGTGTGTCAGCATAATTAGGTATCAATGGAAAGGAGAAGAGTTTCCCTTTCCTCACAACCAACATTGCGCACTCCATAGCTGTCAATTATGAAATTGTAACCCTCCAAAGTTGGATTGCCTTTTTTTTATACGCACTGTATAAGTCCGACACTCGGCAAACAGGGCCCACGAGTTCGACACCAGGCAAAAAGGGGCCCGCGAGTTCTACAAAAGGTAAAAACGGCTCACGAGTTCGACATTACATTACAGGGATCAATGTGTCGGTCTCGTTGGTCTTTGCTTAGTGTCAAACTCGTGGGCTTTGCTTGACTAGTGTCGGATTCATGGGCCTTATTTGCTTAGTGTCGAACTCATGGGCTGTATGACTAGTGAGCTATATATCTCTTGGGTTGTAACAATCTTGGGCTGTAAGATACGTGGGTGCCGAACTCCTTTTGATCTGCTTAAAACCACGATTTGCAGATAAAAAAGACAGCTTTAGTGCTTTAAATTAGTTCCAAAATTTGAGTTAGGGATAGAAATAGCCAATATTTAAGAATGCTAATCATTGTGATCAATGATAAGTATTGTTGAATATACAAAATGTGAATGATGATTTTTCTTAAATCGTTTCTAGAATAAACCGTCCACAGTTAAGGTTTATTGAGAAAACTATTGATGTCTCCTTAAATTTGTATATTATGATAGGATGTTTTGTGATGCAACTGAATTATACATATAGGCCTACATCAAATTTGATATCTCGAACATTTTTTAATCACTGCCCCGAATAGATTTAAAGACAAGCTAAACCTAGATCATTGCAAGGCTGAGTCAGCAGCAACAAGCATTTCCCTGGCTGGGAAAACAAGAAGTGTCAGTATAATGACTATCAAGATAACTTCTAGAGAGTAAATCGAGCTACTTTGGCGACAATGATATATAATATACCAGATAGATTTCTTCCGTTTAGATGAGTATACAAAAAGGGAAGCACAAAATCAGAATGTCTTCATTAATATTATGGTTACGATGCCCCCCAAAAATGGGGGCATTCGGCTCTTACCATTCATCGGTTGTAAGGTAGACCCTCCTTAGTTCCTTCGCTGTCATGCACCTGTTCGCATTTGAGTGTGACGTCATAATGCTTGCCAGGTGTTCTCTCCGCTCATCGAAATTAATGCATTGGGGTTATTTACAGGTCCTATAATGTGATTCACGTACATTTCTTCCCCACGCGTGACCTCAATTGAATCGAGGTTGACCCTTATTCGCGAGCTATCGCCTAATCGTATATAATTTCTACCTAAGTAAATAAAGGAAAACGATGACATAAACACTTTCACTTAACGATAGATCGTATGCATGTTCCCTTTAATTCTCCTGGCATCTTGTTTCCTTGTTTGCCTTGATGGCAGTCAGAGAAGAAGAGAGCTTTTCCCTATCCTGCGTTAATCAAAACAGAAGAAAACTGGGTAAAAATATGTTCCGCCACAAAGATGTAAGTGTCTGTGGGACACAATAATGTATAAATAGTGCAGTCTCGTCAGAGCTCATTTCAGTACCCCCACCCCATCCGAAACAAATATGTGCATAAAATGAGTATGTATGCAGCCATAAATGAGACAGGTTCGTGTGCATGCAATCATGGGTAAGGGCTGTTTTCATGATGTGCTGTTACGTCTCTTCGCGCACAGCAATCAGTGTGAATGTGTGCCTGTATAATGCATGTAATTTTTGTTTTCGCATTATGTTTTGTATAATACTTGTTTGTGTATATGTGTGCATGTGTGTGTATGTATGTTCCTACGTTCTATTTTCTTCAGGTTTTAATCCATTTTCTATTGAGATCTCTCTCCCTCTCTCTCTCTCTCTCTCTCTCTCTTCTTTCCCTTACTTTCTTCCGGGCATCTGTATTTTGAGCTATGGGCTTTTCGGTGTACAGTTCTTTTCACAAGAATTCAGTTTTATAAAACTTCAGACACTTTAATCTTACTGTGCTTATCCTTCCCATATCTTTTTGAGTCATGTACCTTTAAATCTATAGAACTAATGTGTCTCTTCTTAGTCAAGTTCATCATCCTTTCTCCTTTCTTTCTTTCTCTCTCTCTCTCTCTCTCTCTCTCTCTCTCTCTCTCTCTTGCAATCTTTTTTTAACTTATTCCACGTATTTCTGGACACCTCTTTTGTGCAAAAATGTTTGCAAAATTACTGTCGGCGTGTGTCATGTTGTGTGTAATGTCGAAAGCACAAAATTGGGTGTGAAAATGTGGAAATCATCAAAAAGTGTAAAACGAATGTGAATTGATTGACTTGTACAGAGGAAATAATCTGAACTTCACACAAAGATATCATAGGGTAATAGAATTACACGTGTAGTCAAGGGAAGATCTATAGAATGTACATAGAGTAGGTACCTAAAAGTGAGGCCTTGAGTTCAACACGTAAGAACCATACAGCTCCACGAGTCATACAACCCATATGAGTTCGACAGTTTAAAACACATAATGGCCATGAGACCGGCCCGCGATTTCGACACTAAGCAACGAAAGGCCCGAGATAGTCGAACTCGTGGTTTTAATTGCCTAGTATCGAACTCGTGGGCTTTGTATACCTAGTGCAAGACCCATGGACCCATGTTCAATGTCGAACTTACATGACTTGTGGGTGTCGGTCTTGTGGGATGAACCCAAAAACCTGACCGGTCATCATCGTCGAAGTGTACATCAAATGTACGGAAGCATGCACGTTCAAAGAAAAATGCACCATCAACATGTTGTCAGTCCTTGTGAGAGGCAATTTGAACAAAGTTTTGTGCAGTTTGTGCTTGTGTGTTGAAAAATAGAGACGTTGTGAAATTTGTGGGTAGAAGACAAAGGAACATTGCGGATTTTTACTCCGGCGGTTTGGAACATTGCGTTCTAAAATGTCTCGAATCAGTGACCCGCCATATTTGATGTGGTCACTGTATGTCATTCACCCTCACAGAATGATTTTCAGCAGGGACATCAAGGGCAGAATGGTTGCTAATGGTAACATCAGCCTCTAAGCCATCTCAACTATGTTTGTGTGCAACTCTCAGGCACTTTCTGGAACCCTTTCATTATCAGCATATTCCATGGCCCCCAGATAGATCTCGGAATGCATTTCAGGCTTTAGATAATCAACCAAAAGAATCCGCTGACTTCGAGGCAAGTATTTTCTTCATGAGAATGACTAGATGGTTTGAAATTTTATTAAACTGCCTGATGAATATCATACAATTTTGCGTTATTTTCTTTTGGAAGATGTACTGTGATTGTTTAGAGTGTTCGTTCCCCGGGTATGTTGGTTAAACTGTTAAAGGAGAACATAATTATTTTTACATCCTGCGTATGAAATAACGAATGCACCTCAAACACTTTTCATAGAATGCAATTTTTGAGAACTTCATTTGCGATACAAATCCGCGGCTACGAGTCTGCGCTCTTGTTACCTTCAGAATAACATGCCAGTCTTGGCAACTGAACGTTGAAAACTAGTACAGTCAACCTCGCGTAAGTCGACATAATCGGGACTGAGCAAAACACGTCGACTTACGCGAATGTCGACTTACGCGTAAGTCGACATTTTGTCGACTTATAAATGAAAACTAATTTCCCCTGTACAGAGTAAGATTTGGATCACGATGCGGATCGCTACCCAAATCTTACTCCTTTTGCCACCAAAACATGCTTACTGACATCAGCAACAATAATGTTTTAGTTCATGCATAAATCTCGCGCGGGTTAGTAACGACAACGCACAATTCCCAAATCTCTAGAGAGACTTTGAGAGAGCGGGATCGGAAACCTGGGCCCGTTTCTAGACACTTTACGTTTTAAACTTGATTTGAAATATCAAACGCAAATTCCCCAAAATTGCATTAAACTTTGCGATTTAAATGCAAGTGCGTTACTGCGAAGATATGCGGGTGATTTCGCATTATTCTGTCGAAATAATTTTTCATTGCCGACCGAGTTGAAATATGTGTCGCCATATTTGTTCTGTTTAAATTTGAATTGCCATACTCTGAAAATGAATTGTTCTCGCGCTCCGATTCACAACATACCGCTCTGTACGGCGCGGGCCCGTCTGAAATAAAAAGAAGAAAAGTTTGTTTGAAAACGACATCTTTCGGACTACTATAACCTTCGTAAAAACAAACCTCTTTCCATTGTCGGACTAATTTAATTTTGGACTGAGATTTAAACCTTCGGCATAGCGAACTTTAACAATAATTCGTTGTCATTTTTTCATTGACATTTTGTGAAGCAGCATGCGTTTCGGCAGTTTGAAACGTGTGAATGTTGCAATGTCTTTCCCCTGCAAGTGCAGACTAAGTTCGGTCACGGCGAAAGTTCCGTTACGAAATAAAAAATAATGCGAGCCTTTTCAACCATAACGCACTTCCGTAAATTTTTATGCGTTTAAACGCAGTTTCTGGTTTCGGACAAAACCTGGAAGTCTTTTCTGCAACGCTCTTGCTTTTTAAATACAGCGTTGCTTGTGATTTGACGGACTTGCATTTGATTTTTAGAGTTGCGTTTAAACGCAATTGAGTTTAAATGTCATACAATTTTCTAGTTTCGTATGATTATCAAACGCAAGTCTTTTCAGCGTTCCGTGTGATTTCATGGACCTGCATTTGATTTTCAGAATTGCGTTTAATTTTTAATTTTGCTTACGAAATGAAAAATAATGCGTCTTTTAAACAATAACACACTTCCGCAGATGTTTGGAGATGCGTTTAAACGCAGTTTCGTATAGTTTCGTACAAAAACCGCAAGTCTTTTCTGCAACGCTCTTGCGTTTGAATACAGGGTTATATGTGATTTGATGGACTTGCATTTGATTTTTAGATTTGCGTTTAAACGCAATTGAGTTTAAAAAAGTTCCCTACAATTTTCTAGTTTCGTGTGATTATCAAACGTAAGTCTTTTCAGCGTTCCGTGTGATTTGATGGACTTGCATTTGATTTTCAGAGTTATGTTTGATTTCTTATTTTGCTTACGAAATAAAAAATAATGCAAGTCTTTTAAACAATAACACAACTCCGTAGATGTTTAGAGACGCGTTTAAATACAGCGTTACGTGTGATTTGATGGACTTGCATTTGTTTTTTAGAGTTGCGTTTAAACGCAATTGAGTTCAAAAAAAATTCCCTACAATTTTCTAGTTTCGTATGATTATCAAACGCACGTCTTTCAGCTTTCCGTATGATTGATGGACTTGCATTGGATTTTCAGAGTTGCGTTTAATTTCTAATTTTGCTTACGAAATAAAAAAGTAATTCAAGTATTTTCAACAATAACGCACTTCCGTAGATGTATAGAGATGTTTTTAAACGCAGTTTCTAGTTTCGTACAAAACTGCAACGCTCTTGCGTTTAGATACATCGTTGCGTGTGATTTGATGGACTTGCATTTGATTTTTAGAGTTGCGTTTAAACGCAATTGAGTTTCAGGTTCGTACAATTATTTTCTAGTTTCATATGATTATCAGACGCAAGTCTTTTCAGCAAGGCACTTGCGTTTAAATGCAAAAGTTGCGTGTGATTTGATACACCTGCATTTGATTTTTGTTTTAGTTGCATTATTAGTTACATTGTAATAAATTTTCTAGAAAGGGCCCAGCTTTTAATACCGCTTCGGAATAATTAACGTCAGAATATTTGGATTTACAAAAACATTTCATGTTCGGATAATGAATACCTACTGGGACATAGTTAAGTGTACAAAATTTTTGCGTTTTGGGGAAAAACGAGAGGGAGAAAAGGGATAAAGTGAACTGCCTTGGGTACTACATTTAATACTCCAGTCAATGAGTGTATGCCCTTTCTATTCTGGCATACAAGACAATAGACGCATGGCGCGAACGCTACCGCGCCGTACACTGGCGAATTACCGAGTAGAAATGCAGCGAATCGGAGCGGGAAAACAATTCTTTTTCAGAGAATGGCGATAAGATTTTCAGCGAAAAATTATGTCGACTTAGACGAGGGAATTAACACGTATTTCAGCTCAGTTGGCACTGAAAAATCAGGTCGACTTACGCGAGTTGTCGACTTATAAATGTCGACTAAGACGAGGAAATTTTCAAGGAATAACAAAGGCAAAAATCGGGACTTTTTTATTGTGTCGACTTAAGCGAGTTGTCGACTTATGCGATGTCGACTTAGGCGAGGTCTACTGTAGTTTGGAATCTGCTTTGTGCTATCTCGTGGCCAAGTATTGAGTAGAGGCAACATGCATTCACGCATTATCGATCCTTTAAAAGCCGTATAAGTCATGCCGTGAACTGATTCGTGAGCGAGAAAACGGATCTATTACTTCAGAGACGTGGCGACTACGAGCATTTGAGAGGCACTCCCGCCGGTTGCGTCGGCCTGGCTATTGGGTTCTGTCTGGCCACGGGCGTTCAAGATGACAGCTGCTGTTTCTCGTTTTTCGCTCGAGAAGTCTGGAATTTTGGCGCCATTTGCATGCGCGAATAACTAGTCGCTAGCGAGTCCTTCACAGGGTCTAACACCCCGAAAACTTTAGTTTGGTGTTACGTGACAAAGTCCACGCTTTCAAAGAGTCTTAGTTAGCATTTGTCAATGTGTGTGGTACCAGTAAATGTCATAGATGACAAAAGGTCTTGCTCAGCGCCACCATGCGTCGAGACGGGACAGTCAGAGTAGAAGTCTGGACCTATTCAATGACAGCTCATGCCAGATTGCCACACATTTACTTTATCATTATTTACGGGAGAGCACTGTTTCCCATACATATTTGCGGATGAAAGCGGGGAAAAAAAAAGAAAATTACTCACTGCAAAGTTGAAAAAAAAAGTTAATTAATCTGTCAGATTGTGATTCAAACTTTGAATAAATGTTCAACTAAAATCAATAAAGAAAGTGAAGATCCTTGAAGAAATAAAAAAAAAATGTTCTCCATCAAAAGGTATATTATGGTGAGTAATAGTTCCTCATCGTATCTCAGCAACAGATCAAGAAAATTTCCGTGAAATGAAGGCCTTGGTAATTCTTTTTCATATTGCCTTTACATAATTTTTTTCTAATGTGATTGAGTGCATCACAATAGTTAAATAATGCAAAGACAATATAAAACGAATTTGACAAATCCTCACAACTGATGATTTTTTTTTCACAGATTGCTCAGCATTCCTCAAACTTTCCGTTGAATAATTACATGAACTTTTGCGACTACCTGATACTTTCTCTTTAACTACATTCTTTGAATATCCTGCCGGAAGGAATTAAAACTCTCCCTACAAAATTAGTCGCAGTGTCCTACTTTAGTGGATGTCAGATACAAAAAAAAACAAAACAAAAACCAAAACAAAAAACGAAACAGAACAATTCAAGCAGACCACTGTCAGTGGCACGTGTTATCAATTAGTTCTTCATGTAGCTATATTGGTATGTCACAGGTATTACTAGAACAAGCAGAAAGTTATTGAATAGATTATAGTTCAATTTTCCTCAGTTGTTCCTATTCAGATAAAAGTCTTCGAATAGGGTTTAGCAGAATTACAGCGTGAAATAATCGTGACAAGATTACTTAGCAGCCGTGTACATGACGTTGGCTAATATCCGATTTTTGTTTTTGTTTTTTTGTTTTGTTTTTAAGCAATGTCCAGTCAGAGCCATGTTGAGCTTTAGTCACTAATAATATCATAAAAGTCACACCAGATCACTCTAACCTGACCAACTTTCAAAGAAATCTTTCAAACATTTCTCAAAATTACGCAAAAGTTTGCATTTTGAGCCTCGAGTCATTGTCTTCAAAACGCCCGCAAAATCACGCAGTCGGTCATCTTAACCCTTATAATGCTGAGAACAAGCTGCAAGCGCATATTACATGCTGCAATGAGTTGACGCGTAACATTGGTTAAGACTGCAATGCAAATAGATTGCCATAAAGCACTGTTTGCTGATGCGTTACCTGAAATCTCCGAGCAACAAAGCAATTTCCCTTTCAATAACGGATATGACAGTCAAGTGAATGTACGATAAAATTTCGGCCTCTCTCTGAGGCAACTCTTCTGTACTGTAGCAAAAAAAAAAAGAAAAAAAAAGGAACATTTTGACGTTCCTTTACGATCAGTTACAATTTGAATAATGTGTTTTAAAGATTCACTGCCGTCTATTTTCGCACAGTAACGTGTCTTTGTTTGATATATCCAAGAGGGATTCATAGACAGCTTGAAGGAAAATTTGGTGCTTAATTTAGCATCGTGTTCTTTTCGCGTACTTCACATAACTTCACAACGTATCCTGAATAGCCAAATTCCACAGGCTCAATGTCACTTTTACCCTTTTGGTTTGCCTGAGCTTTCTCCCTCTTTCAATTATTTGTTTCACTTCATAAATTTTACTTTCTCAATCTCTCTATTCTTTTGTTGCTTGTATACACGTACCTAGATATCCGCAGATACAGTTCGCATCACTTTCACACCTAGATTGGATAAACAGCTACTTCTTCTCCGTCCACTAGTTTATGTGTATAGGAAAAAGGCGTAAATGCCTTATCGTCGGCCGATGTGCCAAAGTCCATCGCCCTCATCGTCAGCCAGCGTGCAATAATCATCCTGCGAAATCTCGCGACGCTTCTAATCGTATCGCTGCCCGTCTCCAGACACGATATGAGCTGATGGGAGGAAACACAGGTGTACCCGAAAGAACTGTCCCTCCCTGAATAACTGCCCGTATGATATTTCCTACTCTTTTTCCATGCACCTACAGTTATTCCGAGGACATTGTTTGATAACTTGACTTGAGATGATTTCAGTTTAGTACGAATAAACTTCAGCGATGACAGCCAGACAAATTTCATCAGCAGTCGACAATTAATCAGTCATGTACTGTTGCATGCTAGATTTGTATAATATATCTGACAAAAATCTATTACTCTAACATTGCTTTTTTCTTCTTCTTTTTTTTTCAGGAACAGAAGCTCAGATCTTAAGTGAGCGTAGATTATTCTTGTTTACAGACGTCGTCTCTTATCAACTGACAATTTGTCCCGAACTTTCTCAATATTTGTTTAGTCTCTGAACTGATGAAAATTATGTAACCTCGTTTCGCGACATTGTCACCGTTGGTGACGTCAACAGTTCAGTTTCGTAAGCAATCTATTTGTGAGCAAAGTGACAATTTTTTTTCAATACATTGTGAATGGCAGGTTTGTCATCATAGATCTTTATTGTTGCAAACATCGATTCGGTAGTAACATCACAAGTACCCATACAGCTTTCCTTTCGTAATAACAAAACGAGCTTATGTAAGAAATTTATGCTAAGTCATCAACGTTCGGCTCACGTGGAGAGTCTACTTATATAATATCGTGATCACGTAGGGAAACCCCTACTAGAAATAAACACAAGCATTTGTACGATGATTAGTGTAAGGCAAACCGCAATGATTGCACAGTCATTGACAGGCCTATGTAATTTTGAGTTTCTTTATGGAACTGGTTATTTCCTATCATACTTCACAAGTTTAATCAGCTCCTTATCGTTCCCGTGAAACTAGCCTGCTTCTTATCACAGATTGTAACTTCATACATGTACGCCAAGACTTATACACAAAAAGAGGGGGAAGGGCTGTAATCCAACGAGAAAGATAAATGATGCCGTATACTAATCGACACGGGGCTCACTGAATGTTAGTGTCTGGTTTGTGTGACTGATTCGTGTTTGTCGCGCGTGTCGTCAGGCAATTAAATCAATTGTTAGTTACAACATGCATGCCAACATCTCCTCTTTAATATGGAGAATTGTATTCGTACTTCAATCAGAACTGTAATAAAACTCTTTACACGCACAACAATTGGCATACGCGTGATCTGTGCGAATTGCTCATTTGTTCCCCCTGGGTTTGTCCCATTATTGTTGTAGAATTTCGTATGCCCGTACGAAGCAGGCGGGTGCCGAATACACGAACGAGTTCTCGAAGTAGCAGTGAACTTTTAATGAACGTTTCATGATGACGTCATTTACACGTTCGGCTGCGTGCATATTATGTGCATGACTAAAACATCGACACATTGCAGCGCCGAGTACGACATCGGGCAGATTTTGAAGATTGAAGTCCGCCTATCCCGCTTGATACTGACCCAGATAACAGGGTGATGACATTTGCCTGCTTCAAGAACTTCGTCCGTATTAAGGGTTGCAAATTGTCTAGAAAACTGAACATGTAATGAAGGATGCATGTGGCTAAGATGATGCGGACGTGATTTGACTCTTATTATGACGTTTATAACCGATCCGTGAACTCTTTATGAAAGACTCTTTGGGCCAGCCATCCAGGTCATGATAATTATACTTTCGAACATTAACCCCATATGACCTCTTTGGGCAGAAATTTTGACAGTGATCATTAACCCGAGTTTAGTCACCCCGCTACTGCTACCATTAGGTTAATCATCAGGGGGGGGGGGGGGGGGTAACATTGCGGATGGTTTGGAAGATAATAAGAGCAAGGGTGCAGATCTGATACACTACATATAGAGGATTACGCGAAAGGCAGGTGTTTATGATACAATCGATCAGTGGCACAAATCCACTGGGCAGGTGTTTCAAAGGAATTCGCATGCAATTAGACACCACATACAAAAACATCATCATCATCAGCAACAGCAGCAGCAGCAGCAGCAGCAGCAGCAACAACAACAACAACAACAACAACAGCGACAACCACCAACAGTCACCAATGTCTTCCAATGAGAGGCGTAGATGACGTCTGTGAATATCACGCCGCTACGTCACTGTATTGGTCCTTGAATTCAAGGCCAGTTGCGAGGTAGTCTGAAAAGAAGTAGTAAACATGTTACAAGTACAACAATATTTTTTGCTTTTTTTCTGAAAGAAAGATATTGTTCAGAGGAGTGACGGTTTAGGAAGGTTCATATCTTTCTTCAATTTGACAGGCCTTGTCCGCCTTGTACTACTTAACATAACAATGTCGGAATTTCGGAGCTCGGGTATTTGTTCCATGTTCATTGTGTCACTGCCGGCAGCCAGGGACAGCCTGGGCCCTGTTGCATAAAACCCTTACCGCTGGACTTACCGCTCCTTTCTAGCGGTAAGTCTTCAAATTAGCGGTAAATTTTATAATCCTTGATGCTGATTGGTTGTGATGCCTAATTTTGACAGTAGTTACCATTGAAATTCAACGGTAAGTTTTATGCAACGGGCCCCTGGTGGTAGTGGCGATGGGCAATTCCATGGGAATGTGGACATGGCACTAAAATTTCAACTTTATCATATTGACAGTCAGGCACAGGCGCAGAAAACTGCGCCTCCCGCCAGGCGCAGAAAACTGCTACTTTGGGGTTATCCGCCCAAGCGCCGAGCAAGTGTGCCCGCTACAATCGATTCTCGTAGTTTTCGCGAACAGTCGGTTCCATTGATATCGTCTGTGTACCAGGCGCCCCTTACTGCTTTTTACTGATTTGCAGTGCACTAAGTACTGTATGCAAGACAAATTGCCAAAACACGATAGTATGTATGTGTATACTGCACTGTATCACCATAATTATATCGAAATACAGCATGCATCAGGCACATCCAGAGCCATACGCTCTCACCAACGAACACCATGCGCTATATAGGTCTCTCCACACTGACCATAGCTCATTTATAAATCAAGAAATAGGCTAGTGAGATTGAGAATGAAGTAGGAGTCATTGGGATTACCTTGCTGTTACGATGTTACGCTGTTCTGCTTCCTTTGCAGAATCATCTGCAATTAACTCTGATAACTCATGTTTATTATGTGCTCTCTTGTATAACTCTGTCTCTCTGGAATCTAATCTAAAACTGCAATGCCTATCGCATAGCCCCTGCCTCTGTGCTTTGCCCATGGTCAGTTCAAGACCAGGGAGGTACGAGGTAGGCCCCACAGAGAGCCTGGCCGCACTTTCACAACACTTTCCTTGTTTTAAACTGCTGCCCTATGTTTACTCAACAGAGATAAGAACCCAACCTGCCGGGGAGAGTACCACAGAGAAGAGAGAGGGAGAAAGAGATGATGCGTTGAGAGATGGAAGGTGGCTGTGCTGGGGGAGAGAAAGGGAAAGAAGCCACGAGAGGGGATGAGAGAGGAGAAGGGAGAGAGGAAGGTCTGATAGGAAGGAGTACATTTCTGTTACACTAGCCAACACCTGTTGCACAAGGCTAAAAAGAGGGCAAACCGGTGGTCATTCAAAAAACATTTACCTAATTATGTATTCCGACCAGAATTACGCCAGATGTCAAGGTTTTATTCCCCTAGAAATGATTATTATGCAAGATTAGGTATTTGGCTTACTACAGAGGAAATATCAGAAAAGTGTCAAGGTTAGAATTTTCGTACGAAATTAATATCGATTAGGTGTCTTCATCACCTAAATTTTCTCCATGCCTTTTACACTACGAGCATCGCGTGGCATGATGGGTATTGTCATTATAATATTCATGATAGCAGAAATCGGCGCTTTTCGACAGGCGCAGTTTTCTGCGCCTGTGCCTGACTGATTGAAAAAAGAATTACTCATTATGTATTACCCATATATTGAAGTTAAAGAAACTCAAAGAATTATATCAATCGGTCAAATATTTCCCGAGAAACAGCTTCAAATGTTGAAGACAATTTTTCAGTCATCCAAATTGCTAAAATGCATGCTTAACTTGATATAATTTTTTTTAATAGAAAAATTCTGCTAGCACTTCAATTAATTTATTTTAAAGAAGCAAATTGGTTCTACTTCAGTCTCCCATGAGGAAATTTTTATGCCACCTTCAAAAAATTCTAATCACCACATGAAAGTTCAGCCCTTGAGCCATGTAACGCGAGTTACCGAAACAAGAAATATTTTTCATTCTGAAGGAAGCAGTGGAGGTAATTTGTTGGGAATCATAATTTTCTAAATTCATCACACCCTGATACTGTACACAGGATGTTGACTTGAATAAACACTGTTATCACATTAAAAAATGTCAATGAAAAGTGTAACGCGAGTTACCATGTAACGCGAGTTACCGGCATGTAACGCGAGTCACCAACTATAAACACAAGTTTCCCCCAACATAAGCAGATTTTAGCACTTAATTGAGCTAGATTGTGGTGAAAATAATCAAATGCAGTGCTATACACACTATGCTGGACTGAAACAAAGGAGGGCAGCCTAATAAACTGTGATTAGCATCAAGGCCACTGATCACATGCCACATTGAGTCTAGCCTGGCTTTCACTGCATACTGTAATCCAGCAGTGAATGAGACCATTAGATTTATCTTTTGAATTTCCTGCATCAGTATTAGAGAACTTTTATTACAGAATGCTATAAAGCACAGCAAGTGTTGGTTCTAATCCTTGTTCAGTGGTCTACTGAAGATGACACCTGTCCGGAGATCAGGAGGTTGTGGGTTCGAATCCTGCTCAAGTATGTATGCCCATGATTTTTTATCATGGCTACTAATAAAACACTGATCAATTCAGTGAGCTTATTAACGTTGATGTAGGGCAATTTGTCAATCAGTTGCAATGAAAACATCTCAACGGAAGAATTTCATGAATTTGAATAATTACGCAGTACCCACTGCATGTTATAAGGATTAGAACCAGCACTTGCTGTCGGGCGAAAGCATGGTGGTCTAGTGGAGATGACACCTGTCCGGTGATCAGGAGGTCGTAAGTTTGAATACTGCTTGAGTATGTACGCCCATGACTTTTTTATCATGGCTACTACTAAAACACTGATCAATTCAGTGCTTATTTACGTCGATGTAGGGTAATAAGCCAGTTCGTATACACTGTAGCTCATGTACACATTGGTACAAATGACTTTTCTTTTTTCTCAATTGGTTCGGCACTTCACTTGTTTTCAAAGCAGCATAATGCATAAGCTTGCATAACATAACAATTTATGGAACTTCTGTTCAAAAAAAGAATGAACTTGCATTTAGATCAGGGGATCAGAATACTCCCATCAGTTTATAATTTAGCAGGCATCCATTTCATTGTTTTGTATTGAATGCAGTAACAGCTTGTTTCCGTTTATATTGCAAAATACCATTCTTGCTGTCAGGTGGATGTGCTGGCAAGCATCATTTAGATAAGGATCGCATGAATAATCATCGCATCACAGATGCTTACATGTACATGTATGTCAGTGAATTTACAAACCAAAATGCCTGTTCATACAAATGATCTTTTTTTGTTCATGCACAAAGTGGAATTACGAACTGGTCTTTTTGTCAATCAGTTGCAAAGAAATGTACTAGTTTTTACTCCTCACAAAGATAGGATTTGAATTTTTGAAAGATTGTAAGCTGTTTCGTAAACTTGTATATAGGGTTTGACACTTTTATGTTTTGTTTTAAAAAGACTTTCAACATTTTTCATCTTTACACTCTGAAACTTACAATGTAATAATACAGCTATATCATCTATATGATCTAGTATTTAATTCAAGGTCTCTATGAGGAGTGAAGCTCTTATTAGTCTTAAACACACTCTTCTATTGGGTTTATTAGTAAAATGTTTGTTTAACATTTATTCGTTTTACTATCTACACAAATAAGCATCTCTCAGATTATTCAACACAAGATTCAGTGCCATCAGAACAATTGTATGTCATCAATTTGTGTCACCCTGTGTTAGTGGACATAATGTAACGCGAGTTACCGTAACGCGAGTTACCGTAACGCGAGTTACCGACATAAAGGCTCCCTACATTTTCCAGGTCATTGTTACTCAACTTTGATATTGTTAATTTATGAGTCCTAACTCACTATCAATTCAAGGTAGGAAAACTTTTATCAAGATTGTCTAGTATGAGGAGACTTTCCAAAAAGAGGTCTTCATAGAATTGTCCATGTTCTTTTTGTGTAACGCGAGTTACCGAAATTAAATGATTCAAGAATCCCAACATGTTTGTCCTTTATTTTTCTTTTTGGATTCATTTAGTTGGTGTATGTCTACTTAACCCATGATGAAAAAAGTAACTTGTAGATCCTACCAATTACAAAGATATTGGCACATTATCCCAAAAATGTACCCATTATTTGTAACGCGAGTTACCGTGGAATTGCCCCGATGCCCGGAAAGCAGTAGATGACAGGTTCGAGTCCACTGGTTCCTTTTTTCTTTTCTTTTTTGCGACATGTCCATTAATTTTCAGATCAGCAGTTGCGATATCAATTTCTCGAGGTAGACAATTGAAGAAACTCTCGACTCTATGATTTTATTTAGAATAAAAATCTGACTAAAAATTAGGGAAGTATTTGACATTTTAACAATTTGATGATTTTCGCACAAAAAAACAAATCTCTGTAACGGTTGTTATGCATATGAGTAAGAACTTCTGATGTCATTACCTCACAATTTTCATTGATCGTGTACAAAAAGTGAATGGCGAGAATTCAACTTTCTGTCATAAAAGTGTACAATTTTATGTTATTCTGGTTGAATAAGTTGAAAATAATGATTAGTCAGAAGAATACAATATCAGGATTCGAGACGGTAGCCTTAATCGATTGAACCAAATTAATTGAACCAAGAATGTACAAACTATTTTGGCAAGTTAAGCCGCGATGAAATCATCAGCTTTTTTTTTTTTGCATATATATCATTTGCATAGTCATATCAACTGCTGAAAAAAACTGTTTTAGTGAAAAAGAAAGCAAAATACACAACTTTCTGTCTTCTTTAATATCCATCCGATTTTGATCAAAAGTTCACCCTTGAGCATGTCGATTTTTTTCTTTTATTTTTGCCTTGTCTCGACTTTAATGCCAGTTCCTATACTGTATAGTGACCTCAGTGGTGAAAATGTAAAAATGGATGAGTTTCGGCAATTTCGTGATTTGCGATATATTCATTTACTTCTCAATACTACCTTGTCTGTGAAAATGAATCAAAATGATTTTATAAACCTAACTGTACGGCTTATTCCTTACATGACCTTTACTTCAAAAATGTCAATGCTGATCAGCTGGAAGCAAGACTAGGTAGTGATGAAAGGGGTATTCTTTCCTGTAGGTTTCCATTTCTTTTTTAAATCTCTGTCTTGACATCTGGAAGTAGAAGCGAAGTGAATATAGATGTGAAGGAGCCTCCTAATCACAAATAAAGGATTGTAACATGAAGGTTCATCAAGATGATAGGTTTCTGCTCTATATAGGAGCTATGCATATATGTATGTATGATTATACATATAGGTTGAACATGACAATATAAGTTGAACAGTAGTTGAAGTAAATGAAATTTTAGGAAGTTTTGTATGATTTTGGATGTCAAAAGAAAATAACACCCCTCTAGTTTATAATAGACTAAATGGAAACAAGCCCCATCACAGAATCACAGAAATTGATCTTCCTAGTTCGTCTCTTTAAAGACTTAACGCGATTGTGGTATTAAACGAGAATCTATCATCCAATCTGGGGATAGCTAAGGCTGGAATGCGAAATCTTACACGATAAGGACCGTGCATCCCGCGAAGGAGAGTTCGCTCCACAAGATTCTATGTCCCCGAAGAATGTTTACATTCGTCGTTTGCTTCGATAAACTGTGAGATGAAGGTTAGCATCATTGCACATCTGTAAGTTGGCAAAAAAGGGTGATTCTCCTGCCTTTTATGTGGTCATCAATTCCTTAAGAAGGGGCAAATTTCTTTGGGAAAAAAAAGCATGCTCCCGTTTTCAAGCTTTGGAACTCTGAGATGCACTGTGCTACATGTTCCAAGTGTCACTGATATTGTATGAAAATGAAGTGTCGGGGAAAAAAATACCTGCCGTTAAAAGTAATTGTGTGAAGCTTCGACAAGTAATAATTCGTGGTTGTCAAGATTTACATCATTTAAACCCAGTTAGAAACGATTTGATTCCATGGTAATATTTTACTCATAATAAATTTTGATAGTGACAATAGTTTAACAAATTGCTGAATATGTAAACACCAGTATCTATTCATACATTCAAATATCATTATTTTGTAAAGCTAAGCAACTTCTTGATTTTATCTTCTTGGTTTCATTTTCTTCTAAGAAAAATGTGTAAGATGTCGTGACAGAATTTTTAAATTTTGTCATTTTGAATAATGAAAAAAAATGTGCTAACCTTGATTTTCTGTTTATGTCCAGTCATTTTCCAGTCACAAGTAAAATAATGAGTGCATCTTTGATGTTAAGGTGACTATGTTATTGACCACTGATTTCCGATTGAAATCTACCATTTTCAAAATAAAAGAGTAACTCTACAATAAATTAGGTATCGTTTATGCCTGTTAAATTACATATTTTTTCATTTGTTTATATACAAAAACACATCTTATAATTTCATTGAAAAAGGATTATTACAAATGTCATTGTGTGTGTTCGTTTTATTTTAATTCATATTTCAACACAGTTGTAACGTAATTCCAGCAAATTCTAAAAGTGTGGCTGACGCAATAGGCTGCGAGAAGGCTTCTGAGATTTGTCGTTCTTTGCTACTACACAGAACTCTGTGCCCTTGTGAAATGCGTAATACTTGTCGCATATGGAGAAGCAACAAAAGTGTGTGAAAAATGTCATTCGCTCTGCTTTGGTGTGAAAGCAGTCTTTATGCCCTGAAACACAACCGAACAAATCTTTTACCTCATGATGTATCGCTGGAAGCGCAACAGGTGAGACAGGCGGGAATCGTTAAATTTTTCTTCTTTTCACTATACTAGCTTTTCTTGAAAAAAAAAAAGGAAAATAATTTTGAAACATACTGGCTTTATGTTACGGAAAGTTCTTGTTGAATAAATACCTGCAGGTCGCTGATAACTCAGCGAAGTGCATGCATGGAGCTTTTGATACTAGCTCCGTGGTGTGTGTTTAATTATAGGAAAGTTGGATTTATGAAGGGGGAATATCTTTCGGAGTGTAAACGGGGTTGCATACCTTACACAGCTTGGATAGCAACGGTACACTCTGCAATCGGTACGAGGACTAGGATTACGATTTGCCCCACGGGAAGAGCAGGTTGCATTTCCTCGTTGGTGCTGTTCTTTTTTTCGTTTTTATTTTTCTCTTTGACGTCAGGATTTCGATGCCATGTTGCTGCACCTCGTACGAGTAAGAAACTTCTTTCGGAGTGGAGACTCGGTTTCCCCTAGATGTGGTCAACCGAGAACAGTTCTTGAAAACTGCTGTATCCTCAGCGATGGAACTAATAAGAAGAAAACCGGTTGGTTGAGTAGGCGTGACTGTGACGTATGTAGTTATAACAGACAAATATAAACCCCTGCTAGGTGCGTGCGTATGTGCGAGCGTATGTGTGCGTGTGTGGGTGTTGTGTGTGTGTGTGTGTGCGCGCGCGCGTGTGTATACGTGTTTGTAATAATTCGCAAATATTTATTGAACTAAAGTTGCGATGCTCTGGTGAACGCTGGGCCCAATGTATACTTGTTGTTTATTCAAAGGGGATGGCTAGTAACCGATCAGTGGGAATCAGTGGGAATGCTGAGGGATGATTGTTCCAATCCTTGTGGGGTTCATTTAAGAGTACATTATATATCTACTGTTGTGTGAAAAATATTTGCATCAGAACGGTCTCGCATTCAAGAAATGTGCAAATTAATGCCCCGTCACTGACCAGGCACGCTAACCTGGAAACATTTAACTGCGCGTTACTTGAATATGAGACCATTCTGAAGCAAATAATGTTCACAAAACAATAGATATATAATGTACTCTTAAATGAATCCCACAAGGATAGGAACAATCATCCCCCAACATGCCCACTGATTCCCACTGATCAGTTACTAGCCATCCCCTTTAAACATCTTAATAGGAATTTGAGATTCTATACAACGTGTGCTACCTTTCTGCCATTTCAAATTTGAGTTATTCTTTCCCTCACATTGCAAGGTAAGCCCCTTATAACTCTTCCCAGTGTCACACCGTTTTCAGCTACATCGAAATATCAATCACCGGGCTTGTATTAACGGGATTACGATGCGGTGTCCCGTAAAATGTTACGTGATATTACAGTCAAATGTGGTTGAGAGATGCGGTCTTAATGCAAGAAGAAGAAAAACAGAAATAAACTCTTTTAAACGCAGTGGTTTGACTTGAAAATGTTGTCATGTGAGAATGTGGTTATGTGAGGTTGTCATGCAATATTTAGCTACGCGCCAGAGACGCTACTGGTTAATGTGAATGGATCGACCCTTAAAATCGGAATATTGCTGGTTTTCTTTTCATGTGCTGTCCTGCTTTTCTTCACCCTCTCCCGCTCCAAACTCTCTCCTTCCAACCCCATCCCCCCCCCCCCGTAGTTCCTAGAGGGAGTATGTAGAGTCTCTTGCTGTAATCAGGTGCATCTCTTTCGTCACCCGATATAGAGCAAATCAAGCTCACTGCAATCGATACCACGACGATCATGTATACTGAGTCCGCGGCGAATATTTCTCCCATCTGATTGATTCGTCTCTATGCGCGCATAATCGATCCGATCCAGTATCGCTTCAATCGATACCCGGGTGGTGTACGTAGAACTCGAACCAAGCCCCTGTTAGAAGGTTAGGAGAAAAGAAGGTAGAGGGCTAAGTGAATATGAAAAAAAGTCAAAACAAACAAATAATAATTCATAGGAATAAAATCTCTCTTCAAGTTTATAAAGCGACTAAACAAGTGTGCCTGCTTTTCAATCAACGCGATGACGTTATCAGAATAAAACACCCTATACAGATGCTAATAATTTTCAAAGAAGATGATATTATTTCCAAATTCATTTTATTTCATTGCATTTTTCCTTTTTAAATCATTATTTTGGTTTACAGAGTTTGCAAAAATAGTACAATAAATATGTAAGATATGACAGCTGTGTAATACAATATTCAACATGCAATCTAATATTTTCATGACATTGATAAAAAAAGGTTGAGTTTAAAACAATTCGACATGAGGGATCTTTAAGCGGTAACCCAGAGGTTGTTGCTCCTATTTGCAGACATTTTGGTGGTTGCAAGCAGAGTTGTGTTCAGTATTGCACAAAATGTCAAAGAGCATGATAATCATGATTGTTCAGACTCGGGATGATGACCGTGCGTGAACGTGCTACCAAACAGACACTCAGTATAATGTAAAATGGTGCCACGGTAGCCTAATAAGGAACAGTGCGCTGTGCAAATGAGGATTACTCTGGAAAGAATTCTACGGAGAAAAAAAAATAACTCGCTAAAACGGACAAAACAATAATTATAAAAAGAACCCCCCCCCAAAACAAAAAAAAAAAAAGACAAAACAAAACAAAAAACAAACAAACAAACAACAGACAGAGCACCAGAACAGGACATAAAATTGTCCGATTTTCTTTTGAATTTTGAATCGATGTCAGTCCAGTATTTGGCACAACCCCCTACCCTGCCCTGTTTGTGGCATGCGATCTTATAGTGTCGAAGTGCGAATCAAATACGTGGTTAAATGTCGTATATGGGCTAAAACAAGTGCGGAATAAGTCCACCTTGCACATGCGCATATCAGCATGCGTTCGTTACCGAATTTCTATTGACGCACGCCACGTTCCAAGAGCATTTACGCAATCGAAATGAAACCTCCCAATCCATAGACAACATTTAAAGTTAAACTGCCTTCATGAATTCCGACGTCTGAGGTTGGCCGCATTAGAGTTCGCCACTTTCCTTCACCCATTGTCAATAATGTCGCCTCTACCATAGTCGGAAAAACAAAACGAAAATACAAACTTATGATTCGTCACGCAGTAGCTGAAGTAGCTTTATGCTGAGCTAGTAGAGTCGAAGATGGTGGCGTATTTTGTATCAACACACTCGGCCCGCTCCGATGGAACACCTCGCTGGGGTGGATCGTTGTCATCTTGTCGGAGCTGGCTTGATTCTCCACCGCAGCAATGGAAACCTCGAGAGGTGTGTAATTTCAGAGACACGAATGCACTCAAAGTCCGCTGGCTCCGTAAGCTTCATCCCTGGTGACACATTTTCTGGTGTCTGTCTTCCTCCACGTTTTCCTGCGGTCTTTTCGATGCCCATCACGCGACTAGTACCATTGTTTTAAGGGTTGGACTAAAACATCAAATACAAAATAAAGCAAGACATAATAAAAAAACAATGCATAATACTCGACAATCCCTTTACGGAGTCGAGCACTAATTTTTTACATGTATCACCTAAAACAAATCTCCATTCTGCCGTGCAGTACAATAAAGATACCCCCCCCCAAAAAAAAATGTATAAAAAAAAAAATGTATATATATATATATATACCTGTCAATAGCGATCACCTTGGTTGTCTCCCTCGAGTGGCCGCTATAGACAGGTTTGACTGAATATGGTCTTTATCCAGCTATCGTCTTTAGTGTTGCCACTGCTCTACCAGAGGGCCCTGTCATTATTCTTGACCCTATAACGTTACCAGGCTCAATTATACATCTCGATCGGACTTAATCGAACATGTCAGACTAGGTAATCCATAATAATTCACCTATCAGTGTCTATTGGAAAAATAGAACAAACATACTAAAAACCGTCATTGAATTCGCAATCGTTTTCCTACAGTTATATCTCAGGACTTTTGAAAAGCCGCAATTTTCTAAGTAAATAACTACGTTCGCAACAATTATGGGATGTCTTTTCTGCGCTGACTGCTTACGTCTTTTATTCTCCCTCGTATATCTGACACACACACACACACACACACACACACACACACACAAACACACACACACAAGCACACACATAAAGGAGTAAAATGTGCGGAAACATGAACCCATCACATCAGAAATCAGAAATATTGTTCGTCATAAGGTAGAGACATCTTGTCATGCTTGTACTGTTTATTTCCTGGCATTTAGGTCAGATGCCCGAAGGGTATGGTGATACCATGTTGGAATCTTTTTAATAAGATGCAGAGAATTCAACTAAGCCAAATAAATACCGCGATAGGGGGGGGGGGGAGAGAAAGATGGTAATCTTTATCTAGCCTTAAAGAGATTTACGAGCTTTTCCCTCGTAGACATTCCATCTCGTGAATATCTGTTTCCAAATTGTGCATATTATGAACATTGGTCGTTTAACCACGATTTCATAGCAAAATATTGACCAACCCTGCCGAAGGAAAAAAAAAGACTTAAGCCATTGCAGTGACACTGGATCACGTATCCTTTTCGATATGCCAAGATTGATATGCGGTATGACGTTATTAGCATAACACGGCCTTGTTGACGTAGAAGGGTTGATTTATCAGCGTTTGGCGCCAAAACCAGGGGCCGCGTCTTTCCCGCGTTATTTCTACTTCCTATGGACCCCCTTCTCTCTTGACACACTTACTTGATGTTTCCGCCAACTCCTTCGTTATGTACGTACAGTCACATGATTTGTTCTTTTTTTCCCCCATTTTTGGGGGGATAGCACGGGAGAAGGGGGAGGGGAAGGGGAGCCTAAGGATACGAATACTTGCAGAAACTGTATTTCTGTTGTTTTTTTTTTTTTTTGTTTCATACTGTATCGGATCACATTGGAAACTGTTGGCATTATCCTAAATGTTCATACCAAAGTTGACAACCCGTTCACATGAGGTACCTGACTCACCAGGGACTGCTTAATAATTATCATTTTAGAAGGTGAAGTGAGAAGAAATCAGGTGAGGCAAGGTTTATTCACCACGTGAATAGTAATAAGATTAAACATAAAATGCCAACAGTACACAATTCTATACATCACCCATTGGATTTTAGAAATAAAGCAGTAAAATAACACGTTGCCATACATTAACTTTGTTAAAACAATTTGGAAGAAAAGACGCATGAGTCTGACAAACATTTATACCCGGCAGATCATGCTGCACAATCTACGACTAGGCACTCACAATAAATATGCAAACATAACTACATTCGCTGCCCCAAACAAACATTTATCCTAAGGTATCTAGAATGATCTATACTTGATCAAGATAATGCAAAGGTTCTTTTATGTGTGACTCATGAAATCATACTGAGATTTATTGTGTCCGTTCACATGACCATTATATAACTTTAAATGCTCGTACAGAATTAGTGTCTTTGTTGTGCTCAGTCTTAGATGTACAAAGTGGGAACAAAATAATGACTTTCCATGTTATTAAAAAGCTCGCCCGACGTGAATACAATTGTTTCAAATGAAGGTGCACAACAGCTCCAGAAGAGAGGTGGCAAAAACGCAAGTTACTCAGGTTACTTAAAAGAAATAGTAATTAATCAAGCGTAATGTGAATCTCCCGTAATCATATTAAAAAGTCAATTTTTGTTTGTTTTTTACGTAATCAAATTTTGTATTTTGATAGATTTGTTTGCGGCACTGTTCAAACTTCATGAGAACCTTCATGCCAAAGGTTGTTCAAACAACAAGGAAGGTTGCCCAATCTTGTGTGAATTCATGTGTGAAAAAGAAATAGTATTCTAACGAGATATTTTTCCACCATTATACTTGATAGAGAGAGTCGTGGAAACGAGTGTTGATGCCTTTCTTCTGCTTGTGGTGTTCCTCCTCCAATTCAGAGGACTCGTGAATAATATATCAGCCTTTACGTATACATGTATGTGTGTGTGTGTGTGTGTGTGTGTGTGTGTGTGTGTGTGACCATTTCACATGGGCATTTTACCCTGCTTGGGAGTACTTAACGAGTCAGCAAAACTGCCGTCATCATTATCAACATATTACATTTTATTTCATTATGTGTTTATACCATCTGCATTATTGACATTGGTGCTTTCACTGTACAGAAGGGCGTGGTCATCATTGCAGATCAGGCGGCGCCATTGTCGTGTATTATTACAACTATGGGTGGCGCCGATTATACGCAGAGTGGCCCCATCACGATAGGTGACCGAACGGACGTGATGATAATGCGAATTTTCCCAAAAGTGGGGGTTTAAAACGGTCCAAGAACATTCTTGTTTCCAAGAGAACACACAGACACACACAGACAAACACACACACACACACACACACACACACACACACACATACTCTCTCTCTCTCTTTTCTCATTCTCGTTTTCTCTGTTTCTCTTCATTCTGTTTCTCACTCTGTCTCTGCAGTCTTACAAGATTACACCGTCTTCACGAGGTATTATTTCACCTTTCTTCTCAGAACCACTACTATCTCAGTTGCAGATATCCCCAACTGTCTATGTGTTATCAAACTGCGTGACACCTTCGAATCTATTAGTAGCTGATGGTTTATGCAAGAATGAAGCCAGTTCCGCGTGGGTGGCAGGACACCGTGACCCTTGCAAGCTAGAAGGCGCCACGACTCCGCGCGCAGAGGACGTGCTCATGCTTCGGACTATACAGGATCTAGCCTTGTCGAGCCCCCTTCATTATGAACCAAAAAAATTCAAGAGCGCCACGTGGTCACGTGATCCCGTAACGGGAACTTGACTACTCCGGTCGGCTGCAACAGCTATTAAGTTAAGAATCGAAAATACAAAACAGAAAAGGCCAAAGGAGTATGAGAGTTGCGAGTGTTGCGCCAGGACTGCCCTGGGCAGTTAATGAACTCTGTAAAAACAAAAACGGCAGCCTCTTATAGCTCGTAGTCGCCTAGTCAAAGAGGCATACGAAATTGTTATTGGGAGAAGACAATAGCCATAAAAAGCTCCATGATTAGACTGTATTGATGGTGTCGTATGGGTTCTCTTTCGGTTTGCAAGCAATATCGGGAAATCCGTATCTTCATTATGTATTCACAAATGCTTCAATTGAATTCATTCATCTATGTTTTTGTTTACTATACACATATCACATGGAATATTCAGCTATTGCTATATCAAAATGATAGTCTTCGACAGAAGCCGTTTGCTTATACTGAAACTTAACAATATACGAAGTCCATGTGTGGGATTTTCAGAATTTAATATTTAATGGGTTAAGCAAATCCAGTGACAGTAAAAAGGACGGAGAAATGTCGATCACTCTTAGTTTTTACAAAAAGCAGTAACGGATCATGCCTAAATATTGAAAGTTAAAGTTTCCAAGATGTATTTCTGTTTCGAAATAGAGATGTTACTACAGTGCAGGCATAGGCGCTATTTACCGCTCGTGTTGGGGATACAATCCGACGTATGCCATTATTATTGCCTTCAACGCATTCTCCTGCCTTGCTTCATACAGAAATAAATGAATTGGGTTTGCGTTTCGAAATGTGTTGACACGTAATTCTAAAAGCGGGGTCGGGTGGACATTGTGTCACAGAAATAGTGCGTTTGTATCAGCTGGAAACACGTGTTTATTCTGGGTTACGCCGTGTTTACAGTAATACCATCTTGCATTGATTTAACCTGGCTTGTGTGTGCACGTTAAATGCTCTTTGTCCGAGCTTCCGCCGCGCCGAAATTCGACGCATGAGTATTGAAGTAATTTCACATGTCGGTAGGCGGCGCTGTCTTGTCTGCGTAGAAATTCTCTATAGAGATTGCGGCACTGGGGATAGTTACAGACGTTACGCAGCTGTGGTCAATTTGCGCGTCTTTAAATCCACGAAGACTTGCTCAAATACCACGATAGGAGGAAAAGAACCTTGCAAAAATTACGACCATGGCGAGAGCGTTGTGCAGAATTGATGAGATAGAGAGTCTTTATGACGCGTTGATATGAATATGTGGATTGAGTGTATTTTCACACGTGACGTTAATTTTTCTAGGCTTAAAATAACATCGTGATTTGGAGAGCCAAAATGGATCAGGCAGAGCTCCTGAGCGCACTCCTAGCCCCGTCCCTCCATACGGTTACACTTACGGAAAGATAAGACATCGCCGATCGTCGTTAGTCTCGAATGTAGACGGTCGCATGGGAAAGGTCGTGGTTTGAATTCTGACCGACTACATTTAGCTACGATTATAGGTTAGCCCGTGAATACATAAATATGGAAGAAAGTTACAATCATGTGAACAAAGTAAAAGTTATGATCGGGTACTTGGTACTTCGGTATTTTGTACGGTCTCTTTAAATGCTTTCTCATACGTATACATGCAAGCAGTTACAACAATTTATGCATGTATATATGCCTAAGAATGAAATATGAACTGCAAGAGCCTGATTGAGCCGTCAAACACGTTTGTTTGTTTGTTGTTTTTTTTTAATTCGTTAGTTTAACTCAAATGAATCTAATCTGTTAAGTGATTAATTTCTTGTTATTTTCAGGTTATTTTCCCAAATTCGCCGCAGCAGTGGTAAGATGGTCAGAAGATGAAAACACAAAATATTTTAAGATCATTTTTTATCATAAAAACTTAGTTGTTTTTTGTTTGGATTGTTACGAAGGAGTCCTTTGTTACCCTCGTAACTGAAACAGTTCTAGACTTATCAATTAATAAAATGAAGGCGGTATAATTGACACAGGAGCACAACTATACTATACACCCCAAATGCATAAAAAAAAGACATTCATAAGGAAGCCAACTATAACGTTATTCAAGCTGAGAACTTGTATTGCCTTAAAGATATTACAAAAATGATGCTGAAGATTCACATGGTTGCTTGTACGTGTTTATCGAAACTTTGTACAACAAATCAATACAGAGAAGCGGTTTCTTTTTCTGCAAGAGAGTAAGCAAAATTCATCTCAGCAGAACGCTTTGAAAGGCAACATTTTGCCACTGATTCTGTCTCTGTTATCATTTGGTTATATGCTTAAGATAGGTCGCTTATGATTTTTATTTTGTCACTCCTGTTGCTAAATAAGACATTTAATTGGTGCCATAGTTTGTAAGTGAGACTATAGGCGATCATTATGGGTATTTTCATTTATTTATTTCACGATGGAGTTTCTTGTCATAAGCAGAAAAACGGAAAGGCTGATAAAAGAATTAAAAAAACCTTACCATGATCAGTGTTATCTCACCTTTCCGCAAAAACAGTGCCGTTAAAGTAATCTTACAGTCTAAAGCCTTTGAAATTCAAGTAACGTGGGCCCCATCCTTTCTTTTTTTCTGAAGCTGAAATTGTCAAACAGCAAACTTCAGAAACTGAAGCCACGCAAGTATAGCATTTCCACTATCCTCTCACTATTGTAAGTTACATGATATTTTGTGTCTTCCCGAGAGAAAATTATTATTGATTGCATTTTTACCAGCAATGTAGAGTGATCATATACCAATCATTTTGAAATTTTCTTTCCGAGGTTAACCTTTCGCTGGTGCGCACACACAGCCCTAGGGTACTTTTCCCTCGCGCAGCTTCCTGTCCCGTGCTCCGCGTAACGCCACTTTTCGTGTCCTTGGTGCGCGTGCGTCTACACGCTGTGTGCAGACGACAACGGAGCCTCACGAAATGCCTGTTTACACAGGAATCGGCGCGAATCTTATCCCTCCGAAAAACTCTCGCAAATTCCTGCGCAATTCCTGGCGCGTCTCGGATTACACACCGTTATTGATTTTCTACGTCCTTAGGTTGCCCAACGCCCGCTTCCGAGTGGGTTTCTGCTTTCGAGCTCTTCAATCTGTAATGTTGTCTGGCCCGCGGGAAAAACGCGTTCGAGAGATATTGTGTTAGTCTGACAGGCAACGCTGGAAGAATGGGATAGGAGACGTGGCCGAAACAAGGGAAGAAAGTGGGAATAGTTGCGACATAAGTAAAACAAAGTTAGGAGACATGCCCGCACATTACCACAATCTCATGGCGATCTTTTCTTTTTCTATTTGTTCATGTTGTTGTTGTTTTTAGTGTTGGCATTTTTTTTCTTTTCTTTTGCAATAGAAAAATGCAACTGAGACACTGGTTTGGCATGCAAAGAGAAATGAATTGAGTGATTGACTTCAGTTTGTATTTCCGGCAGCGAATAATAGCCAAAGCAGACCTATCACAGAGATGTGGTTTCACCACATGGTCCTTACTACGAAAGATTATCAAACAATGTAAAGTACTGCCGTGAGACATTGTTCGTTTTTCTGTATTTCGAAAAAAAAGGAAGAAGACTGTTCACCTTCGGAGTAATACAGCGATATTAAATTTCCTCAGAAGGCACAGAATGGTCTTTCTCAATCGAAATTGTTATCCTTTTTTACTTGTCCCACAGCATTACGCAAGAAACAAAAAAGTTGTCTAAATCGTTCGATCATGACACAGAGATGTGGTTTCACCACATGGTCCTTACTACGAAAGATTATCAAACAATGTAAAGTACTGCCGTGAGACATTGTTCGTTTTTCTGTATTTCGAAAAAAAAAGGAAGAAGACTGTTCACCTTCGGAGTAATACAGCGATATTAAATTTCCTCAGAAGGCACAGAATGGTCTTTCTCAATCGAGATTGTTATCCTTTTTTACTTGTCCCACAGCATTACGCAAGAAACAAAAAAGTTGTCTAAATCGTTCGATCATGACTTATTATTATTGTAAAAAAAAAATGAAAACAAATTCAGCTCCGATGAAATGGGAATTTTCTACGTCATGCGCAACCCATATTATACACAGGACTTGAATTACAGAAAACAAAAAGAAAGAAAGGGGAGAGAAAATGCTGAAGAGTAGGAGCGAGGAGGAGTAGGAGGAAGAGGAGGAGGAGGAGGAGAAGAAGAAAGAAGCTCGTATTGTTTATTGATGATTAAAGTGAGATAGACCAATTTGGTGAGAGCTAGTCTCCCATGTGGCCACATACATGAACATACACAGGTGGACCTTACTGACCTTAGAATATAAAGAATTATCGTCATTTAAGCGCAATGTGAACATTCCTTGTACGTTAAAGGGAGAGAAAGATGAGAGATCCGGCTATAGGGCCTACATACACACGGTAAGTCTAATGTAGGCAACTACGTATGCACTGCCTCATTGGGATATATTTTTTGTGGTTTCGTTGCTTATTTATACCAGTCGTGTGCCCACATTTCAAGGAGATATATCAATACAGTTTATTTGAAGGAAAATTTTGTGTAATCCCGTGAGACTTATACAAAGCAGAAGATGTTCTTCACTATAAAACTCCACACCCACCACGGTGCGCTTCCTTTGCGTATAATCGAACGTGTACACCTTATCATTAATTCTATATTCGTGACGTAATGGATTCTTATCAAAGTAACTGAACTCAGATAATAGGAGTCAACATCAAAAGGAAATTCGGATTTATTACACGTATTATTTGATACGAGTTAGTTTTTCAAAGCACGTGAAGCCCTTTCATTGCCCCAGCGTGAGTAAGTGTGATTTATAGCAATGTCATCGATCGCATGTTGTTCACCTTTAATCTTTTTAGTGAAGGGGACTCACTAATCCCTACTTACACTGGGTTATACATTTTTTAAATGTCTCCTATGTGTAATACAGTCTCAAACCCAAAAACAAGTTTATATTAAAAGCAAACCAAAAAATGAAAGTTTCGAATGAAACAGATCAACTCATTTATACGGTATTGTGACAATACGGCAATAACTTTATGATATGAAATGGGTATTAAAGTTATTCCTTTTGGAAAGTAAGTCGTAAAACATGCACCAATATAATTTCACAATGTAATTCAAATGTCCTCACATGTTGTCTTGATATACATAATTAGAGATATATAACACTTTAAGCTCTGCCGCAGCGGAGGAGATTCCTTACGTACAGATGTAGGACTACTTCATGTCTCTAATTGAATTAAGCATTCCCGAGAGTGACACGCACGCGAAATGTTGCCCAGCTCCTCTCTCTCAACCCCCCCCCCCCCCCCTCTCCCCAGTCCGCGTGAAGGGAACAAGTGCACCCGAGGGGTTAAAGAACTGGAGGGAAGTGAGTATGTGTACTCCATCCAAGCCCTTCTTCCAATCTCATCACCCCTTTCGGGCACCCTCCCCGACAACAAATGAAATGCTCCTGTCATTTTCACCCAGCTTTGAGGGAAAGGAGGGAGGGGAAGGGGGTGTAGGATGGGGTGATGCGGAGAACATGACCACAAAATCGAAATCTAAACGAGAGTTTCTCCCAAACTACAGAATCGATAGGTGGTGGTTGAATTTGTGTCACTACGGTCCATGAAATTCAGATTTGATGCAAATGTCAGCTGTCTGTCTATAAAACGGGCAAACGGCGGAAAGGATAGGTCGAAAAGTGGGATATGGATACGCTCTGTGATTAAAGGACGACAGCAAACAGACGATAGACTACTATGGATAAAAGTTATATTTGTTTCTTTCTCAGAGCTCATTGCTTTCAGGAAAAAAACAACAACAAAACAACAGTATAAAAATACATCAACATTGATATGAGCGATCAGCAGTATTTTGTTTCCGGGAATAGCTTTATGGCTGGTCGTTTTCATACTGCTGGATTCACTAAGGAGTGGTATACAGTGGACGCGCCACGAATCGCATAATTCAATTTGGTTTGATTTTGATTTTTTTTTTTTTTTTGGTCTATTTCTGCAAAGTTGGAAAAATATTTGGTTGTGGCGTAAGCAGCATGACAAACACACACCGACAACTTAAATGATAACAGACCGGATCCTAACGCATTTGGCCCGCATCGTCAAACTTAAACACTCAGACGATATAAACAGATTAAAAAATGTGTCTGCGCCTTGAATGTAAGCTAAATCATCAGTAGAAGACACCTGTTCCCAGTGTCTTAATGAATGATCTCTAATAGAGATAGAAGCTGCACCTGCTTTCCACGCGCACTGTCGCAGTGTTACAGCCCGCCTCCCTGAGGAACGCAGTCGAGTGTCTGCTGGTATTTAATGTTCCCGCGCAGACAGCAGACACCATAAGATAGAGGCGAGATTGAGCTGGGTAATTAATACTCTCAGCTTCAAATGGATACATCACTGTCATCATCCCTCTCCCATCCTCTGTCCTCCCACTTGTCTTCGACCTGTCTTCATCAATTACAACGATACATGGTCGATCTTTATTTACGTCTAGATGTTCAGGCTCGCCGGGCTCGAGAAGGAAAAAAAATATCAACATGAACCTAACTAAATCAACGTAATAGCGAGCTTTAGATCTGCGACGCGAACGCTAAGACGACGTTAGGTTAAAAAAGAATATATTCTGCACATGCGCGAGATATATCTTTCCATTGTCCAACCCGGGAGGCTGCGTCGTCTTAGTGTTCGCGTTGCAGATCTAAAGCTCGCAGATCTAAAGCTAATGATGTAGACGACGACAACGATTAAGGTGTATTCTGAGATTGGTGCACAGCGATGTAAGAAAGCAAGGAAGAACATCACGACAGATCATTGGTACGTATCTAAATGTGCTGCTAGTGTTGGTTATACTGGTACTTCATCCAGGCACTATGCTGCTGCATTCTTTCGATTTTTCTGCTTTTACTTTTATTCAACAACAACTAATGCTGCTGCCATAGCACTTCCACCGCTGATGCGACCATTATCACAATTAGCACTGCATGCAATTACTACCTGTCCCCAACGGAATCAGTTTGAAAGTATGATCATTTGTGAATGCTGCTTGAATACTTGACGCAGGCCCCTATAAAAATGCCAGTTTCAATTCTTGGAGGATTTTTGAAAGATAGGTCCAGGGACGCTTTCGGTCCGTATTTTACTCCAGTACCTAAAATATCTTTTTCTCCATTCGCAGGTGTCTCTTACAGATTGATTGAAAATGTAAAAAAAAAAAAAAAGGAAATTCATCGGCTAACAGTATGGGATCGGATAACAGGATGAAAGTAATCTGCCAGTATTCACTTTTGGATGGATGTTTCATTTTTGTCGCAAGGAGACCATCGTCGTATCTTGTTTTCTTGGGAAGCATTTAGTGGTATCACTTTACTGTAAATCAGAAGTTTGAGTGCTTTCTAGTTCTCGGACATAGAGAGAGAGAGAGAGAGAGAGAGAGAGAGAGAGAGAGGAAGAGAGAAACAGAGCCGTTTTGCCGCACAAAAAAAAATAAAATCGAAAGAATAGAAAAGGAAACAAAATAATCGACCTTAGCAAAAAAGTGGAACACTCTAGGATATTGAGAATCCTAAAAGATTAATCAATTGTCATTGTAAGAAGAGATTTTCCTGCCATCCATCGCGATGTTAGCAAGAAAGCTTTCTTTTTTTTAAGTGGTCCGTAACATAAGATCATACGGTAAACGTATGAAATAGGAGCGTTATGCATTATATACATATCTGACAATTCTACAGTATCCCAATTGTCTACTCTTACACCGTCTCAAGACATCCAAACGTGTACCAGGATAGAGACATTGTTCACCAAAGTTCTCACGCGATGTGAAAGATTTGATCTGCATATCACCATAATTATTCTCACATACCGTGTCGACATGGCGATTTCAAAGAAATTAAGGCTCGAAATCAATACAAAATTTTGCAAATGGCAGTAACCGAAATTGCTATATTCGAAAATTACCATAAGCAGTTTAGTTTACTGTCAGCAAACTGTTTACGGGATAGTGCTAATGCGTCCGGGATCTCTTTGTAGTGACAGTGAAACGCTTTTGTATTCTGTTTTGTTTTTCTTCATGTATTTGAACATCACATACAGTCCAGTCTGCAGAGTACGATTGTGTGTGAAATCGAGAATCTGAAACGTTATAGGGATGGTACAGATTCCTTTGAGATGGTGTTTGAGGTTTCCAACGTTTTCTGATGATGACTTTCTTTTTTAGGTAATGAGAAAACTTTTATGAAATACGAATGAGCATATAAGTTGTTCTAAGAGGAATTCAAAGTTTATTTCGATGAAAATTGGTTTTGAATCAGCTGAGGTATTCAAAACAAGGCAATCCTAATAAAGTTGAACACACCTTTTATCATGATCGATTTCTTTCACTTTGTTTTTGGATATATCAACCATTTCAAAGCCGATTTCAACATTTTATATCGTGGCTTCTAAATATCTCCTGAAAAGTTAAAAGGTGAATTCTCACCTCAACCACTACTATGCCATCCCTTTAAAGAGTGTCTTTAACGCCTTATTACAATATGCATTTTACCTTGAGAACCTTCCGAGGATATCAGGGTAGAGGTTAAAACTTCAGAACATTGTGGTTATCCATATCTTAAGTTCCCTATACTTCGACGTGTTTTTATATGTTTAAAGACATATTTAAATGTATCTTCAGAAATCAATTGTGGAGTCATAGATTGTTGACGGAAGACTTAATATCGAGTAATTATTGCATTGACGGCAGTGAGAAATACAGTTTTACATTTATTTAATTAGATATGCAACTTTTAGGAGGCATAAACGCTAAACGACCGGGAGTCAGGCTACACTCCAGCGAAATATCCCCACGATTACAGTGATCGAACGAAAGCGAAGTAATCGGAAATCATAACTAATCGCGCGCGTATAATTTCGCACCTCCCGGCCAAATAACAAACCTCCGAGGTCTTGCCGGATGCCGATTTGAGGCACTATTTGTCAGGCAATGATCAAGCGGCTTGGTTTGAGTCCAGACAAGACATCAATTTACACTAGACCCTGCACTCTGTCTCGCCGTCGTTTAAGTAGGCCTTTTCCTGCATATTTCATCGTCAGTTCGGGTATAGAATTCCTCTCTCGCTGGCTTCTATCTTCATATTCGGCCGCAGCTCATCATCAGAACAATTTGCGCCGGCCATTCACAGTAGCTTAAATGCAGTGTGTTTTCTGAATTGGAATTTATACGAAAATCTTTATCCAGTTTCATACCCAGAAAAAGTATGAGGACTATTTGAGCAGTAGTTCTTTCATACTCTCCTGTAAGATGGATTTATTAATGTCAAGGGATGTGCAATAGTTGTTGGTTTTTTGTAGGTTTAATAGAATATTATCCAAAAGAATTGTCGTTGACAATAGCCGTTAGTGGTTATAACTTTCGTCACTTTATAACGTTCACATGTGCTCGCAGAGCCGGAGGGAGGGAGTGCTGAGGGATCTTTTTTTTTTTTTTTTGCGAGGGTCATAGCGTGGAGTCAAGATCCCGAGGTGATGATATAAATAATGTCCCAATTAAAAACAATCTATACCTGTTTTATATACCCGTCCGAAAAGAATGCAATGACGTTTTACTTTGTCGATCGGGATGGGGCTAGCCAGTATCAGACACCTTTGAGCTATTTACCTAATGAAAAGCGCAGAACAGAAGCTTCTAATGTAGCTATGCATTTCCACCATCCGTGCCCTCCATGATTATTACGAAATACAGAGACCAAGGAAGTCTGCTGAATATGGGGGGGGGGGGGGGGGGCTGGAGATTCCTGCAGGTGGGGTGAAGAAGCAAGACCACCCTCCCCTCCCACCCCCTCCCCTCCACTCCTTTTCTCACTGGTCCCCCGGAAATCCTGCGTTTTAGTTCATTATTCATCTTCAGATTATTACAATCATTATATCTCTGCCAAAAGTGTTGGGCCTCTCAGCACCAACCTCCCGTCCCCCCTCCAGTTTCACTGCTCATGTAATGTTTAAATGTTAAAGATTCTGACTCTGTGGAATTCAGGCATAGTGCTCTACACCGGATACACATAATGTACATGGGTAGCTCGTGGCGCCAGTCTATGTCAGCGAACAGAAGGTGTACAATATGTGCAGGGGTGAAGGAGTGGTTTCACGGTATCTTTAAATTGATGAGGCAAGTTCACTCTAGCCTCCATTGTCTCTTATGACATGTACAGAGAAAGTGAAAATATTTCTTGTTTTTGCTTTTAGGCAATTTTATGTTGAACATGTTAGAACATTGGTTTCTCATTTGCAAAAACATACATATTTGGGATGGAAAGTATCTAAGTTGTTTTGGGTATAATATACAATGAAAGAGAAATACTTAGTAAATAGATGTAGAGTTCATAGTAGTTGCGTTATAGACAATGCGCTGTGGACGATTTTTACATTTGAATATGAACTAAGAATGTATTTGTGTCGACATACAATATATACTACATGATACTTCTTCTTTTGAAACTATTTTCGAACTCTCTCCTATCCTGAAGATGAAATTGCTTGTTCACAAACCCCTCTTTTCTCTTTTTCCCTTTTCTTCTTCTCCTTCTTTTCTATTCCCGCTACTCTTTTCTGCTTGTTCTTTGTTTTGTTTTAATGTCACTGTGTCTATCGTTCTTGCCACAATATGTGATTGTGGTTTATTTACGCGTGCATTTTTTTTTTCGGCGAGACAAAAAGTGTGTGCATGTTTGTATTGTTTCTTTTTACTGTATTTACCTGGTACACACGGCCAAATGGATATTGTCTGAATATTGCTGCGATACTGATATTGGTATCATTCTTTTAATACGTATTATTTTCTACTATTTAATTGATGTTGACAATGTGATTTTATCATAACAGTTAGCGAATATTCAATTTAACGTAGATACATTTTGGATAGATATGCATGTTGTTTTTAAACCGAGGGCTCCACGTCTACAGGCTGTGCTGTTCAGTTGATCACTTTTTCCATCGCTTTATTATTTCTTAATGTCATTTCTGCCAAATATACATTGTTTATTTTATCATATTATTATACAGTTATTTGACATACATGTTTTGCTATTCTTTATAGTGTGTATGATACTTTACTTTTTCATACGTTGATCGTCTTTTGTTTGATGATGCAAATTGAATTGAATTGATGGGATGTAAACGCTGTGAAACAACGATTTAGTTTTTAAGAGCGCTGTGTGAGTGCAATCATTGCATTGTATTGTAAATATGTTCTATTTTTATATGACATATTTATTGAACATCTCAGTTTAGAAACAAAAATAGCAATCTAACCACTCGAGTTACTTTTCTTTTTATATATCGGTTAAAGAACTTGAGGCATATTCATACTGCGCAAGAAACGCATGTGTCTGTTTACGTCCATTTGCCTGTTCATGCATGTGCCCACGCGCGTGCTTGTGTGTATTGTATGTCTGTGTGTTCCCGTCAGAACTCCAGCGCAGTTGAAATCAAACACGGCAAATCAAAGTGGAGGCGAAATTTTTCTGCATAGCTTTTAAAAAGAGCGCACGATCGATCAATCTTCGCGCAATCGAAGACCGCGAAACAGGTGCAATCGGCTTCGATTTCAAATTACACACCATTTTGTGAGCGTAACTGCGCTTGTACACGAATAATTTCCACAGGTGCGACTGCATGCTTTAAGGTTAGGCGAGCCTGCATTCAGAGAATTCAATTAACATATTTTCGCGGCAAGACTGCGAGGGGAAACCGAATCGGCAGGGAGGTAAATTTCGTGAAAAGACGGGAAGACTTGTGGCCAACCGTGGCTCTAATCTCCAAGGTTATCAACTAAGATCAAATTGAAAATGCGCAATCCGCAGGCGGCGTTGCCAATTTGATTATGACGGAATAAATGAAAGATTTATTTCATTTGAAATGAACAAAGGATAGCCTGAAATATAAGTTCCATGCCTCCCATCTTTAAAATGAAACTGGGGAGAACTTGGTGTTAAAGAAACACCATTTTTGGAAGTTATAATCACGGTAGAAATAACGGCAACATTGATTATAATGGTTATCAATATAACTTGTGTATTATGGAACGAGGATGAGTGTCAAAGAAAGAACACTGCTTGCATCTAGTGAAAATAGTGTTCTGAAAATATCATCATCACGCTTACAACATCAGCACTCGGAAAGCATTTGGCTATACGTGTTCTCAATGACTATTACTTTGTTGATTGCAATACAATCGAAACAATAAGATTCATTGAAGGAGAGAGATTGATAGCCATACGTCATCGAAAGGTCAGGCAAAGACAAAACGGGAGATCGTTTTAACGTTTGAAGTGTCATTACCTCACTCTGTGGCGTCCATTTAACATATTTTCAAGAAAGAAATACGTTTGAATTTTCTGTAAGAGTGTTTTGATTTGTTCTGTTTCTCGAGCAGCACAGTGTTGAACGAGGCTGCATAAATCACGTGACAGACATTACTCCCGTAGAGGGAGAAAGAAAGTGTGGACTTTGATACTTCAAGTGAACCCGCGAGTCCTTACAGAGTACATCACATTGCAAGTTAAAAATTTTTTACACTACATTTTTTAATGAGCGATAATCCAATATTGAACCCGATTCCCGATGTGCTTTTTCTTCTTTTTTAATACCAAACGATTAAAATTTGGTTCAAGACACTTTTCCGGTGCAATTATATTTTCGTTTCTTCTGCGATTTGTATGTTATCAAATAATTGGCAATTGGATTTCGCATTAGCACAGCTTGTAAAAACATGTCACTGCAAAATGCGAAGAGAATTCTTGAGAACAAGCGGAAATCTAGTTCACCAAACTTGGGTTTACTCACCCCTTTCACCTTTCCTCACCCTATCCCCAGTCGATGTAATGGGGGGGGGGGGGATGAGACATGTAGCCGGGAAGTGTAAAGTGGTTTGTAGAGTTATCAAAGTTTTCATGCTATTTTTCTTTCCTTCTATTTTTTCACGTCCACGTGATGCATTTGTAGACAGAGCTGTCTATTCGTTCCGTCTTCGTTACATACAACTCTTACCATCTCTCTTCTTCCTTCATTCTGCATCAACGTGAGCAGCTATATTTGATGCAAATTTCTAGTATCGTGGATGTTTTTCCCGTATGTATTATGATTGGATGTAATAGCAGGATTTGGTTGAGGCCATGTCAAATGAGATGACTTTCAGCGCTGAACTCAAACTGAGTACATGAAATCTCCCAAGCAGAAGATCCCCGAGATTCCTACGGATGAAAGTAGCAAAAGCTAGTAGAAAGCCAGATGCTTATATAACGAGGACTGGATGCAACAGAGTGAAGAAATCAACCGTGTTGCCCTTACCAGGAACATCAGGAGAATAAATGTACGATGATCTCAAGAATGCGTTGGGTACAATCGAGAGCAGGACTCTGGACCCATCAACACTCAGAGAGGCTGCTCTTTTAGTCTCCATGTGATGCAGCCTCTTGCTGTGTCACACATACTCTAAGCAAAGAGCCACTTTTATTGTACATTAGTGACATTTAAACTCGTCTTTAGTTCTTCACTATGCCACTTCTCACTGATGCACGAAACTTCTATCATCCCGGGATAGTCCCAAGGAGCTGCTGAAATGGATTAATACTTCAGGGTTCACGGATACGACAAGACTACACAGTTTGAAATGAACTCAAATCCTCCACTGGGAAGTCACAGACAACGGCAGCACCTGAGATCCATTCGACACACGCACAGGTGTCAAACAAAGATGCTTCCTTTGTCCGACTCTCTCAGGAATCTTCTTTGCCTTGCCCCTGAAGTACAAGCCCTCGGCTCAGCCACAGAGGTGATCTACCTTCACACCAGCAAAGGCTACTCAGTCCTGTCCATCTCTTAGCCAAAACAAAAGTGCGGAAGGTTCTGATAAAAAGGGGACTACTTGCAGACCATGTTGCCGTAACCCCTCCCCCCCCCCCCCCCCATACGCTGCAGGACACTTTGGTCTTATCAGTCTGAAGAAGACAGACATCCTGGGACAAGGTGTAAAAGCGCCGTCATCCATCGCCATAAATGCCTTTACGAGCTAAAAAGCCATGCAACAGTTAAAATACAGTGGGTTCACCATGTGCCGCAACCTTTCCTTGAACGCAGAGACCGACAAGAGAGAAGGAAAGACTGCAAACCAACACTTTCTAGCCTCACCACAAGAATGTGAGAGATCACTAATCTGTTTTTGTCAAGATAAAGAGTAATAGATGTGTGCCATGTCTGCATCCTTTACTAACACGCTGATCTATGGGAGTGAGACGTGGACGACCTATAAGGCAAGCAAGGGAGACTTCGGTGACTAGGCCATATCCACTGTATGGACGATGGCCGAATTCCTGAAGACCTCCTCTATGTATAACTGGTAACTGACAAAAGAGACACTTTCAGCAGCGCTATATCAGAGATGTGATCCAGAGGACTTGGCGGTTGTGGAGATCAACACAGGGCACTGGGCAGAACTCATATCCGACTGCTGTAGCTGAAGAAGTACGACCCTGGCTGTGCGCAGGGAGTCGGGAGAAGACCTGAGCTGAGGATTGTAGCGGAAGGAAAGCTGGCACGCAGTAAAGAGTAGGAACCTACTGCGACTCTGACAGCAGAGAAACAATCCAAACGTGCGATTTTTTTTTTTTGTGTGTGTGTGTGTGACAAAGACTATGCCACTCTTGCGTCTGTTGAGCCACAGACAGAGTTGCTGTTCCTGTTGGACAGTCAGCTAGGATCCATGCCAATGGTTTTCGCAGATCCCAGGTGGCCTACCCCCTCTCTTTATATTATACATATCAATATAATTATAAACATAATAACATAATACCGTATTCTTATGAATTCATGTATTCACAATTCTTTGTGAATGTTCTTTTCCGAAATTCTTAAATATCACACACACACACACACACACCACACACACACACATACACACACACAAACACACGTGTGTTTGTGCATGATTTGTAGATCATAGAGAAAGAAGAACATTCTCACTTTTTTTTTTCCCCCTGGCACCCTCCAAGGATAAGTCCCCTCTCCCTTCTCACTCTCATCCTTGTTTCTTCAAACCGTTTGGATCACTGCCATCCCTTCTCTTCTCCCCCCCCCCCCCCCCCTCCAAGTTTTCATCCCGGGCTGTCTGCCTCTTACCTCTCTCTACCTCTCTCAATGGCCCAGGGTTGTTTGGGCGCCGTGATCCGCTTTACATTCAACACAATTTCAATAATTCGATTGTGATATTCCTCTCTTCTTCTTCTTCTTCTAGTACTACTCGTCGAAAATATTGGGTTGCATCAGGGGTCTTATTACGTGAAGAAGGGTTCAGGGTTTTCTGGTGTGAAAAAAAAAGGTAATCCTTCTCCATCCTCAGACCCCCTCCCTCCTCCTTCTTCCCCCCCCCCTTCCACCTTCCCCCAATTCAGTTCATTTCAAACTGTGTAGTCCTGTCGTATCGGGCAGCTCTTTCCAGGATGTTTTTGATATAGAAGTAATGTTGATAAGTCAAATGATGAACTTTGTGCATTCCAAGGTTTTATAAACTATTACAGTTTTAACCCTTTATTATTTCATCTCTCTGACATCTGTTTTGTTCAATCACAATTGCATATCGTTATGCAGAGATACAAATAAAAGATGTATAACACTGTTATCAATGATTGATTTCATTTTCTGAAAATCTTTTGAGAGTATCATACTAATAAGAACTACAATCGAAAACTCATTGCATTAATATCTCGTTATCACATGATATTGTTGTTTTTTCTGAATAGCATATGTTATCCAAAATTTTGTTATTCTTTATATTAAAGATATATCATTGCCTCTTGAAAAGTTTATATATATATATATATATATATATATCATATATATGTATACATATATATATACACATACATAGAGAGAGAGCAAAAGAAAAAAAAGAGAAAGTTTAATTGTCTTGAATGAAGTAACGATTTTCTTGACTGAGCAAGGCCTGCTCGATATCGAATAGAATAAAATATAGTTTTTAATTAAGATTATCATGTACACCTATCATTCAAATATAAACAATACATTGTCATCTATAAGGAATTATCTCGGGAAAATGATGGCAGATCTGATGGAATCAAACAGAAGCAGGAAGGGATTTATGAAATCAAATTCGGAAAGATAAGCATCTTTCTGAAATCAACTGGAAACACACAGGGGGGCTCTGATAGAATTAATTGAAGCAACATTTTGTCCGATAACAAGTAGCCCATTTCCCCCCCCCCCCATAACCAAGACACAGCTTGCACATTTGATGAGGTGCCCAGGAATGTACTCCTACTAAAAATGACGATAATAATAATAATAATAATAATAATAATAATAATAATAATAATAACACTAATAATAATAATAACAATAATGTTACTATTCTCTTTGACTTACATTGTGCCGAATCTACTCTATAGAGTGCTAAGGGCTCATAAACATAAAGCAAAATGAAAGCAAAAACATAAGATTTTTTAGATATTTCTTGAAGGAGTCACTTGTCATAAACGCTTTGTTTTGTTTCTTTTTTGTTTGTTTGTTTGTCTTTTTCTCTATTTTTGAACGTGTAGAAATATAACTCTCACGAACTCAAATGAAAATAATTCCGTGTAGGTCAATGAAATGATTCTTTCATTCTTTTGTCTGCCTAGTCTGTTTTGTTTGTTTTTTGTTTGTTTGTTTGCCTTTTTCTCTATTTTTGAACGTGTAGAAATGTACTCTAACTCTCACGAACTCTTAGGAATATAAAATGATTCTTTCACTCTTTTGTCTGCCTAGAGTGTCGAGGCAGAAAACGCCATAACCTTGTACACACTGTTCAAGTCCCTGGCACAGAAAAGGGTATAATGCGTGTTTTGTAAACGTCTTTATCTTTAAAAATTTTGATGGTCCTTTTTACACACTGTCAATGTATCTGACATTACCCAGGGCTAGCCACTAGAAATTTTGTGGTGGTTGTGGTGCGAACGGGCAGCTAAAATCCAAAATGAATTTTTATATTTCCTATTATTTCAGGCTACTTCGTTTCTAATGCGGGCCGCCAAAATTAAAGATTTTAGTGGCTCGAAGCAGCCACCAGAGAAAAAAAATAGTTAGTGTCCAGCACTGCTTTATCTGTAGGAAAATAGGTTCTTCAAATGTTTTGATGTGCCTCAAATCCTAAACATAAGTGACCATATTTACTATACTCAGTTTTTCACAGTAAAAACAGCGATATAAGTAATTTTGTTTTTGAATTTCTTTGTTTTTGAAAGCTTTAATTGCAAATATTCCAAGTAAACAAAACCGGAGCTAACTAATTTTGCGATCAAACTCGTCATATTTTTTTCCCTCGTGTATACGTGACAAGAAAGCATGGCAACATTCCGTGGGCTGTTTCACATTAATGTGTACATTATTGTTATTAAAAGAGCGGAGTTTTACTCAAAGCTCTGGGCGAATAAAAGAACAACTGTGCAAATCAACCTGTAGAATATAACAAGATTATTTGTGACTCTGCACCTCAAAACAAACAAAAAGTCGCCAGACATGAATTTTTAATTGAGACCATATTCTGAAAGAGCAGACTTTAAGCTTTACAATGATGTATAACTCAAATCAAATGGACTCTCTTAACCTATCTAAATATTGGAAAGAAAGCACAAACTCAGGAAAAGTGTGAACTGAGAAAAGAGGCTCTGAAGTACAGTGTCTATTCAAGCGCTTAATCTTTACCAAACCGTGCTGGCTGTGCGATGAATGGGACAAAAAACAGGAAGTAAACCACCAGAGTAACAACAATGAAGGGATTATCAGATTAATCTGAAATTGAGCATGCCTCATTAAAACATTCTGTCCATAATTAATGCCAACTTTCAAAGCAGTAGCACTATCCTTTCAAAAGTTAATAGAGTTGAAAGTGAAGACTGTGGACAATTTTTTTTTCAGAAATGAAAAAGGGATTATAAAGACACACCTAATCACACTATTCTACCAAAAATGTTTGAGATAAACTGCTAGAAAAACACACTTTCCTGCCCGTTTTATGATACCAAATTTTAGCATAATGTAAAAGAAGACCCGCTCTTTCAGAAAATATGAAAAAGTCAAGTTCGGCTAGGTTGACCCATTTCACTTATTTTCAGTCCTCGCGCAAAATCAGTGTGTGCGACTTTATGTTCGTTTTGAGGTGCACGGTCACATTTTATGTTTGGTCATTTTGATACAGTGACCTATAATCGGGAAATATGTTCTTGCCCCCTTCCACCGGATTCATGTCTGTTAATCGTGAGAAAAACAAAACCCAGAGTAGAAAGTCGGAAATCTCATACAGATATTTACCTCTGGATTATGGCATAACACCTGTGCATTTTGTTAACCCGATGCATTGATGATTTTTGAAGAAGATTGGCGCAGAACAAGAGCAATCATTGGGTCGCAAAAAATGAAATAAACAAAAAGAAAAATAATAGAATATAAATGAAATACGAGGTGCTGATTTCTTCTGATCCTTTGTGGAATGTGATTTTGTCTTATCCCTGGCTGCTGTGATTTCTGTTTGTCACTCCGCTGCAGGCCAGCCGCGACCCCGCCTGAAATCTCGGCCGATGCTTCCCATCCAACAAATAATATTGACGATGAGATATCGGGGAAAGGCGATCGGGTTTCAAGCATCTTTTCCCTAGCATTGGAATTGGTTACTCCCAAGAGTAGGCAAGAGGGACATGGATATATATCATCCATATATGGCAACTTAATCAATCGGGGTTGGTTTTCATGATGATTTCTTCTGTCTTTTTTTTCACAAACTTATCATCGCGGTCAGTATTCCGTGAAACGAGAAAGTAGTCAAAACAAAAGCAATCACGGAGTCCGAACGCTATGGTGGCTGAAAACATGTTCATTACGCATTCATGGTTATGATGTCCATATCAAGGCGTTTTTGTGGTAAACATGTGGACAATCCACAATTTTTATATATGAATGCGTCTCTCTCACTGTCCCTCTCTCTCTCTCTCTCTCTCTCTCTCCTCTTTTCCCTTTTTTCTTTAAATAAATGACAGGAAAGGCAGCATCTTTATCAGTGTGCAATATTATACAAATGATACAGAAGATAGAGTGGATGGGCGAGAATTGGATGCGGAAGTTTAACTTTGGAACCGTTTAAACTCACGAGCGCAACAAGTGGATTTTAGACTCTAAAAACGAGGGCATCAAATTTTTACTGATTTACGAAATAGGCCTGTACATCATTCGTTTCATAAAATGGGCCTGTAAACTCAAGAAATCAATCTTTTTCGCCATCATGCGTCCGGTACACCTAAAATACTAGACAAGGCTTGAGCCATGCGTCCGGATGTTACCGGACGCATGGCCGTGCATTCGGATTTTACCGGACGCATGGCTCAGTGTGGATCAGTAAAAGTCAATGCCTGATAATTGACCAATCAGTCTGCAGAGATTCTAAAGCACATTCTATCATTTAAGTTAACACTTTCTGTGCAAGGATTCATTTGAGACAGCGTGTACAAGAATTTATAGTTTTGTGTGTGTGCCAATTGCAACACAAAGCACAGAGATGGAGTATTTCCCTTCAGGGTTTCTTCACGCGGTTTTACAATAGCTGAAAACTTCTTGTGTGTGTGTGTGTGTGTGTGTGTGTGTGTGTGTGTGTGTGTGTGTGTTTGTTTGTTTGTTTGTTTGTTTGTTTGTTTGTTTTTGTTTTTTTTAATTCACTTTCTTTACCAGCAATTTCCTTCTTTGATCAATGTTCGTATAGTCACACACTAATGTATTGTGCTATTATATGTATCACAAAATGCACACATTCAAGTGTACGTGCATGCACGTAGAGTTGGCCTATGTCTTGACAATTTCGTATGTAGATGCATACGCGTGATTTATGGCCATGAGACGAAATGGGTATAAACTGCTGCAGAATATGGCTGGTCAATGCCTTCCACATTATTTTTCACCGTCTCAACTTTGAAAAACATTTGTGCTCGATGCATCTGCATCAGCCATATGAAACATTGCCTAAAAATCTAATTGAGATTCAGGAAACAAATCACTACTGTAAAGATTATTTTGAAATAACCATCTGTTTCCTGCTCTTTCGCATTTCTTTCTGTCTCTTGGTTCTGTTTTTGTTTTTGTTTGTTTTTGTTTTTGTTTTTGTTTTTTTGGGGGGGGTCCTTTTTTGCTAAGTGCGTAAAAAGACAGTCATTGATTAGAATTTAGAGTCGAAAAAATGGCATTTGTGAAGTTTTGGAAGAGCTGAATTCTTGTTCAGAATCAAAATGTGATATCCTAGCAGTCAAGTAGTATGTAATGTCTTTAACTTTGTAATATCATAACGTTGTATGACGCTTTTTTTTCTTTCAAAGAAATATCTTGTTTATGACTATGTACCATTGTGCTTGTATGGAACTGATCTATATATCCCCTGAAAGGTATAAAGACAGCCCTAAAAATAAATAAATAAAAAAGAAATCACGTATTGCAAAACAATATTTGGGGCAAATTATTTGTATAGGGCCCCATTTCTCTCTCTCTCTCTCTCTCTCTTCTTTCGATCTTTAAAATAACAACAACAACAAAACGATATTGACTTTAAACCACTGTAAGAAGAATTGAAATTTTGCATCCATGTTGTGTATTTCGGACTGTCGACAACTTACATGACGTGTGCTGCCATTTAAAGGAAACCATTCCATAACCCAAAGAGAAATGTGGATTGAGTAAAAACAGCAGCATTAGTAGAGCACATCATTGAAAGTTTGAGGAAAATTAAACAATTTATGCAAAAGTTATAAATGTTAAAAGTTTTGGTTTTGGAACCACTGGATAAGGAGACTAGTTGAGATTATGACATCATTATTGTGCGGACAACGTTATAAAGAACATATCATAAAGAAAATTCAACATGCTTTCACTTTTCCAGCGTAATGAAAGAGCAATTTACTAACCGCTTTCAGAAAGCAGGGGGAATAATTACTACCCTTAACATATGTCATTATCAAGCTGATGGAATGTGTAATTTTAATGAAAAATGATTTTTTTTTGGGAAGTATCTTTATAATTCTGCTTTCTTTATATTGTTGTCCACACATGACGCCATGAACTCTAGTATTCTCCTTATCCAGTCATTACAACACCAAAACTTTGATAATTCAATAACTTTTGCATTGATTATCCGATTGTCCTCAAACTTTCACTAATGTATTTTACTAATGTTGCTGCTTTCTCTCAATCCACATTGCTCTTTGGGTTTTGGTTTCCTTTAAAGTCCTCTTTTTAAATTTGGGAGCAGTAATTGAACAAAAGTTCAAGATGTCACGTTTGATGCATATGCGTAGGTCTGTTATACCACAAACAAGACCTAACCTGGCCACCAACGGGTCAACCGAAAATGAAGGCTCCACCCTCAACATGCAGTAGCGGTGTGAACGCGCATGTCATATCGGCTACCTGCACAAAGGGGACTATATTACGGTGGAGAGCTACAAGAGCAGGCAAAGAAACGCGCCAAAATCGATGCTCTTAACATTCAGCGCGGCGCGCCACCTGTCAAGCTTCTACTGAATAATTCACGTCGGCTGCGCGCGTTTAGCTTGGCAGCGTTGATGGCTAGATCGATAGGCAGTAATGGGGGTTTAGAGTATTTCCGGCCCCAAGTTTAGGGGGATAGATCTCTTTCTTTCTCGCCTGGCCCCCGTCGCCGGGTTCGCGTTTATGATTTTCTACTCCATTTGAGTGGCCTGAAAGCCGAACATTACTTTCCCCCTTGCAGATAGGAAAACGAAAAAAAAAAAAAAAAAGAAGAAGAAAAGAGGTTGCAACCACATATTGGCTTAACCTATGTGATGCAACCTTAACCAACAAACTGTGGTTATACAAATTTACACGTCATATCCAAAGGTCATTGACCGCCAAACATAATGATTAACTAGTGGACGAGAAATATCGATTCTTGCTGTGTTATACGTCATGTTTCAAACAGCTTGTACAATTGAGAGTCGTTTAAAATATAGAATACAATGTGGGTAGGTTTATGGTAATTTCGCCATTAAGGGATCAATCGTACTTTCCAATTCCATTACGCCCTCTGCTGTTTACATTTAAATACCATGTGATTCAGTGACATGGCTTAACGAGTCACTTGTCTTGTACAATAGGACGTCAGTTTTGAGTGTGGAATGGTTAGAATATCAAAGCAGAATATCAAAATCATTTAAATATCATTATGGCATTGAATGTAATGTCCGCAAAAAACCCCTGATTTGTCATAAAAGATAGACGTGCGTATAGATTCGTCATGTGTTTTACATTGTCGACAAGGGTGTGTGTGTGTGTGTGTGTGTGTGTGTGTGTGTGTGTGCGTGTATGTACAAAGCTTATTAGCAGTGTAACTAAAGAGATATAAAGATCACGTGGTGAATATGGTTACTACGAAGTATACCCCTAGAACGCCCCATTTATAGATGACGTTAAAACGCCGGCAGGGGAGTTACCACTAAACTGCTGATTACTGCCTAATCATACGTTGGGTTTTATTTTTGTTAGCTAGTTAGTTACTCTTCTCATTTCCTATCTTCAGTCAAAATTCAGTGGACGTTTCCCTGATGTGTTGCTTCATTTAAAACAGTCTCTGTCTTCTTCTTTGTTTTTCAAGGACAGATTCTCCTTTAATAATCAACACTCCCAGAGCTCGAGTGTGCGTGTCTTGCCACCAGAAGAACCAACGTCCTCCGATTACTCGCCCAAACACTCTCGCCTCTGCAAATTTGCCAAGTCCGATTGTACTCTTGGCGAAATTTAATTTAGCTTGAGGAGGAGGAGGCGACGGAGGGGGGGGGAGATAAAGAGAAAACCCCAAATTTAGAGGAAGGTGAAGCATCGTGGTAGGGGTGGGGTGAATAGGATAAATGGAATAAACCTTACATTACATTGTACTTGGAGGCAGAAAATATAGTTTCGCATGTCTCTGTGTTAATACTTGTGTTATTTTCGCAAGTAACTAGCAGAGCACATGGTGATACAGCGATGATGAATATTTGAATGAACTCGAGATCTCCTTTTCTTGTTGCCACCTTAATTTCGCTGTTTATCACTTCGATTTGGCTCGAGATTCTTCCGTCACGCCGCATTCCGCCGGCGTCCTCTCAGCTTGCTGATAAAGGTGCAATCAACGATCCTATACAGAAGGTTACTTCGCATTCGGCAAACACTGGGCGTGCTTGCGACCCGCCACTTCGACCACCTCGCCACGCTCGCAATCAGGCCATCGCAGCTCGTTACCATGGTTACCCGGGCACTCTTCATCCGCCTTCATATTTGCTCGACGTCGAGATGCAATGTGAAGTGGATTTCGGTAATGCGCCAGCGTACCATGCAGCCAGAGCTCACGTCCCGTCCTTCCTTCTATCTCCCGTCACGCCATGTCTGACGGCGTCACTGATGAAAACCAAAGCACGAGCTGGTATTCGATGACCGAGAATCTGCAGGAGTCTGATGGGACGTTGTCACCTCCCCCCCCCCCCCCCCCCATTCTTGTGAGCCAGTTCAGAGTTGAATAGCTCATGTGCACATGAATGGGTACAGATCACCTTTCTTGTGTTTCCTTTCTCTCTCTCTCTCTCTCTATCAGCTGATTAGGCACTTCACTAATTTACAAAGCGATACAATGCATAGGCTTGCCCGACGTAACATCAAATACGTCAATCATGTTCGCACAAAAGATGAACTTGCATAGACAAGGTGACCAGAATGGTCCGTCAATTAGTTCAACACTTGGGAAAGCGTCCATTTCGTTATTGTGCACCGAATGTATTCACAGTATTGTCCGGTTGATATATTTTCAAATACCACTTTTACTGTCAGGTGGATGTGCTGACAGGCACCTTCTATAAGAATTACTTGAATAATCATTACATCACAGATGTCATTCAGTGAATCAAATCCGAACATGCCTCGTTCGTACAATTAACTTTATTCTGTTCGTGCGCGAAGTATTGAAAGATGGCTTAAATTTTATCAGGACCACGTTGTTTTACTTCGTTTTTGGATATCTCAGCCATTTCCAACCGATTTTCATCAAATAACTTTTAACTCCTCTTAGAATTGTAAGCTTTTTTAACATCTTATAATAAGTGGCTTCTGATCATCCTGTAAGTAGCTAAATCCCCATCTCAAAAAGAAAAAAAAACTATACTATCCCTTTCACAGTTTTCTTCTCTTCGTTTTGGTCTCGTTTACTCTGATATTGACGTTCTTCAGTGTTGCTCCTCCTTATACTCTTCTAAATCGGTATCACCTTTCTGCTTTACCCCTGTTCTACTTTTCGTCTTTTATTCCTACTGCGTCTGTATGTGCTTCCGATGCAATTTCATTTCAATTCAATTCAATTCAATTCAATTCAATTCAAATTAATTCAGTTCAATTCAATACAAAGTTTATTTCATTTTTCGACAAAATATATGTGTCACTTCCTTTGATGATAGAGAATAAGGTAAATAGAACATAGTGAAATGAAAAAAAAAACTGTACAACAATTGAGGACCTATAGTAACCATGCATTGTATAGTAAAAAAAAAAGAAACAGAAGTGATCGAAGTGAAGTACATGTATACCGTTGCTTAAAGTGCAGCCACATCTCAGCCATTTTTTTTAACAATACTGTCATACCTGTCTATAGGGTTTACCCAAGGGAGGCGAAAAAGGTGGCCGTTGTGGACAGATTGCCGCTATAGACAGGGTCCTTAAATTGGCTTTTTCTCTCGGGCATTTTCATTAGTGGCCGCCACGGCAGGTGGCCACTATAGACAGGTGGCCGCTAAGGTAGAATTGACTCGCTTTAAAGGTATTTGTCAATCAATTAATCAGTCAATCCAATCAATCAATCAACCAATCAACCATCAATCAATCAATCAATCAATCAGTAAAATCAAGCAAGCAAGCAATTAGTTAATCCATTTATCTATCTATCTATCTATCTATCTATCTATCTATCTATCTATCTATCTATCTATTTATCTATCTATCCATCTATTTATCTATCATGTCTATCAATCTATGTTCCTACATGATAATGTGTAGATCTTATACATAGAAGGTACCCTTATAATTCAGTACAAAATATCATTCTGGTATTTTCCGCAACCACACAGTCCCATGTCACGGGCAATGATAAGTAGAATCTTAAAGTTTTCTATGTGCCCCGTTTCTAATGTTTGCATCACATTAGCTTATACGAAGCGTATAGCCTCACCCGTTACAACCATGAAAGAGTTGCCGCCTTTCAGCAGAGTCGTTCCTATGCGTACCCCCAATCTGAGTGAGGCTCTCTGGGGAGGTTTCCGGCCGCGAATGTTGGCGCGGGGGCACCTCCATCGATCGATGAGATCGGGCACGTGCGATGCTGCAGGCCCGCGGTTCGATACCACGGATGATGTTACATGTTTACTGGCGAACGTGGCCGTGACATTCGGGCGCGGAGTCGGGGCGCGCCGGTTGGACTGTATCGTGTTGGCAGGTGATTATTTCCCCAGGAATGTTCTCGTTCTTAACTCTTTGAAGCTCACTGACCTGTGCAACCCTAAAACTGGGAAATAATAATAAACACAAATCATTGGTAAATTGCTATCAACCCGTTCTCTACGGGAACCTGGTGGCCTGCATGCGTATTAAATCTACATGCATTTCAGAACTCAGTATGGAAAGGGTTAACCGTTAAATCATGTCCACTACTGTTGAATAGGTCTGCATCTATAGCAACAACAATAGAGGCACACAAGGGAAATGAGTACCAGGAGGAGCATGCATGAAAACAATCACCATGGCTATTAAAATACAAACACACTCACAAACATCGTGCTATATGCAATGTGTGTATTCGTTGTAACTGGCAGGAGATACGCTCTGTGCATGAATATAATGAAATCATGCAATTCGTATGCAATAAATCTATAGTAATAGAGGGTACATTGTATCATTATAATGATGATAAGATCATGTGTAATTCTGTTAATGCATTTTCTTAATTTTCTGTTCTTAATATGGCAATAATTACTCATGGGACCTGGAAAACATATTATATCACCCAACTCAAAAAATAAAAGGAAAAAAAAATAGGTCTTCGAACGAACCCGCATGATGATAAAACGGGTATTCATGACGTTCGAGTCGTTTGGAGTGAGTACTTGAAGCGGCCAGCGTTTGGCGGGAAAGAGAAGCAGACGAGATCTCGGATTAAAGCATGTAGATGGTTCCAAATGGGACATCCGATACTCGGGCAATCGTTCATCGATCGAGATTATCGATCGAAATTGTTTTCAGAATTTCGCCAACATCCGCCTCCAGATTCGTCCCTCCTTTCATTTTTCACCTGCGTCATGAATAAAGAATTGAGAAACTGGGAGAAAATATTAAAGGGAGTCACAGTTGACCAAATATTTCTTTGTAGGGATGCATCTAAAAATGCGTTTAGGTGACATGAAAAATCAGCAGATGAGGAGAAGGGGGAGGGGGGAGGGAGGGAAAGAGATACAAAAAACAAGTAGCAAAAGCGTTGTCCATGACGATACCCGTCTGCGTGTAAAATGCGCATGTTCGCCTTCTTCGCCTTATGAAAAAAGAAAAAGAAAATAACACAGTCAAAAAAATATAAGCTCTGCTTCATACTATGTATTACAATTCGTTTTTAATCAAGTTAAAATCAAAAGCAATACAATCTTTCCTCCACGCTAATGGCAAGCTGCACCCTGATCGACATTAATCATTTAATTGCTACCATAATTTTGTACTATGATTTCCATCATCTTTTCATTATCATCATAATTCTCGATATATTCGTATTCGTGTGCTGCCCGATTATACATGCATGCAGTGTGTGTGCGCGCGCACGCGTGTATACTTACATTACTTTCACAGATGTTACTGGCTTTATTGCATTGACGGAAGTCACTACTTTGATAGCGATGTATTTCAAGCCTTCAATGTTGAACCCTGTTCATCATTTTTTCTTTTTTATTTCTCGCAAATTCTTCATATAAGTTTTCACCTTGGATGAAACCAAAATGTTTAACATTCTTTTGACTCAATTTAGAAAAAAACAACAACCAAATATCAAGTTTGTCGACGCAGCTGCAAATGACGTTCAAATAAATGAAAAAAAAAGCTTCAAGTATAAAAAAATGCATTGAAAATTGTCACCATTCAGATATCAATGATAGAACATCATTTTTGCTATTCATCGAGAGTTTCTATTCAGTGATCTATACTGTGACACTATTGTCTATTGGATAAACTATGACAGTGGGAAATCGGATTTTACACTTTTTCGAGGCATTTCATTATCATTTCATTATCATTTCAAGGACATTCTCTCTCCGAACATTCATCGTAGCACAAGATCATAAGACAATGCAATAGCATAAATGAAGAGATTTATCAAACTTGAAACACTATCAGTATAATATATGTATATATATATATATATATATATATATATATATATATATATATATGTGACCCTGCACCTCAAAACAAACAAAAAGTCGCCAGACATGAATTTTTAATTAAGACCATATTCTGAAAGAGCAGACTTTAAGCTTTAAAATGATGTATAACTCAAATCAAATGGACTCTCCTAACCTATCAATAAATATTGGAAAGAAAGCACAAACTCAGGAAAAGTGTGAACTGAGAAAAGAGGCTCTGAAGTACAGTGTCTATTCAAGCGCTTAATCTTTACCAAACCGTGCTGGCTGTGCGATGAATGGGACAAAAAACAGGAAGTAAGCCACCAGAGTAACAACAATGAAGGGATTATGAGATTAAACTGAAATTAAGCATGCCTCATTAACACATTCTGTTCATAATTAATGCCAACTTTCAAAGCAGTAGCACTATCCTTTCAAAAGTTATTAGAGTTGAAAGTGAAGAGTGTGGACAAGGTTTTTAAGAAATGAAAAAGGGATTCTAAAGACACACCTAATCACACTGTTCAACCAAAAAGGTTCGAGATAAACTGCTAAAAAAACACACTTTCCTGCCCGTTTTATGATACCAAATTTTAGCATAATGTAAAAGAAGACCCGCTCTTTCAGAAAATATGAAAAAGCCAAGTTCGGCTAGGTTGACCCATTTCACTTATTTTCAGTCCTCACGCAAAATCAGTGTGCGCGACTTTATGTTCGTTTTGAGGTGCACGGTCACATATTTAAATGAAGAGTTTGTTCGCAAAAACCGATAAGTCCATATTTGCCAAATGGAGATATTTGCCATTAAAGGTCAAGAAAAATAAAGAGAATAATAAGAAAATTTGTGCTTCTTTTGACCATAACTTCAAAAATGTACCTTTATCTGTAGTGACCAATATATCATTTAAAAGGTATTATTTTGTACTTTATGACAGAGACCGTACTTCAAAATCTTCAAAAATGGACTTATCGTTTTTTGCAAACAAACTCTTCAAATATTATTATATTTCAAACCTGACATACACTGAATACAATAAATGTCATTGAACATGAATCTGCTAAACAATGTCTTTAACAAGTCTACATGTTCTTCAATAGATTTAGCTTCAAAATCCTAAGAATAATCTTCACGATCAGAGGTAATCCTCACTGCGAAAGATGGAGAGATATTAATACAAGTCCCCCTGTCCAGGAGAACAAACTCGAAATCTCTCGACCAACAGACGCCGGCAGGCAAACATCCATCGGGCCAGTCTAGGCCCCGGACCGGGGTCTCCGTGCGGCTGGTAAACATCGAATTTCCTGTGATCCCGACTAGTTGGGTTTGCACTGGAGGTCGAGCCACCTAAAAATACTGACCCTTGTACAGGAAATGGAGATAATGGGGTCAGACGTATATATACAGGGGTGGGGCAAGGCTTGTGATAAGTTCACTTTCCCTCCTCAAAACTGCTATCAAACGACACGTCTCTCCAGCCGCCGTGACAGTTTATTAACGATTATTTTGTTTAACTCCCGCAAGACCATGATCTCAACATTCCGTTACCGTTGCACACGGTCGCCTAGCGTGTTAGTATGAAGGGGGTAAAAGGTATCTCGGGAGTTTGGAATTATGTGGGATGAGGTTAGATATCTGCATTAGCACGCCATTCAGCCCCAGGCACGAGCGTCTTCTGCACACTGAATTAAAAAAATACAACAACAAAAAACAGTTTAACATTGAAACTATTTTGTTATCTGGTGCGGGGGAAGTTGGTATATTTAGGTAAGCTTACTTTGTATCTGGCCTGTAATATGCTGAAGCTTGACACCAAACCTTCTTTCATCAGAATTTCTTAAACTCATTTTCGCCAACCGCCATATTGTGTCCCGACATTAAAGCCCTTTGTGTTGTATCCTCTCAACGCAATCCTTTATACACAGAATGTGGCCAATTCGGCTTTGGACAACTTCTTTCTTGTATCGTGACATCACAGCCTTTTATAAAAAAGAAAACATAAAGTCGCCTGATTAGAAAGTTCGTCGCCTCAATCTAGAAGTAGCCATGTTGTGACCTAACAACGCCATAGACACTCTAATGGACAAGATGGTGGGCACATTGGTTCAAACAGTAGACATATTGCATCCCAAAGTTATGGCCCCGTCTACTAATGCCACTATAGCAATGTCATTTCGTCAGTTTCGTGTCAGAATACGCCATGCTATTTCTCAACAAAATGCGGAACATGATTACCCTTTATGGGAAGTTTCACCAAAGACATGAAATTCATGCGCATTTTGTAAAGGTAGATTGATTAGTGAAACACTCAGCGAGGTATGAAGAGACGTCTTACATTCCGTTAAATGTTAAACAAATGAAATCATTTCCTCTCTTCCCGCACATTTTTTTTAAACCCTACGGCAATAGTATGTGATGTTGTAATAAGCGAACAACACTTTGGAATATAAGGATTTAACAAGCATTTAATAAGCATTTAACATGGTTTCAAAAAAACCAACAACAACAGCAACAACACTTACACTTAAACCTATCATGTCCTCAAGACAATGCAAGTAGCATCTGCCCGAAATTTTAGGATTCTTTGGTTCAGGGAATATGCAGCATGGAATGGAGATATGTGACATCCTACAAGTTTTATGTAAGCCTATTTTTATTCTCTCTATATCGTTCTCCCGCTGTGACAGCTCGATTCTCCACAAAAATCTGTCGTACCTCCCGGGGTGCATAGGCATCTCTATTCTTTTGAAACTTTCTGCGGAATATTGTTTTTAACAGCTCGTAAAGTTTCACCGCGGACGGGCCTACGAGTTTCCCCAAAAGTATTCGGTCGCTCCTACCAATGCACGATGGATGGGGTATCGATTTCAACACGAATGCGAGCCGTGTATGCATGCATGCGCAGCGGTACGAGTGTGCATTTAATATGTCCACACTTTACTTCTATGACGTCAGGGCAAGTTCGACCTGTTGCGTGGATTTTGCTGTGCGGCCGATACTGTACTCGCCAGAGCGCACTTAAATGTGTCATAGTAAGAATATTCCTCACGTCTGTTTTTTCTCTTTCTCTATTCTTACGTTCATCATCAGGCAAGGATCATTCATCTTTCCGCTCGCTTCCGTTCCAGGTGAATTACAGCGAGAGAAAAATCAAGTAATAGTCGCTTTACGCTTTGTTTTTCTCGCATCTCTCTCTTGTGTGTCGATTCCATGAGCGTTCTTTAGCAAGCTGTGCGCGTATGTAATTTCTGGCGTACTTTACGGGACCTGTTTAGGCGGGACGCAGCGGATAACATCTCCGCCCGATCTTGGACGTCGGGAACAATATATTCTTCTTGGCCGAGATGTGCGCATTTGCGCAGTGTTGTTTGCAGCCTTGCTCTGAATTTTCTGCCCCGCCACCATACTCCCTATTACTGATAGTATTCTGTGGACTTGTAGTGACGTAAGAGATGGTGGAGGTGATTTTGAGATTAAACACGCCGCACTCAGCCTCAGCTTGGCGGACTCGACGAAATTAAACTCGTACAGCTATCTCTACCAAATTGTCTACTGTCCTGTCCTGTTCTCCGAGCGTGTGTGTGAGATATACCCGTCAATCCTTGGAGACGAAATTGTGACGGATACTTCGTCCTCGATGATTATTCATAACAATTCGACTGTTGACTTTTGAAATACTTTCATTCCTTCAGAGCATTAGGAATCTATTTAAGGAGCATAATTCATTTTGGGAATTAGCGACAGGTGACTTTTTCAAGAATGTTCCGATCGCGTGGAGCTGCATCTCCTCTCACCGTATTGCGTTCTGGTTTTTGTGTCTGCTAGTCCCCCCTCTCCGTGCGATTACAGCACGTCGTTCCCTTCCACGCATTATTGACTTCAATCTCCTCCGCTTTGCATTCCTTTCCAGACGAAATCTTCCCCAGCGAATAGTGAGATTAATTTTCTCGCCATTTTCTCCCTCTTCTTCCTCTTCCTCCTCTCCCCCCTTTCTCCATCTGCTCCGATTCCCCAGGAATATTCACGGGCGTGACCGACTGACAAGACATGGTAAGTCCTTTATCCACCTTTTTTTTTTAATGTTCTAAATCTTGAACTTTTGTGCAGTTATGACGCGAAACCTTTCGATATAGTCTGCGAACGTGGATGGGAATCAGGTGGGTGTGATGAATGAGAGTTGTTATTGTACCTTGAATGCTGTTGGAAGTTTAAGAGTTAGGCCTACTTGGCGAGACAACTCCTACGAGTGTGAGTAGTGAATCGGCACATTGTAGCATTGCACTTTCATGGACAGGGACAGCTGCTGTAGATCAATTGCTACCTGATGGATTCAAACCCACATGAATAATTCTTCTACATTTAGCATAACTATTATGCTAATTTGAATTTAGAACGTGTATAAATATAAAAGGGGGAGCCTTTTGAGCTGCAGCCGAGGGAGAGGGGAGGGGAAGAGCAAATTTAAACCCCACTTTCATGGGAAGAATTTTCGGGTGGAACTACGGATGAGTCATGAATTTTGAGATTCTTGTATTATCATTATTATCATCCGAAATGTGTGGGGAAAGGGGATGCAACCCCCCCCCCCCCCTTTCCGTGATCCCTGTATATGACCTGGCCATTTCACTGGAGTTACGATTTTTCTTGCAAATGTTGCAAAACACTTTGACACCTAGCGAGTGACTATAGAACGCTGACATGACGGTGACTCCTCAAAGATTGACAGAATACATTCCTTCAGATCTATGCTACATCGAAGCAGGTCTGAGGGAAAGCCGAAGAAACTGTTTGGACTACACACGGCACAATACGTATTCTACTCATTACAAGGTCGAATCGTTGCATTTGCTACAAAAGAACCTATTTTTGCAGCAGAATTCGGCAGGAAGATGAACTTATAACTGGTGCATGATGAACCATTCATCAATGGAACAAGCTGCGGTCTCATTCCTCGGATACGTGCACATGACTTTGTGTTTAATTGAGCATTTTATTGTCCACGAATGAGACTGTAGACAAACGTCAGTGTACGTGTTCTATTGTCGTTACATACGAGAAATGCAAACAGCCATCATTCAAAGAACAGCATGATATTATACGCAATATTCTACAAAAAAACGTCTAATGGACCATCCGTTACTGTGATTGTTGCAGATTATGCAATCCATAATGCATAATGTGGTTTATTTTTATTTGAAAGGGTTAAACAGTAGATGACGTGAAAGAATAAATGCCATGATAATAATGATTACGATATTATTAAAATTCAGCACTCTGAATAACCATCTTGTTCTTATTCAGCCCCTTTTTCATCTCCGTTTCCGTTTAGGCTATAATGTTATTGCATCATGAGCAATATATAGCACTATTCATACTGCAAATAATACTTTTTGACGTGGCCTTATGCTAATTTAGTCTTTGATGCCCATGTCGCATCTTTATACAACGAAGCGTAACAGTTGAAGTACCGAAAACTCAGGATGCAGGATAAAGGTTAATTTGGGAGTTGAAGCTGGGGTTATGACTGTACGTATTATAGTCCGATAGATAATATCAGAAAGATATAGTTGTAAACTTTATCGTGCCTTTGAGAATGCTAATGCTTTAGATGTTGAATACCAATTGTTGAATGTATGTTCTATTCGATCTATCTTTTTTGATGCTGTTTGATCACATAGTATGACGTCAAATATCATAAAATGGACAGGTTTCAAGACGCATCTGATGCAGTTTAGTCGCGGAAGAGTGCGATAGTTGCTTTGAATTGTAGCGTCCTTTGACTTATTGAAAGAATCGGGTTTAAGCATTAACATTTGAAGACGATTCAACAAATGACATGAAAAAAAAGTTACACGTACGTTCGTAATATCCCTGTTGACTCCAATACCATTGTCGAGAGGAAGCTAATAACACTTATTTGATGCTACAAAAAAAAAAAAATACACATAACATCAAACAATGCCTACACCGAGGCCAGTCAAAAAAAAAAATGCCCGCGTCCTGCGCTTCCAACAAAATTACGAGAAAGTACTATGAATATCTTATGTTAGCTCTCCTTTTATGAGGAGTGTAAAAAAAATAATAACTTTTCCCATTTATTTCGTGATGTACTTCAACAGTAAATTGCATGTTATTGCTCAAAGGGGATTGTCTTGCTCAGACGACTTCACAAAAGTTTGACAAGAACCCAAATAAACCCCCTTTCCGTTACTCTGAGATCGCTTTGAATAATACATGTTGCTTTTTTTCTCTCCTCCTCCTCCTCCTCCTCTTATTCTTCTTCTTCTTTCCATCTTACATTTTCATTATTTTTATTTTTATTATTTTCATTATTTTTTTAATTATTTTTTATTATTTCTATTATTTCTATTCTCATTATTTTTATTTTCATTTTATTTTCATTATTTCTATTTTCGTTCTGTTTCTTCTATCTTCACCGTCTTCTTTATTCTTTTTCTCTTTCTTTCCCTCTTCTACTCCTCCTTCTCCTCCTTAATTGTCCAGTTTTGTTCACTTCCCCTTCGTCCTTTCCTCTTTCCCCGGTAACATTATGACTGGTCCCTTTTGCACTTTAACAAGACAATTTAGTGGCGACCGTGTTTGGTTTGTAATAGCGCCCCCAACGGTATATTCATCGTTCTAATTATCATCCCGTCATTGATTTCTTTATCTATTTTGTGTCAACGTTGTCGAGAAAAGTATCTGTGACATTTCACCACAGGGGACGGGGACCATATAATCAATGCGGATGAACCCATCCCAACCCCCCCCCCCCCCAAAAAAAAAAAAAGAGAACAATCCTCATCTTCATACAGGTGTGTGTACTGCGAGGAAATTAAATCTAGCCCGGTTTCAATTAACTTTCGATGGATGAGAACTTCGTTGGATCGCATACTTCATCGTGACCCTGTCAAAGGCCAATACGAGACTCATCAACCTTTGCTTTTGACTTTTTGGAATTAGCTCCATCTTTATGGGCAGAAAGATAGCAGTGCCCTGCACAAAGAATCGTCAAAACTTTTAATCGGTATGAAAGACGTCCGAAAAAGAAAAGTGAAGTAGCGCTGCATTATAATCCTTTAATTTTTTTCATCTGGTAATAACAAAAATCTTTCATTTACAGCCATAATCATACAACGCTCTACTTGATAGGACTTGAGATTTATTAGTAACAAGTAGTGTGATAACTGTAGTGTCCTCATTTTGTTACATTGCGCTGTGGTTTTAATTACATCATTAACAATGAAGCCTGCATGTACGCTTCGTCTTTACTGCTTATAATGTTCAAAGATTTGACTCGTTTGACCAATTTCCGCTTTAGATGAAAATATTGATATATTAAAAAAGACCCATAAAAAATCTTACTTTTCTGTAAGATCTCACACACTTACGTCTTAAAGATTAACACTTTAGATAGGTTAATAGTTCTAAAAGAAATCTAATTCAGAACTAAATTCAGAACGCTTACAAAATTACAGACAGGGCGCATTGTTAAAACCTTGCAGCAACGTGTTTTGAATCATCGATAATGATGTTGCCTGTCATGTGACGAGATTCTGCTATAGTGACGTATTACATTGTGGGCAGTGGCCACATACAATCCGGTGATTTCTTATAGCTGTCCTTCAAATGACAGGGCATGGATGGCGTAAGGTTGCGAAGTATTATGTCTGTGGTGAAGGCAGCGACACCAACGGACCGAAGTCCTTCTTCGTTATCAGCTATCTTCGTTGTCCTCGAATCGGCCAAAAAGGACCTTCGTATCGGCTTACATGACTAATTTGAAATGAGATATGCCGGCTGAATCAAGTGCAATTACTGCCCGATGCGAAAACACTCTTGTCAAAACTCTCGACCTCTCAAGGGACCGGCCACCCCCCTGTGGCCAGGAGAAGTGCAAATGCTCCAGAGACAACCACCGACAAATCCCCTCCTCCTCATCCGCTTTGCAAGAGGAGCTGTTATCCCACCGTTGGCGCTACGCTGCATCCAATGTTAACGGTTTAACCCCATCCAACCCTCCCGCTCAGTTCCAGATTAGTCGTGGAAAAAAAAGTAGCGTCCCCTCTCTCGGGAGTAGGCAACATTTTCCATTAACCATTTCCCTACGAGATTATGAGATACCTCAAGACATTTTCACAAGATCCTTCTGGTTTCTGTAAGCAGTGGTTTAATGGTGTGAGAGTTTGAGTTAGAGATGGACATATAGATAGATAGATAGATAGATAGATAGATAGATTGATTGATTGATTGATTGATTGATTGATTGATTGATTGATTGACTGATAGATGGATAGAGAGAGTTGGACAGAGAGGGGGTAAAGAGAGAAAGTTGGACATGAAGAGGAGCGCTTAAAGGACAAGTGGATCTTCGCAGAGCCAGTGTTCGTGGACTATGATCCGACAAGCGGCCACATTCAAGAAGAGAAGTTTAATCGACTTGACTGTAATAATTCTATAGATTAACTCAGTTTCAGTGTTCAGTCAAGGAGGTGTACCTGCTTGGTCGAATGCGTTTTAGTAAAGACTGAAAATTCCTTGGCGTCGTCTTATTCACAGTTGCAGCTGCTTTGTTCTTAAACAACATCGAAATAAATGCTTAAGGAATGTAAATTTCATTTTTTTTTTGCACACTCTTAATGCTTTGCTTGTATATATTATGTGTGTGTGTGTATTTATGTGCGTGGGTGCGTGTGGGTGTGGGTGTTTGATGACTGTAATTCCAGGTGTCGAAATATTAAGTTCAATTTCAATCTTTGAGAAAGCACTTTTTTATGCAAGAAAAGTGGTACCTCCTGGGTAGAACACTGTTATGCATGTATATGTAACAACATTTTATGTAATTATACATATACATTACCTCTACATATTCACACATATGTGTTTAAATATGTTATACATAATTATGTAGATATACAATTATACATCACATATGTTATACATGTCCTCAACACATAAACACGCACACACACACACACACACACACACACACACCAATGTCTTGAAATAGGAGTTAGTAAAAGTGCTCCTTGTGCAACGGGGCATGTTCTAAATGCAATTAGAATGACACTTTAATCCGCCTTGGGCATGTATGGCAAGATGAATACATTTTCGGTCAACCGCAAGTTAATTCTGATACCGATTTTGTGCAGTGGAACAAAAAGGATGGTCGAGTTGTAATAAACATACAAACACAAATCAATATCGAATTCAACGCAAATTAGCACAGGCGAACAGGCCTGAATGACCGACGTTCAAGAGTTGCACCTGCACTTCATTAGACCCAGTTTTCAAAGCTATGTGGGTCATAAAAATACCCATGAACGGCACATCTCTCTAAGAGGTAGTAGGGAGAATTCAGGGAGCAAGCCAAGGGGAAGAATTGCACTTCTTGACAAGATTTCCGAAGAAAATACACTGAAATCTGGTTATCTGATAATCACACCATTTGGTAGCCCCTGGTTTAGATAGCTACAAAGAGGATTTTTGACTCCGAATGAATGTTGACAGACCTTCATTCCCTCATTTTATCAATTTTCCTTCTGAGATTTGGTAAGAACAAGTGTGAAACTCGTTTGGGTAATTTTACTGACTTGGGATCAACAGATATCCTTGTTTGATTCTAAACATTTCTTCTTCTTTTTCTAGTTTCAAACCCCAAAATTTTCCACTCTGCTTCAAGTGTTGACAGAGTGAAATTAAGATTTTTTTCTTCAAATTCTTGCATTTTCTTTTACTATTTATACGTAAGATCTCGGGATAATAGTTAACTAATTTGTAAATAATCCTAGTAACAGCTAAACTAGTACTGATGACTGTAATGAACATCAAAACACTTGCTCTCTCCAACTAAAAAAAGAAAAAGAAAAGAAAAATGCTACCCTGAGATATAATAATTATAGCATAGAACAGGACAAAGGAAATAATTATAAATAATATACATAAGTTTAAACTGTCTTGAATCTCATTCAGATATTATTGCTTTGTCTGTAGAAAATGCACAATCCATCTGAATAGAATTGAGATACACTTTGGCAGTCCTATCGAGTTTACGAGATGTAGGTAGTTTCAGAGCCGTCAAGGGTTTTCAAATGTCTTTCATGATATTGTTCTTGGGGGACACGACGACATTTTCTGAATACCTAGCAGTTCATTCCTGCGGAAATGGAACGAAAGTGTCAGCGGCGTGCGCCTCCCACGGAGCCAGTTTGGCAAGACATATGCCAGCGCTCCGCCGAATATGGGCCACGCGATGACCTGACCTTAAAAAAGCAATCATTCTTGACCAAATTAGCCCCAGAATAAACCCTTCGGATTCGAGTAGACACAATTACGCAGAGCAAACATCCAATAAGCAGCGGTCAATACTCGAAATGTGATTGAATTAAATCGCTAGGGCGACTGGGCTCATTGTTGGGTTCGATCAAGTAGAAAGCGAATGGTCTACATGACGATGGGACCGAGGGAATTGTAATTACAGGTCAATTCCACGTAATCACGTGAAGATAGAACCCTGCATTTGTTGACGTATTTGATGAAAACAATTCCTGGTAAACAACCGCCCTTACTGGACTCTTGTAGTTCAAGCGTTGTTATGCATGGAAAGACATCACAGAGATTATTTTTTGCATTTTTGAGACGCCTGTGAATCTTGTCATGCGTATAAGTAGAAGACTGAGTTTGGTACGAGGTGAGGTATAATCTTATATTGGTATATTATATATCATATGTATATATATATATATATATATATATATATATATACTTATATAATTATATATACATGCTTATATAACTTATGTGTGTGTGTGTGTGTGTGTGTGTGTGGCGAGAAAGAGAGAGTGAAGAAAGAGAACAAAATTCCGTAGTGAGTGACGTGTGAAAACGCTATCTTTTAATAGAGTGCGTCAAGAAGTAAGTTATTCAAATAAGAGGACGTTGTGGCGCCACCTACCGGCCACCATCGTCCAAGACGAAAGTGTGACCCAACCCATTTTTTTTTTTAATTGGAATTCAGATCAGGATTAGAAGAAATCTGTTGTAAGCCACTCTTTTCTTTATAGAATCATGACATAAATATATCGTAGTCTTATTTATTTCTTTCCCGCTTATGCCCAATGAGATTATTGAGCATTAACGTCCGATGTAAGTGAGTCACAGCTGTAGGTCGTCACGTGCGTGATCCTTGATACGTCATACCCTTTACACATAAGCGCTACTATGCATTCATGCCTATCGTGGAATCGCACGCGACTTTACTGTGCATTTAAACGGATAACAGTCAGTGGCTACCAATGCAGGCAATAGCCAACTCGTGCTGTCGGATGTAGATATGAAACAACCGCAAGGCTTAGGCGCGATTCTTTTCTGGTTTCTCAAGCCTTTCTCGTACCCTTTCATTACATTGAAGGAACACAAACTAAATTTTCATCATAGAATCAAAGACCAAAATGTAACGACCATCGTTACCAATCACCGTCATGGGTACCCCCCCCCCCATACACACACACACACACACACACAAATAAAGATAAAGAAACAAACATTCAACGAATTCAACAAACAGATCAAAGTGATCATGACTGTTTTGCTGAATTTTAAACGCATATTGCCCGATTCTGTATTTTTTTATCTCGCTCCAAAACTGCTAAATGTGAAAAACGTAGGTTCTGGACTGAACTTCTTTTTTTGTCTGTTAGTTTGCATGATTATTTTTGCGTATACAGTGTACGCAATGAACACCGAAGCTTCTCTTATCCATGGATAAAAATGAATTCATGTTGGGGAAAAAGCGGTAAGTTTCTATAATATACAAAGTTTATCTACCTTAGGAAACTTAATTACCATTAAATCTGCTCTTTAAGGTTTCAGTGCCCTTTTTCTTTACTGTCTCAGAATTTTGCTTGGTATACCTACCCACTTTAATAAACAAGCGGGAAAGAGGGGAACCATGGGGATAGCGCGTCGTCTGAAGATGTCTAAGAATACAACGGGATTCTTTTACATTATCTTCTTATCGAGGGTCCATAGCCAAAACTGCTAAACCATGGTCGAAAATTACGTCTGATTGGAATGGTTAACGTACACAAAGGATAATTTAATTGGGAAAGTAGAACTCTAATGGCGATGACCTGAATTCCAGCTCTGTGCCATAAACTATATTGTATGGGTCTTTTAATAGCAATAGAAAGAGGGGAAAGAGGGGAGGGGGAGGGAAAGAGATTGAGATGACGAACACATGGAAGATAGAAAAATAAAACAAATCAAACCAATCCCCTAGCCACCGCCAACTGCCACCATGGACGTTACAGCCGGAAGCAGAGAGCGATGTATCGCCGGTCCGTTAGCTGTCATTGCCATGACAACGGCGAGCCAGGTGTCATCCCATTGTTCCTTCAATGTCAAATCTCGACCAGTGGACTCAACGCCCTTACCTTTGTGGTGACCCGTTAGACCCCTATACCGTGTCATTGATTTCCCATCTCACCTAAGAAATAGCCCGTCCGTCCGGAAATTACAAATCTAGCCCCGGCTAGCGTCCCGTGTGCCTTTGCTTTTTAATGTGATGGGCAGTGTCGCCAGTGGGCTTTCGTGGAAATCAAGAACTAGCGGAGGAAGAAAAAAAAAATTGCAAGTTATTCAGAGGAATCTATTTGTTTCACGATTGACCGGAATGTTAAAAACTAAATTGTACAGAGTCCTGCGGGATGATTTGATTTTTTTTCTTTATTCTTGCCATAGTTATTTCTGTCACTTGCAATCATGATAATCGAGCCATTAGCAGTCTGCATTCCTCATATGTCATTTCTGAGTATGTGTTCAATGGCTAGAACAAGACTGGTTAAAGGTCGCACTCAAACTAATCAAAATGCTCCGCAAGCTATAATACGATGCACTGCTTGTGTTTCGGACATTCTCTCTTTATTCATAACGACTCTTCTCTAAAAGGGAAGGGAGATTTTTCATTACATAATGTTCCCTCTTCCCCATTTTAATGCTTGTATTTTCCAGCGAAATTGTAAGAGCTGTCAAATACGATGACTGATTGTATACACGTAGTAAAAGGCGCCAATATCGCTTATTGCTTACGAGAGGTCGTAACCATTTGTCCTTGATATGAACAAGATTTATCTTACGAGGCGGGGGAACGCTCCATCACCGTGGTTTTGATACCGGCTTGACAGAAATCGATTTACCTACAAAAAAAAAAAAGACCACATTCGCTTATAACCGTCCTCCTTGATCTTTTTATATGCAGTGGAGAGGAACAGAGAAAGAAAGAGAATATGCGATTCCGTTTTGTTTGTGTTAGACCATTGCGGACTCAAAAACATAAAATACAGCAAAATAAACAAAAAAAAATGTTTGAATATAAACAAAATAACGTTATAATATGATAAGACACTGATAGACGTAAGGACAGAGAATTCGAGGAGGGGGAGAATGCACGTAAAGTTTAAGAGTTTTATCGCAAAACGAGCTAACCCAATTTTTGTTGAGCTGTAAAAAATATGAAAAGTAACATGAAAATACAGGATGTTTTTAATCATAACTTCAGAATATTCCTTGTTATGTTGCAAGAGGGGAAAAGCAGGAAAAGCTTTATTTCGCTCTTTCTGAAGATGAACTTTAATCCCCAATGTTTAAAATGGTGCTTTGTGACTAGCAAATTTTGCAATGAAACTCATTCATTTTGTACTTGTAAAGATACTTATCGATGTACGTCTATGTCATATGGGCGCGCGCGCGTGTTTGTGTGTGTGTGAGAGAGAGAGTGTGTGTGTGCGTGTGTGTGCAAAAGAGAGAGAGAGAATGTGTGTGTGTGTGTGTGTGTGTGTGTGTGTGTGTGTGTGTGTGTGTGTGTGTGTTCTTGCGTTACCAGGAATGACGGAGTGACTTTTGTGGAGGGTGGAGCTGAATTAGAACACAAATAATTAACTGCGGAGAGAATTTGTGCCAAGTAAATAGATCGCGTGTTTTTTTTTTTCTTTTTCAAAATAAGCCAGGTAGGATGAAAGAGTCGTTATAGGGCCTTCTGTGTGGAGCTGGCGTCAAATTCATGGCACGTGATGAGATGGATGTGTTGAAGACGCCATTCATAAAGTTGAAGCGTTCACCATCTGTTGCCTTCAAAGAGATTGGTCGCCTTATAACGCTTTCGCGCGCTTTCTATCTGTCGTCTGCTACTTAATCGAAGAACCCCGCGCTTTTTGCGTGTCGCGGTTTTAGTATCTGAATGAATCGCACCGATGACAGATTTCATGTTTAATGAGACATTTTCTATTCATGGCAGCACTGCTGTAACAACACCCTCCATCCCTCTAGACGACACAGGGTCACTCTCCACCCTAATTTTGTTTTTATTCGCGGTGAACAGTGAATTGCGCTGAACGCTGTGTCATTCCGGGTAGTCTAACTACTCGAGCTCGTGTCGATGGAAATTTTGTACTCGATTTCTCCACACTTCCGCTTATACAGCGAGCGTGTAGTGGGTTCTGCCGCCATTTCAGGTTCGGATCTCATTCATCAAATGTCTACACGGATACTGTTGAAATCCTAGTGGAATCTACGACACCATGCATGAAGACATGAATTAATGCTTCAAGATATTTGTGATAATCTTTTGTTGTGTCCTTTGTCTTTACTTGTCCCATCGAGTTTCCTTGGAAGTCATGGCTGGGTGTAGATCTACAGGGCTGTCTACTGAGACTCGAGTTGGTGAAGATTTGTTGACGCAGTGGAAAAAACCCTCCCTGCCATGGGGTGAATGGCCTGCGGGGTATTTTGACTACCGCAGAAGATGGGTTTTGATTTTATTTTTCCATGCTCGCGTGAAAGCGAGGTTTTCGCCGGCTTGGTGAGGGGATGGTGTAGCGTTTAGGCGCGAGAGCGAAATATGAGCGTGATTGTAAAGTGGTTGGAAGCCAAGCTATCGAAGGGGCTGTAGTGCAGCTTTGTTGTGTGATAAGGGTTAGTAATCAGACACGGAGATATTACTTATAATGCCCCATGCTTTCATGCAATGAACAAATGAGAGCGTCAAGTTACGATAAACATTCACGCCATTATCAACTGTCATACCCTTTGGCAGACGGATGTTTAAAAGACAGAAGTCTTTCGAATAACTTCTCAAACTTAATCTTTGCACGACGTTCTTTCGTTGCAACATGTCTCATGTATTATTGTTGAATAGTACTTTTTTGTAAAAAATATATATGTATATATATATATTTATATATATACCTATATACATATATTTCACTTATTACACTTACCTACATGTTCATAAATATTCTATCAAGGAGTCAAATGAATTAAAACTTAATTTCTGTAACACTGTAAAGTTTTAAAACAAAAGGCAGTAATTCCATTGTTTGGGTGTGTATGTGTGTGTGCGTGTGTGTGTTTGTGTGTTAAATTGAAAACATTATGCCTGTTTGTCTGTAAGTAGAACTCAGAGCATCAATATCGAATTTTTTAAACTGTGCTGACGGAAATTTATGGTAAATCAATCCAAATCCTAAAGTTCAACAAGATACATTTGTACCAATTTAATAATAGATGTCTGTCTTTGAATCTTAAATCGACATGAAATATAAAATGTTCTTCTACTTCATGAGATCTACACGTCTCTTTTGCTGATCGCACGCCTATTTTTGCAGTTCGCAGTAGGCACTATACAACATAAAGATCAAATGAATAATGATCTGCAATTAATGCGTTAACAAGTGAACAGTGTCGGCTATGGAGTAAAGGAAATTTGAATATCATATTAATGAGCGAATAATTGCGGGAGAAACTTAGTGAAAAGATAAAAGTTTGTATTTTATCAGCTCCTCCGCAGAGATATGGTGAATGTGTAAGACACACAGAGGCAGAAAGAATAACAAAATCATAGTCTATGCTTAGACTTCTGCAGCCCGTAGAGAAAAGGAGGGAGAGAGTGGGGAAAAATTACACCAAAAACAAGAGGGAACTTTCGCGATCTTGTATATTAACCTTGCTGGAAAATGAATAATTTTGGAGCCACTTGGAGCGCACTTGCAGAAGAAATTGCGGCGGGGGCTCCTGATTGCCCCATTGCAGGTGGTTAACTTAAACCGATGACTTCCAATAGAAAGCAATTATCGGGAGCGGACCACTGCTTAGCTTCGCTCACGAGATGAAGAGGGTTAAGTATGTGATCCATCACCTCGTGATACGCTCCTTAACAAGATGGGTAGCGCGCAATCCGTCCTTGTCAATTACCCGCCAAAGTGCAGCTCCTTTAGTCCCTCTTACTTCTTTTTGGGTTGGCTTGAGCGGCCCTCTTCTAATTCAATTTTCAGTGCAGTACTTTAAAGCTTAATCCCATTGTGATAAGTTTGATACACATTTTTTAGCCCAGTGGTCAGCAAACTTTTAGCCACAAAAAAGAAGCTAGAGATGACACGGTTCATCTGCACTTTAAATCGGAAGAGAGGGAAGGACATAATCGTCCCTGAAGCCATGATAACAAGAATAAAATCATGATGATATAGGTTATCATTTATCCATGGAGGGCCTCTTCGGCGTTGATACTGTTCTCCCATATGGTCGTGCTTTGAAATCCTAGTGATAGAATAGAGACGCCCACCTTAATATCTCTAGGCCTATATCAAGAGGGCCTTTGTTGGCAAAACGTTTTGCCCATTGAATCATTAAAGCACCCAGGGCATGTTGAGCGGAAGAAAGAGAGAAATATAATATGATTATGATAAATGTATAAATGTATTCATTGAAATATATCGATATATGAATATAATAAAGAAATATATGAATATCTACATACATAGATATATGAATATGTATATAAGTGAATATATAGAAGATATCATAAATATGATTCATAATGAACATAAAAACATACGTCGTAAAGATTCGAACCCTTCTGTTTGTACGAGTCTAAGGCCTACCCACTTTACCTTTGTACTCTTGCACTACACTCAGTGACACTAAGACAATCATCCCTGCTTTCCCTGGCAAGAAAGGTGATATCAAAGTTTAACTCTGGGGAACTGTTTTCAGTGCTCGACGTTACACGAGCCACATTTTGAAAGAAGAGCGAGAAGACAAGGCACATTCACTTTTTTAAAGTAATTTTTAAGAACAGATGAAAAATCAAGATTCCTCAATGTCCTTAAATTTGAGAAGTAGATATACGAGACTAATCTATAAGATTGACAGACACTGGTTCACGTTACTTTGACAGAAACGAGTTCAAACAACCGAACTAACATTGCACCACGTGAGGAGCGGGTATTAATTTTGACTTGTGTAGGCCTGCAGGCTGCTGCTGTTTTGGGACTAAAGTTTAAAAGCAAACTTACACATCTACATTACGTGTCTTGATAGTGTGCAAGTCGCCGTCGTTGAGTGCGCCATCACAACTATAATTATGTGCATCTGTTACGGAAAGGCTCGTATAAAGAATTTGCGGAGTTTGTAATGCATTGCAAGGTAAAAAGAAATCGGTATCTGCGTGAAAATGCGATCTATTAATAATTTATTTTGTGTCAGCAGACTTCTGGTAGTGTGTAGACTGATGGTGCCAAAGTAAACTAGAACACCATAGACGTAATAACACTCAACACACTTTTATTGCCTGTTGAATCATCGAGTAATTTGTCACTTCTTTTGGCCCGAAGAGAAATAGAGTATCACCCACTCTTCTCCATATCTTCGTCTCGGAATCTCCCCCTCTCTATCTATCTATCTATCTATCTATCTATCTATCTATCTATCTGTCTGTCTATCTGTTTATCTATCTATCTATCTATCTGTCTGTCTGTCTGTCTGTCTGTCTGTCTGTCTATCTGTCTATCTATCTATCTATCTGTCTGTCTATCTACGTCGGTCTTATGCCAAAAGGGCCTTAAAGAACTTCCCCTGTTATGTCAAAATGACACTAATAGTGTGCAAAGTCTACGGCGTTAAGGGCCTTTTGGCATAACGGTGATGGAAGTGGTTTAGGGCCCTTTCGCATAAGACCGACGTATCTATCTATCTATCTATCTGTCTGTCTGTCTTTCTAGGTATAATACGTCTATCTATTTTATTGCTATATCTCCCTCTACATATCTCTCTCTTCTCTCTCTAATCTGTTCTCTCTGGCTATTTCCCTCTATGCACATTCTATCTATGCATTTTCTCCCCTTCTCTCTCCCTCTCTCCCTCTCTCTCTCTCTCTCTCTCTCTCTCTCTCTCTCTCTCTTTCTCTTCGTTCCCAGTGATTTGTTAGTACTATCCTGACATCCAATATGAAGGTTCATTTTTACAATGATTTGGAGCGCTCGTTTGTGTGGGGCATGGGCAGGAAAGTTCAACACTCTATTTTTTTTTTCTTCATAGATATTGGTCACTGCTTACAAGGAGGACCTTGTTTTTTATTTGTTTGTTTGCTGTTTGTCGTCTCTGAAATCCGATCGTGCGTGTTATAAATGACGGACGGCAGGGGCAATCATTGGTAAGGTATAGATTCTCTGAGTGAAATAACTCTAATAAAAAGGTTGTCTGCCCCCTATCCCCACCGCCCCCCCCCCCCCACCCCGTGATCACCGAATAATACAGCAATGAGTGAGACGTTAATACAAAGTGAATAAGTGAAAGATTGAGAAAGAGGGGAGAGAGAGAGAAGGGTTGGGGTGGGGGACAGATAGGGTCAGAACGGGAGGGGGAGAAGAGAGAGGGAATTGGAGAAGATAGCAGACAGTTTCATGACATAGTTTCTGGCACAAAATTGCTCTCAAGCCTGCTATATGGAATGTCCCCTTGTATCTGTCCCCTTTAATCCGTCAGCTCATATCTGCCTAGTTTACAGTAACATCCATTTTAAGGAAACCTCCGAAAACTGACAGAGTTCATAATTCTTTCTCCTATATCAAAGGTCATCGTAAATAAGTGTTTTGATTAATGTTGCGTGTAAAAAGAAGTTTTGCATCAAGAGTGGAAAGCACTCGTATATGAACAAATGCTAAGATCTTGTTTGTTTGTTTGTTTGCTTGTTTGTTTTCGTTCATTTTGTTTGTTCTGAATGAGAATATCATCTCGGAGAAAGTGATGGACGTCATTTCCGACAGAATATTAAAATTCATATGAATGTCTAATTTCCTGAATTGTTGTTTTATCAATGGTTTATGACATGAATTCATCATGTAGCTGATTTCACTGAAAGACACGTACCTTTTGGTTTCATCAACGACTATTTTCACAAGTGTATTACAACAGCCCGCCCTCACGCGTTTTGCGATGGCGAATGGGAGTCTTTTAATGATTTATCACTCTATACCCCCTTTCCACCTCTGATCGTAAGCGGTACATTAATGCTTGGAAAAGTTTATCACTAAAGCTGTCAGATCCACTTCCAATCGATTAGTCTCTATCCCAGTCTCTTGGTTCGATATCATCATCAGCCACTCAGAAGGAAATGTGGGATGACGGAGGGGTGTTACTGTGTTTAACCCTTGAGGGGCATCTAAGTAGGAAGCGAAGAAAGGGGCGCAATTACACGGGGTTCTAAGGCTGAGATGGAAATGCTTTTAAAGTGGCGGTGACTGCTGTTTTTATCAGCGTCACTCCGCGCTTGAAAATGTAGGAATAAGACACATGAGTGTAGCTTTCGCTAACAGGGACCATACATTAGCATCCCTTTAATTCTATAGCTTGAGGACACTAAAGGCAAAACTACATTTTCTATAATTATTCTTGCAGTTTCGTTCCGTCGTTGCATCAGAGTTAATGTTTACGTGGGGTCCTACAGTACAGTGTAAAAATTATGATATTTCCACCGCATAAGCTCTATGAAACGACAATAAAAACGAAATTTATATCGTCTTTTCTTTTTCGTTCGTTTCTCAGTGCATACAAAGTGGTTCCATGACATTAGTTTCTGCGACAGTTGTTCCCATAACATTATCTACATGCTAGGCCAAACATTCTACCCACAAACACAACCCTAAACTCTAATCCTCATATCAAACTAAACAGAAAACCCTCTCACAATCCTTACCCTAACCCTAAGTCTCTGGAAAAAATAAGGCAGGAGCAATTGTTGCAGGAGCAAGTGTCGTGCCACCTTGTCTACAAAATACATGGAAACCATAGCATTGACGGACGCAGTAGTTGTTTTAGAGATAACAGCAGGAAGCTTGACAAGTCTACTCTCATTTAATATTCGGGCAATATGATTTTATTTCGGTAAATATTTTCTTATATTTCTCCTGAGACCCCTTTATACTGTAGTTGGTGCTCAATTTCATCACTGACAGATAATAGACTACAGAACCTACAGGAGTGGCTGTTCATATCTGATTGTGTTTCTTTGAATGGCAACTAAGTGCGACCATAGAAAAAAACCCAACAACTAATGTTGAGAAACACCCTACACCTACCCAAATACACACAGACGCTGATCATGTCGCCAACTTGAATCTAGACTAGATCTACTAGAATCTACAAGGCTACATTCTTCCATCTAAATGGAGTGCATCATTGACCACGTGACAATGACACGAAATGGAAATTTACATTCCCGTCGCAAGTCCAATTTTACCACTCGTTAAGGCTTGCATTTCCCTTGGAGAAAGAATTTTTCCCACGAATTTTGCAGATAAAGCGTCGCGTTGATGATTCATCTGAATTCACTGCGACCTCTAGTCTTAAAAGTGGAACTTCAATATTGAGCCTTGCAGAGAAAAATCAAGTAACAAGAAAGCAGCAGAAACGCGTGCACAAGGTCTTCAATTTGGAAGAAAATTGGTGGAAAGCAAGGTACCAACCTTTAAATCAACCTCTCCCAGCTCCCCTGATTACCTTGAGGCCTCATGATCAATGAAAGTGGTTATTGGAAAGTGTCGTGAAATTGAACGACTGGGGAGGAATTTCATTCAGTGGAATTTCAAACGCAGCAGTGTGGAATTGGAAAGTGGATAGGGGTTCGGGGTTACTTAAACACTGGGTTCTTGGTTCGAATATTGCATGAGATGTTTAACCCACTCCGTCCCTCTTTGACCCAAGTATATACCTAAAGGTCAGCAGAGAATGCAGGTATAACAACGAAAGTTATGTGAAATTCTCTTAACGAATTGTGGGGGCACTGTGGCAATGGATAAGTCGCTTGACTCTCATTTGGTGAGTTGGCTCAGTCGGTAGCGCGTCTGCCTCATGATCACGCGGCCCGGGCTCGAACCCGAGTCTGAACTGAACAATGTTGTGTGTAAGCATACGGTCCCCTCTATCAAAGAGGCAAAAACACTCTGTCCCTCGGGTAGGACATAAAATGGAGGTCCCGTGTATGAGAGAGTAACAACTCATGCATGTAAAAGATCCCGCTTCATTCATTCATCGTATAAAGCAGGGTGTTTAACCCGGTGAAGTGGTCCCACCTCACATCCAACTGGACCCCATAGAAGACCAGCTTAACGTAGCTGAATATGGGCTATCCAGCCATCTTCTCAGATGGAAATGAACAAACTTCATTTAAGGTCCCGCGTTCGAATCCCGGCAGGGCCCTCTGGAAGAACGGTTGCAAAATTGAAAAGGCTACTCTTGATATAAAAGGCCATGTTATTAGCATTATCATGATCGTTATCACTAGGCGTTTTCACATTAGCCCGATGAAAATTCAAGCACGAGATATTTTTCGCGATTGCGAATTAGCGCGCTATTTCATTTCCTATTCACATCAGCCCGACGAGAATTAACCCGATGCTGTGCAAACAGCATTAGTAATGTGTGCACTTTCAAAAATTTTTCATGCTTTGGGTGCAGTTTGCCTCGATCGATCGGGTCATACACGCTAGACATGATGGGATGCATCGCGCTAATTTCTTTAGGCGTTTTCACCAAATAGCGGGCTAGTTCGCCAATTATCCCGCTATTTCAGAAATCTCCCGAGTTGGACTCGAGTAATTTTCTCGACCAGAGCGATAAAATTAGCGCGCTAGTTTGTGTTCACATTATCAGATAGCGTGCTATTTCGTGATCGGGTTAATTTCCCAAGTCAGAAAATAGCGCGCTACTTCGAAACATCGGACTGATGTGAAAATGCCTATTATGATTTAACTACACAGTGGGTACCCAGAGTAATAAGGTCAAATGTTCAATTAGAATAATAATGATGTGATTGCTCTGATCTGATTTGATCACTCTGATACTAGTGTGAAGTATCTCTTTAATCCTCCCTGAAACAACGGTTGCAGTAATGACCATAGACTGATGACATGCGAACTTTATTTATTGCAACTGATTGACAATTGCCCTACATCGACGTAAATAAGCACTGAATTGATCAGTGTCTTAGTAGTAGCCATGATAATTTTTTTTTTTTTTTTATCATGGCTACTACTAAGACACTGATCAATTCAGTGCTTATTTACGTCGATGTAGGGCAATTGTCAATCAGTTGCAATGAAAACATCTCGACGGAAATATTTCATAAAATTTGAACGAACTTTATTTATATTGTTTAATCTATCATTACTTTCTTGCAGTTGATACGTCAGTGCCCCTGAGCGGCGAGGGAAAGCATGATAAGATAGTATTGCCCAGCTGGTCATTGTCGTGGAGGAATTAAACCGCAGAAGTGTCAATTCCTCGATATTTTTAAAAAATCTATTTCTTCATCTATTACCACACGGCAATGTAACCACTGGATTGAGATGATCGAATCCTACGCTTTACTTAACAGACACGCTGAATTGTGTTTAATGTCACATTTGTGTACATTAGAATCGGCGACGAGGAAGAATCTACATAATCTTGTCTTTTCTCGTCGATAACTTACGTTCATCATAAACAAATTATCCACAATTTATTTTCTATTGTCTTACTGTTTATACGCTCTTTCTTTAGTCATTTGCTCTTTTGGTTGAGATAACACACGCACATGTAACACACATAATCATACAGACACACACCACACACAACATATATCATAGACATTAAGGGATCCTAAAATAGTAACTCGTTCTTTTACGCTCACAGACAGCATCAGAAACACCATCGATTGTGTTAATGTAAAAGTTTTGCAGACGTTGTTATTGTTAATTTCTTTCAAACTTGATCGAGCATTAAATTAGATTTCATGTCACGTGACGTCGTCTCTATCCCCACCAAAGGACTCGCTGGCTTAAAGGCATACTTTACCATTTGCAGATGAAACAAAAACTCAGCCTTATATAGTGCTTCAAAATAGTTCTAAAATGCGAGTCAAGGATAGAAACAACCAATACGAAAATGTGAATCCGTATAAACAATGTTAAGTATAGTAAAGTATACAAAATGTGAACAATGGTTATAATAAACATGTTTCTAGACTGAACCATCTACAGTTATGGTTTATTGAGAAAAAATAGTGATATCTCCTTATGTTTTAGGCGTTATTGCACAATCTTCATATTGTAGGATGTTTTGTGAAAAACCTAACCTACACATATATTCATCAAATGTGTAATCTCGATTTTTTTTTTAAATCGCTGCTCCCAATGGTATCCAGTACCTTTAAAACTCCAAATGAAAGCATTCGTTTGAATGTTTGACCAAGTTTCCTTTTCATCACTTGTGTTGTTCACTTTGTTACAAGGGACCACTGCTTAAGGGCTGCGCGTCACGAGTTTGACACCCACGAGTCACAGAGTCCATGAGCGTGACACTTCAGGCAAAATACAATAAGGTCCATGAGTCAGATATTAGGCAAACAAGGCCCGCGAGAATGACACATCAACCCTAGCGATGTATACGAGGGCAAGGATTTTTTTTTCCTGCTTTGTTTTGCCTTTGTTTGGTTTGTAATAGAGATAGATACACCACTTGATACTAACATGCATCGAAACTAGTTTCATCTCAGACACTCCTACCGATTGATAGAATGGACGATTTTTATATATACTTGTGCATTTTTTTTTTCTTTTTCAGATTGATACTCTATGCGATCATTGATGTCATAATGTATTCTCGTTGGCCCATACGTGTGAGCACTATGTTCGTGTAGTATGCACTTTTGATACATAAAAGTTTGCACAAAATGAGAATCACAAGTTTTATCAAACTGGGACATGAACTTACAAAGTCATGGAATTCTAAAATACATGGACCCCTGAAAAACTCAGCCCTGGATATGACTGAAAGCGCAATATTTCCCATAAGTATAGAAAACGAGTAGATAAGCGGAATGACATTAAGATTGTCATTTCTTTCTTTTATTAAATAGTGCTCCTATTCGCAGTCGTATACGCAGCTTAGATCAGGTGATGATGTTTATTAACAAACAACTATCCAATAATCTTTTATAGAAAAAGAAGAAAATGAATGTTACACAAACCTCATTGTTTTCTTTGAACAATTCATCAACACAAACAATATTCCTTCTAGAATGACTGTCACGTATTTGATATCATATCAGAAAAGTAGATTTGCAAAGATTTTTTATACCATTTTCTGTTTATTTGTTATTCATCTATCTATCTGTCTATGAATTACCTGTTTATCTATTAATTATCTATCTATCTCTATCTATATATATATATCCATGTATCTATTTATTCATCTATCGATCTATCTATCTATCTATCTATCTATCTATCTGTCCATCTATTTATATATTCATCAATCCATATCTTGCAGTTCAATAGGACTTTCACTTTGACAAAACGGCTGTTATTCCGTTTGTGTGAGTCTACTCAATACTCTGCTCATCCAAACCTACTTGGACATGGTGTAGGCCTGTATTATGATAGAATTGCGATTTAAAGCGCTACAATTTACAAGCAACCAAAATGTACAATCATCACGCGATGTGTATCAAACGAAATATGAAATGCGAGAGAGAAACATTTAGTTCTTGTTCATTTTTCATCGAGACTGGAATTGCCCTAAAATGGTTCAGCTTCGGTACACTGCTGATTAAACTCTTACTTTCTGCTCGACACCCTCGAAGAATCGTAAACCAGATTGATTGTCCGAGGGGAAGTGTACCCCCCCCCCCTCCCTCCTCCCTCCCATGCCCCTCCTCCCTGTCCTCCCCCTCCTCCAACCTTCAGCCCCGCACGCAGCAAGAAATTAATGAGTGCTAGAGGAAAAGCCCTAATCGAAATCCAATCAACTGGAAACCGTTAACCGTTTAAGGATATTACGTCTGACATTCCCAATAATTGCCTCGCCTCGGGTTAAATTCGTTAATTCACTTATAGCCTGCACGTCTACTCGGCCATCAGTGCATCTTCGACGTCAACATCCAATGGTATGATACCAACCATCAAATCATGAGTTTACCATTATAGGAAGGGTGAAGATGCAGGCATAGTTTCGAGAAAGTAGGGCTCCGTTTACCATAATAAGAGTTGCAGTTCATTATACAAGTGAATTCTATCGTGATTCAGTGTTTCACCGTGTGTTGTATACAGACTTGGCGTCTATCACAGTGTCTGTTTTGCTCTGTGAGGACCTACATTCCTGACTGGAGATCTTAGTTCACTTAGACAGAGACTAAGAAATAATATCTTCTTTGGAGGAAAGGCTATATAAGATTATCTAGTGACAGAAAAGCTGTGCTTTTAATACTCCTTCACATTTTACACATCGTGATCTCTTATATTTCTGGTAATTATTGTATCCTCTGTCACAAATCAAATAGGATTGTTCTTTTGATCCTTCTTGGCTGCTAGTTCGTTTGTTCGTGGAAATGTACTATTTGTATTTTTGTTTGAATGTTCTTCATTATAATCGTTTTGTTCCGTATGTCATGTTTTACGAAAGTAAGCCAGATCCCCCCCTCCCAAAAAAAAGGGTGCAAGTAAACGTGCGTTTGTAGAATATGAACTCATTTGACATAATTTCAGTGTTATTTCTTCGTTGAGATGAGCTCCAGTTTTCATTCAGTTTCATAGAGATAAACCACGGTCTCTCTTTTCTCGTGTCAAACAGTAGCAAAGGTTAATTCATCTTGGGATGTCCATTTCAGCAGCCCTATCATACATATTATGCCATTTCAAGTTGATATGATTTAATTGTATAGCTGCGAAATGACACAGGAAGAGCACATTATCATAGTTTGTTTGTTAACTTGTCTGTTTTTCTCTTTAAATGAAGCTCCATCCGTATGCGCGATGAAATTCAGTACTGAGCGAAAGAACCCGACATTTCAAATTCAAACGTCGAGTATGTGTTTCCAGTACTCGTATAGTTTCCATCTAATGAAATAGAAGAGCATTGATGATGCCACAATTAACACTTTTTTAAAAACCAATATAAATTTTCTTTTAACTTCATGACGACTTTCATGAAAGGATAAACATGACTGAGTGACTAACATTGATTTGTGAATTATGCTAGCAGTCTACGATTCAGCTTATGCAATCAGCATGCAGCAGCTTCAGCATTGAACGCATTTAGCGTGGTCCCACATACGCATATTTTTGTAGGTCGCTCTCAAGCATAATACGTCTTTGGGAAACTCGTTTTACCGATTACTTGTTTTAAGATAGACAGCATCGTGTTGCTCAATATGATATTGCATGTTTACTTTAACAGTCTCTTAGAAGGTTTTTTTTTTTTGTCGATGCGATTTTAAATTTCAGGTGAGAGGAATAAACAATACAAATCGATACATTTTCAGTTCATCTTAAACACGTTACTGATTCTGAAAACAGTCTTTTTCATTTCGTCTGTTTCACGTTATTGCTAGATATAGAATGAAACTGCTTTAATAGTAGCAGAAAAGCGAGTGAATGCATGTTTGTATCAAACTTTGAAAAACGTGAAGTCGCAAAGTACGTTGACCTAACATAATGTCTTTTCATGAAGAGGTTAACATTGCTCTTGATATCAAGGTCGGTTTTTTTTTTTTTCTTGTGCGTGAGAGGAAAAAATCGATTTCATTTAAGAATCATTCAGACAAAGAAAGCACTAATTCCAGCTAAACTCGCGTCTAATACGTCTTTCATCGGCGCCAGGCGCCATGTTTGTTTACATAGAAGTGTTGAGCGCCAAATCGCCTTCCAGCGCAGCTAGCTCCCTCCCTCTCTCCCTCTCTCTCTCTCTCTCTCTCTCTCTCTCTCTTTCTTAGAGGCGTTAAATGATCACTTTTAGCGGCACTGGAAAGAGTTTTTCAAGGGAAAGGTCAGACAAAGTGTTTGGTTTTCTCCCAAAAAAAAAAAAATTGCGATGGAGACATTGGATCGATGTGAATGTAATGAAGCATTTGCGTTTCTAGTGATTCTCAAAGCGCTGCTCTTCAACGACACCTCGATCCGATGATTTTGTTTTGTATTGTTTGCTTCTCATTGTTTTTTTTTTTTTTTATACGGTTGTTGATGGTTTTCAGTTTTTACTCTAAAAGGTTACACTGGCAGATGAAAAAGTAAATGTCTTCGAAAACTGTGATACCATAGAGACTGAAAACTAATCCCATAGCTAAATTTGTATGCCGACTCAACGGCATTGGCAAGAGCGTCTTTGTCGGTTCCAGGTCCCACTAGATTTCGTGTAGAATATTCTTTTACTAGACTGATTAGAAATGTTATCATTTCAGATAAAGCTTGAAAAGGTATATATATATAAATATATATAAAGAGTTTGTTCGCAAAAACCGATAAGTCCATTTTTTAAGACTTTGAAGTACGGTCTCTGTCATAAAGTACAAAATAATACCTTTTAAATGATATATTGGTCAATTCATATAAAGGTACATTTTTGAAGTTATGGTCAAAAGAAGCAAACATTTTCTTATTATTCTCTTTATTTTTCTGACCTTTAATCGCAAATATCTCCATTTGGTAAATATGGACTTATCGGTTTTTGCGAACAAACTCTTCACATATATATGTATCTATCTATATATATATATATACATATATATAGTATATATACATATACATATATATATATATATATATATATATATCTGAAAGATGCATGACACTAAAGATGAAGGGTTGTAATATCATATCTCCGAGACGGTCATGTGACAATGTAACTAGCGCGCCATTTTCTAAATGGCGCGATTAGCTGGAACACGCCGAAGAGGAAATTTCGCTGGCGGGCCAGTGCACTAAAAGAGGAGGAAGCTCGCCTGCCCCGGGCTAGTGCGCTGCGAAGGGGAACAACCAGCATTCCGTAGAAGATGAAAATAGTGCTCCTGGCCTACTGAAATGAAAAGAAAAAAAAATAAGACGGAAGAGAAGAGAAGATTTCCTTTTAACAAAGTAATGTTCTTTCCACTTGCCCTACATTGTGCGTGGCATTGACACTTTCAATATTTCGTTCGTCGTCATACTGCGTCATTCTGTAGACACACATCGCGCGAAATAGGTGGCCCTAGGGCGGCAAAAAGAAAGAAAGAAAGAAAGAAGGAATCCAATTACGGCTTAGCACAATTGCGTTACGGAAACGTTGGTAAAGAAGCGCTCATCCAACCCATTTATTTGAGACCGCTCGACAGATCATGGCTTTCACTTCGCTAATCTAACGTGAGTTATGTTAATCCTGTAATTGTAAACTTCTTCGAATACATGTATTTGATGAAGATGGTCATTCTTAGAACTTCCTTTGGATTCAATTATGCTCAAACAACCCTTTATCTTTACACCTCCTTCCACAGAGCTTTATGCTCATCGGTTACTTGTCGGAAGCTAGGTCTTTATTTTACCTTTCCGTTAATTATTGAAGTATATCGTATCACAGTCAGATGAATCCGATTCGCATTGCTCGGCTGTCAGGCAAATCAGGGTAGTGTAAGATGTGTCAGGCGTGATCCAATGAGGGAAGATCGGGTAGTTCGCCATCGGACGCCAATTCCGGTCGCAAGTCGAGTCAGTGTCTGCTATTGTATCGAGTCAGTCCGATGAGTGTCGAGTCGAAGTATTGGCTGTGTGTCAAAAAAAAAAAAAAAAAGTGTTGTGCGGCTATCGGACGTGTCAGGCCGACGTCCTAAGACAATCTGTTGACCGTCCGATGACGAACAGTCGTCGGATACCATGGATACGTTAGATTAAGAGGAGGCTCTAGTGCTCTTCTGGCATAGCTATATCATCCTTGGTGAGCTTTGGTGCGAGTCTCTGGAGCCTGTCGGTTCAGGTATCACCGGAACCCATCGGGAGGGTGTTTTGTTGTTGTTGTTGTTGTTGTTGTTGTTGTTGTTGTTGTTGTTGTTGTTATTTGTTTGTTTTATTTTGTTTTATTTTCATTTCATTTTTTTTTTTTTTAGGGGGGGGGGGGGGGGGGAGGGGGTAATTTTGGTCATCAGAGGAGCCTCCGCTGGTCTGTGAACAAAAGTAGGCATTATACACTATTTGTCCTATTTCTTCCCTGCAGTGCTAGTGGCGCTTTTTTAAACTATAGTGACAGAATTGCGAAATGATGTTGAGATGCATAATTGAAGTCTCTATCACACAGAGGCTTTGTAAATTGTGCCCATACGATTAAGGGATAAAACAACAACAAGAACAAGTCACCGTGCAAATAAACCCTTACCAAATAGCGTTGATATACCATCAATGTGAAATATCGACTATGTTGGATTCAGTCACTCGCTGCTTATACGTGTTTGAAAATTTAAGGGTTCATTTTCAGCCGTTATCTTTTAATAGCTTCACATTTACACAATATCAAACATTTATATCACAATTACCGTTCTTAAAGATTGTTTTACGGTACTTTTCATTGGCGATTCCTATCTCTACATTTGAAGATGTTTAATGGATTATTCTTTTTCCCACAATTATTATAAACATGAAGATTGAGTGAATGTGGCAATATTGGAAGAACACATCAGTGAAAGTTTGACGTAAATCAAACAATCCAATTAAGTTTTAGAAGTTATGGTGCTGCTTTTAGCTGGATGAAAAGACTGCAGTAATTCGTGACGTCACTGCACAACAGCATTCCCAAAAACTTTTGTGAATAGTACACTTTATTTTTTGACTTGTTACCGAAACGGATTGTCTGACTTTCTTCAAACTTTTCCCGATGTGTTCTACTGGCATTTGCTGCATTCACTCAATCCACATACATAATTGAGGAAGCTTCCCCTTTATTAGCAGCATATACCATGAAGAAACTGCCAGAAAGTAGATGAGAATATGCAACAACACACCGTCTTTTGATCTATTTGTCCTCAACATGTATTTTGTATCGACACCTTTATTAAAGGCTCCCATAACCTGCTGACATGCTTAAATGCACTGATGACAATTTTTGCTCTACGTGTGTCACAGCTTTATACTCGTCAAAAAATCACAATTTCTGTTATTAGATATTATAGATAGTATAGATAGTATAGATAGTATAGTTAAGAAAAAATAAAGTCTGTACTAACAATTCCTAACACCACTTTCCATATGTGTCGTTCTGTTTAATTCAAAACGAAAATAACAAGGCATTCTTTTTACGTCATAAAGGCTACGTCATTTATCAGAAAATCATATCAGCGAAAATTTGTGGAAACACCCTCGGGTTCGTATGATGTAAAACGATCAGATCAAACTGCACTATATACGTGTTTCACTACTGTATTGACTCAGAGTTTAGCTCTCTGGAGAGGGATAGTGTTTATTGTTTTGGTCTTTTCAGAACGTTTCAAATCTCGTGATGAAATTAAAATGAGGCATAGTAGTAATGCACCATCATACAAAGGGTTGCATTGTTATATTCATGCGTTTTGTAATTGATATGAATAATACCTAGACGATACGTCGCAGAATGTCCTGTCGTTGTGTACAACCATTGCTTACTGCAAAACCTATCCCGAGTATATACTTGTAACTTGAAATCCATTATATTACATGTGTTCATATTTTTTGTTTGTTTATCATTGTAAGTTCTAAGCTTGAAACAGCCAGCTATTTCTAGGAAACATAATTGCATTCAGTCGTCTTCAAATGTCAATTATATTCTAGGAAATGGCAGGATATCAATCAAGCCTTTGATATTTCAAAATAGATCCTAAGGTTAATGTCTCCCAGACTCTCCCAGACTAAGTGACGCGATATCGCAAGTCCACCAGATTTTCATTAAATCATACTGAAATTTGATAATCGGTATAAAGATATAGAATTGATCAAATAACAGCATAAGGGACGTCGCTGTTGAAATCAGCTTTAAAGGTCTTGTTTGTGTGCTTGCTATTCAAGTCCTTGGGTTTTTTTAATCTAATACCTGAAGCGTATTCAAGTTGTATTTATAGTAAACGGATTACGAGAAATCAGTCAAGTCATTTTGACCATAAAACATCTACTGTATTGTATCATGTACTGGCACAATGGGGCGTGAATATTACCAGCGATTTATTCAATCCTCATAACAGAGATTTTTTTTTCGGCGTAGGGAGAGAAGTGAAAATTTTGAAGCTGTAATATTACTTCTTAGCCTTCCTCAAGTCATTATTTTCCATACTATTTCATAATATGTTTTATAACACATCACATCCGGAGATTTTTTTTTTATTTTTTTCTGCAGAATTGATCATCTTTTCATCACACAGTTGGCGCCTCTGAACTAACTGCATTTCTTGAACGTAAAAAGAAAGTTAGATGGAATTATTAGATTCCTTAAAATGCACGAAATTAGAGAATAAAATAAAGATATTGCCAGAGTGAGAGAAAAATATGTTATCCAAATAAGGACCAGTTTATAGATAAGACATTGAGGAGCTGTTAAAAAACTGCAACCAAATTGTTAAAGTAATGAAATATCCAAACAAGGTAACAGAATCTATACAATATAAAATGCTAACTATGAAGAATAGCATATCTATATACATAAACATATTTTCATATTTATTCAAATATAATGTTTATAATATATATGAACATACTTATACAAACAAGTACGATGAAAAGATAAAGTTTCAAACAACATACGTGTTTCTCCGAGAATTGGACGACTCAAAATAGCTTGGTGTGCTGGTATCAAAATGCTTGTCTTATTCCCGCTCACCGCATTGCCACCGAGACAATTCATGAATAGAATGAGAATTAATAGGAAGATGAATAATTATGAGCATCGATTATTCTTTTTTGGAACACTTGAGACGATGCGAGGTCAAAAACTCCCCCCAGTGGAGCACTTACATAATACAAAGCCCCCCTCCCCTTTTTGCCCTCGATCCCCACTTCGCTCCTTCCAAGTGGTTTATGGGCCAAGCAGAAGCATGATTCAATTAATTCAATCGCATTACACATTTCGAGTGCTTGGCAAGTATCTTAGCAACCCCAGAGGGGATGAAGGAGGAGGAGGAGGAGGATAAGGAGGAGGAGGAGAAAAGAACCGTTCTCTTCTCAAGAGGATGACTATATCAACACTAAGCGCGTTTCATTTTAATAACTGTCACCGGGTAACACGTTAAGGCTCCGGAAATACGTCCCTCTACTGCGATTTATGCATAAATGATCCCATTTTTTCCAGATTTGGCATGATGATAAACAATTAAAGGGCTTTAACTGTCATGATTACATTCAAAAAAGCAAACATGAGAGCCAGGAAAATGATGACATGACAGTCAATAAACGATGTAAACATAATTATTCATATCAGTTCAACCATATTATTAAGCATATATTTCATCATCATCAACATAGGCGCAAATTAAAATTCTCATCTTCGGAATCAAACCAAGTTCTGCTCTTTGTTAGTTTGGTTTAAGTCTCAAACAGAAGAGTTTTTTGACACTTCTCTAATCCTCTTGACTATAAGTTGCCCACACGAAAATAACCTACAAAAGTTTTCAATTGAACAAGTGTTTCAGTCTGAGAAATGCCTTTCATCACAACATAAAATACAATGAAACTCTACTCACGATTTGATGTGGAACAAGTAGGGCTTACTTCCCTTTCTTAGAACAAAAGAAAAGAGTTTCTTGCTTCTTTTTTTTCACTACCTACTCATATCATTGCCGCAAAAAGTAACGAGTTGGATAATACACAGTCAGAATCTGACATGAAATCGACCCCCTGGTAATGCAAGAGTTGATGGTCGTTGTACCCGCGTAGGATTAAAGTACAAACGGACCTGCACCTCATCGTGGAAAAACCTTTACGGGCGCTTTCCGGCGGTCCCTTCCGCATTAAGCTTTCCATCAGCAGAAATATCGAGTATAATGAAAATAAATTCTGAATGTCACGATGCCATATTCTGAACGCTCGAGAACTCGATACCATGTGGACAAAATTAAAATCCTTATATTCCGTCCCGTTGAGTGAATGGCGCGATCGGGCCCCCACTCTTCCCGGACTACAGAGGGGGCAAAACGATGTATAGTCTATCAGTTTGCCCCGTATGTTGTAATAATGGAAATTGGTTCTATTTTCTGGTAGAGGTGGATAGTTTCGACTTGACTTCGTAAAATGACCAGAAGTGCATCTGCACTTTTTTCTTCTTCCTCAACATGACAAAACAAATATACGTTCGGTGTACAAATAGGCACTGCTATTCATATTCCCATTATTACGCCTGCATATTGACCTTTTATTCCTACTATTCCAGTTCAATAAATACTGCAGCCTCTTTTTGAGAAGCGATGTCAAAATGAAGGAGTACAGATAAAGAGGCTTTGGACTTATTACACTCGATTTTAAAGAAACGTTGTTACAGGCTGAAAAAAAGAAGAAGATTGATTGTATTACAGCAAAAATTCTCCCTTTTACCATAATGCAACTTTAATGTTCTTCTTGACGTATTTCCGAGCTATGTCTTGACCTGCGGAGGTTGGGACAAGATGACGCCGAAACAGGTACGCTGGGGTGGGGAGGGGTGGGGAGGGGGTGGGGGCTGTGTACATCACATCTGCAGAGCATTGGAGAACTATATACCTCGTGTTAATATCTTGGCTAGGAACTCCTGAGCTGTACCAGTCGATATTAAGAATATTCATATGGCACTATCGACAGACATTTCTCAAAACGCTAGCTATGTCGTATTTGAAAGTTGTTTCGTCACTTTCTTGTATAAATAAACACGTATTCTGATGTGCATGTCTTTGTCATTACCTCATAAATCTGACTCAGATAAGGGTTCACTTTTCATTTATTGGCAATAGACAAATCAAACACACCCTAACATGCCAAACGCCCCTAAACAAGACTTGCTCTTCGAGAAATGCATCGGGATTTTTACGGAAGACATAATTCATAACATTTTGTAGCCTTACGGTATATGTTGGCTGCTGAAGGTAATGCATGTAGGATGAAATAAGATGACCATGATGACACAAATAGTGGTGTAGATACTTTATTTTACCCCGTGTATCCATCATCAATACACATTGCTTTAAAAAAAATGTACCATCTGGCTTTTTTTTTTAATTCTTCAGCGTTTATTTACGAAGCTGATATTGGCCCTGCTACAACCATGTGATGTTATCTAAATAGTCAAGTTTATGTTTATTGCGACAAATGATTTGATTTTGTATACATGTCCCACATGAAATGAAATATAATTCTTTCTCTCATTTCTTTCATTAAAGCGTAACAAGGAATTAATGTTTATTCAAATAAATATAACAAAATGGAAAAAAGATCCCTAATGCATTATCAATGCAATTAAACAAAAGTCAGGTATCAGCCAATCAGAATCGAGTTTTCAGATACTTATTTTTTTTAAACCTTTAAGCAACAAGGCCTTGGGTCTCAAAATTCAAAGAACAAAGAAAAAATAGACTAACTAACTAACAAATAAAAGCAAACTAAACCACCACAAACATCACACAACAAAACAAAGCAAAAAAAAAATATCGCGAGGCACAAGATAGGAGATTTTGTTCCACAATTAATGCTGATGGATTATTTTGTTGTATTACCGGTACTTTCTTTTTGCTTTGTTTTCTCTCACTCCTACTCCATACTGAGAAATGGCGGGATTGTGTGTGTGTGTGTGTGTGTGTGTGTGTGTGTTTGTTTGCATTTTTATTTACTTTGATACTGCACATCATTGAATGCCATGCATACGCATTTATGTTAGGGGCACACTCGTCACAAATTAGTTCTTTATTCTTCTAGAGATGTGCCCCCTGCATTTTCAAGTTGATCGCACGTTACTTGTACTTATATTCATTATTTGCTGGAAATAAATGTCGTTAGACCTGAACTTGAAGCTGATTTACCAGCATCAGGGCGATCATGTATGTATTGCGTCTTCCCCACCACGCCCCCACTCCTGCTCCCGGGGAAATTTAATCTTTTAAGTCAAGGGCAAGTAATGCAGGCTGAGCATTGCTGATGTATAAAGACAGCTCCGATGACGTATTGAGACGCCGGTGTGATGAAACCGTTCCACCTCTTATTCAATTATCGTCCTATATTGCAACCCTTTCTTTGAATAAGCCTGTTTCCTCTTTATTTCCGCCGGCCATGAGGTCGTCCATGGAAGATCTGCTGTATATTCTTGCCAAATGTAATCTTCTTATTCTGAATGTTAAGCCAGATGAAACCTTGCATTCTCATTGCAACATGCTCCAATGCCCTGTCTGATTCAAAGATTGTACATTTAGGCTAATTATAATGTGTTAAACAAATTATGTTTTACAAATTATTCTATATAGTATAACATTTAATAAGAAGTATATTGATTATACGGAGCTGTTGATTGCATTTTCTCATTCTGGAAGTCAGAAAATGGCGGTAACCTGCATTCTTTAATGATTGTGCAAGTTCATCACTGTTCATGGAACAGACTTTAATAGTATCATATTAATATGGGAATTATTTATAAAAATTCATATAATTAATAGCTTTAAGAAACATATCAAAATGCCATATTATTGAGGTAGATGATTGTACACTCAAAGCAAAACATCGGTGATCCCCATTTTCACTTCACTTCACGCTCCCTTTACACACGCAGACAAACACACAGACACAGACACACACACAGACACACACACATACACATACATGGAATTTACAGCTTTGGAAGAACAGTATTATCTCATTATAGAAAGCTGGACTGCTTATAATGCTTTATTTTACTCAAATATTACTGGAATCTAGATGGAATAAATCAAAATTTGATAAAAAACAAAATCAAAAACATTTATTCAAAGTTTTCAATTAATTGGATAATCGATGAGGCAACACATTACAGCGTGTAAGCTCTTACGAGACAGTCAAGTCACGATGCTATGGGTCAGAAAAAAAAGTGCTAACGGAGTGAAAGGAACGCAAGGATTAATACTACAGACATTGACAGACAGACAGGTTGTTTGGTATAATCGTTATAAAAACATCTCTATTTTTTTGTGGGTTACACAATCCGTATTATAGTATATGTATTGATGTCGTGGGGTAACAGCTAATCGAAATGAGATGGGTAGTATTTGAAAAGAGATTAAAGTCTGTGCTGTTTAATTTCTAAGTTTCTAGTGTCCGAAAGGGTATAAAGGCAGACTCGTGTGAAGCAGACGACATTATCTGCCCACGTAGAACAAAAAAAAAAAAAAAAAAAAAAAAAAACACGCCCCCATCTGTCCATTCTGAGTGTAACAATATGGATTGATAATCATGTCTTTTGCACTCGAGTGTATCATAATGGGACATGGACTGTATAAACGTTGATGCATACAACATTTGGGATGGTTATGGAGTAGAAAAGGGGGAAGGGGGGGGGGGTCCTAAACGGATTTGCATTCGAGATTTGTTTTTTTTTAATCTCTTTGACTTTCTTTGCAGATATCAAATAATGCACCTAATTCATTTTCATTTCAGACAGTGTTTTACAAGCTGTTTTATCAGCCTTTCATTGTAATGCTTTATATTTATTGTTTTAAGATCCTGCTAAGGTAAACATTGAATATTCTTAGATGTTTTTGAAGACATCACATTAACATCCAATAATTGCAATAATTGTGACAGTCTCCATTTACCACGTAGAGAAAGAGAGAGAGAGAGAGCTGGTGTAGGGGAGAAGAATATAATATTTTCAATGCAATAATCAGTATCAGCGCAGTTAATAAATTATTAAAAGTAAAATTCAACACTTCAAATGTAGGGAGAATTTTCTTGCAGCAATTATTATCTTTTCATGTTAGCGTTCCACTGCATGTAGACCCTATAATGGTGTAAAAGATCGATGAAAGCGGCAACATTTGCCGAGTCTGCACAGTATCATACAGGAATTTACAATTTGCCAATTTGAGAGAAAATCAATTTCAAATCTTTGCAATAAATGCTATGTAGAATTCTTCAGCCCGAACAATTAACATGATAGGGATAAAGATTAATGAAAGGGATTTGTTAAGTCCTCACTCATGATACGCGAACGATAAAATGAATAGCAAAAGCGTTAGTATTACAAAGGTATAACGCATGAACACTATAAATCATGCGTCTTGGATCCAATGTGATAATTGAGAACACAGCAGAGGTATAATCCTCGAATTATACAAGAGATTTTGCTGTAGGCCTACTATGATCTATGATGGTAATGATGATGATGATGATGATGATGATGATGATGATGCTGATGGCTCTTGTAAAGCGCCGGTGTCCGCCTTTGGAGAGCCGCGCTCAGGGTCGCTCATATCCAAAGTACATGTTTTTTGATACTCAGCTGCCATTCTTTACCGCCATCAAGATTACGGCATACTTTGCTGTCACCGATACAGAATATTCTCATCAGTAAGTTGCTGTATTGACTAAGGTAAGGCGCTTTACACTATTTGGGAAAAACGAATACATACTGCTTTTAAGCATTGTATTTTCGCAGAGAATGTTGGAGAAACGTAGTTATCGTTTGAAAGATTGTTTGTAGTGAGAAAGGAAGAGCTAAAATCATATATTAGCGGTATTTTTTTCTGAAACTGAATAATCCAAAGTGCACTTTACAATACTTCACGACCCCGCCCCCATTCCCCCCCCCCCAAAAAAAAAGGAAAAAAAGAAAGCATAACACAAGTACTTTTATTCAGTTTGTATTCTGAAAGAGTAGTTGTGTGTGCATGAGAGTATGTTTGTTTGTCTCTATGTATGCGTGTATTCTTTGAATGTGTGTGTTTGTGTGCGTATGTATGTTTGTATTGTATGTGTCTGCGCATTCATCGAGCATGAGTACACACATACACGTCAGCAAGAGAAGCTGCGCACGGGCTATTGTTGGATAGAAGCTATCGTTTGTCGAGGCTCCAAAAATACCCTGAATAGGTGGGCAATTGCGAAGCGGAGCTGTAATCAAATTAACATTCTTGCCGTTTTATCGCAGGGAAAAACAGGTCTTCTTGACCCAGTTCCGTACAATAGGGGTAAGGGAGCAGGCAGCTCGAGTGGTCCGATTCAGAACACAGGTATAAGGTGTTGCAGCAATGAATTAGAATCGCCAAGACAAACAAATCCTTCTCCTTTTTTTCGACTCTTTTTCTCTCTCCCTTGTCACTCCTCATTGTGTAATTTAAGAAAAATGAAATCCGTTGAAAGGTTTTTTGAATGTAATGAAAATGAGATTAAGCCACCTAATCGAGATGAAGCACGGAAAAAGCGATACATCTTAACCAACTCAGAACCAAAGTCATCTAATTGTTCGCGATAAACCTGCTTTGGGGAGATCTTGAGTTACCGATCCTCTTGACAATTATCATTAAATATTTCAACCCCCAGGACTGCTGTTGTCCACTTATTGTTAGTGTCCCCACAAACGTCTGATTTTAAGATTTTTTTCTCAATTCTTACCTCGTTCTTGTCACTATTTGATTATGCCTTCCCGCCCGCAGAAATAAGAAATAAGTAACTGTGAAAAAAAAAATGAAATGAAACAGAAGTCCAGAAGAATAATCTCTTGCAGAAAGCAAGAAGCATAATACTATCCTTAACGTGAGCTAATAGCAAGTCGATGAATTGTATTCTTTTCCTACGGAATTTAGATTCCGTGGAATTCTCTTTATAATCATTTTCTTTATAAAAGTGTCACGCGGTGACTTCTCGAACTGTTGTAGTCTTCTCATCCAACAATGGTGCCGGGTTTTTTTAATGCATAATTATTTTCAGCCAAGTTAAGAGATACAACACACAGTATCAACCTACTGTGCATTACACAATCGAATGTTTAGTTAAGTGTTCTCGTATTCTTTACTAGTATTTGTGCTTCATACTTTGCCTTTTATGCGATATAAACTGTATTTTTTGTGTTCTAATTCTACATTTACTTGCACAAGCGCTATAGTCATTTTTAAACTCTCATGATTCTATTATATGGTACACCGAAACATTAAGCTGGGACTATCACATACTACCTGTGTCGGCAGCTATTCTTAACGAATCAACTCTTTGTGTGCGGGGGACTTTCTGGTCAGTGTGTGATACTATTCAGGCTTTTCTGAGCCAATCGGCACGCATTGCCAGCCAAAGGGTTAAGCTATGAACGTCTTCAATAGGAGGCACGTTGGAATGAAACTTCTGGAAATATTTAGAAGAGAGACTATAAATACCTTTTTCCTAGAAAAGATATTAATTGTTTGGATATATTTTACTTACTCGTGAATGAAGGAGTTAAACAGTGGAGATCAACTTAATAGCAATTTGAGAAGCTGACGCAGTATAGGACCTATTGTTCCCTTGAAAGGGTGAACGTTTGCACTATGAACTTCCGATGAAGTATATGACCGTGAAAATTTGTCGCTCTTGGTCAATTCATAGTGATAAATCAATCAGAGGGCGTGACTAATTTGAAGTCACATGACTGAATGTGTGTGCCTCGGTGGTAGATTTTTTTTTTTCATGACACACTCTGTAGTGAAATCCGCGACCCCTATACAAGTGTATGAAATTCTATCGGTTGACAAATACCCTACAGTTCAGGGAACTTCGAGCGAATTGGGCAAAGGCTAATGGTGTTTGAGTGCTGTATAGCCTTACACCCTTTGCACTTTGGGATATCCGTTTTAACTGAACAATTCTTTTAAAACATTCTCAATTTGCCATAGAGCTATAAGGCTAGGATTTCCATAAATTTCTCCGTCACAGCACAATTTCTTAAATTTCCTCTCTGTTTTTTCTCTTTCGTTCTACCTCATCTTCTATTTCAAGAGAGTCTACTTAAACACTATACGAATGAACGATATAAGGTTCCCATCACCGGCGCTGAGAGAAGGGGTGGGATGTCCGCTCTTTCGAATCTGAGAAGAAATATAACAAAAATAGATTATTTGCAGACGTTATTTGACAATGAAATCACACTTATAGAGAGGAAAAAACACCGCCGTGTGACTATAAAAACCCAATCAACTTTAAAAGCAATTCTTAGAATAAGTGGTCATTTGAAGTCACTTGAATATGAGTGGCCTGGATTGCAAAGTTATAACAGCATCACCACGGCCTAAATACGTATACAGAGATGATGTTCTTTGCCCTTTCAAAACCACAATCAATACGTGCGTTCGACCATAATGACGATTGTGGTCACAAGCATCATTTGAAATGAACATGTCCAGTGTAATGTATGACAGAATTATTCAAGTCTTACTCATGACAGTGATTCATGAGGAGTTTGTAAATCTTGCATGTTCTCATGTTTTATAAAACTGTTAACATTTCCCTCCCCCTTCCCTCCCCTGTCTCTATCTATGTCATAATTATACAGTATTCATTTATGTCTTTGCCTTTTCTCTCCTTGTCGATATTTCTTTATCTATCTCTCGGATCTCTCTCTCTCTCTCTCCCTTCTCCCCATCTCAGTACAGCTTTCAATATATATCCAAGTATCTGTCTGTCTGTCTGTTTGTCTTCTTCTTTGTCTCTTTTTTCTTTCCTGTAATGCATGCTCCCCAAACCAACCATCGATCTTCTCACCTGTGGCGCGTTCTATTTAGGACAAGGGCGCCCTCGCCTTCTTTGGCGGTTTTCCTCGCTATCCTCAGCCTACTCTTTCTATCTATCTGTAATCTACCTATCTATCTATCCATCTATCTATCTATCTACCGGCATCCTATGTATTTGTATAATATCATGCTTTGCTGATTTGTGTTACCCCTAATGTCCCTCTCCACAAAGGTGTATAAATGGGTACCTGGCAACGCTGGGTAATAATTATGGCAGGGCCCTCTGGTAGAGCAGTGGCAATACTGAAGAGGCTACCCTAGGTAAAGAAGTTCTTATATATCTATATTTTGTATATCAGTGTAAACGGACGTGAGCGACGATATAGGAGAAAGAGGGAGAGAAGGATTTATTTTTGAAACACAACGGCGCTGTTTTTTTTTTTTCTGTAACATGTTGCCATCTTGAAACTATTTTTTTTTCTTTTCTTCATGTAAACGTATTTCATTGGATTGACCATGCATGACTGCATTGATCTAAAGTGACAAGTGTGTATTGCAGTTATGTAAACCTCAAATCAATTCCATTACGATGAAAGATTTCATTTTGTCCTACCACTATTTCATTTCATTCAAAGAGATTGAATTAAAGCGCGATCAAGCTGAATTAAATGCAGCTGAAATTGCATTCGCACGTTTTGCCCTTGGGTGATATGTTGCTGCTAGATTTCACGCCCCCCCCCCAAAAAAAAAACAAACAAACAAAACAAACGAACAAACAAGCAAACACACAAACACACAAACAAACAAACAAACAAACAAACAAACAAACAAACAAAAACCAAAAACAAACGTGTTTTTGTGGATATTCAACGAATTGCAGGAAAAATAAGTCATTTTTTACTTAACATTATTTCGATTGGATTCAATTTGTACATCTTTTCAAATTGAAAACAAAAAAGCATTAGTGACGACTATGTCGTACTATGATACACAATGGTAAAACTTGACACAGAGTACACTTTTGTATATCTATATGCAACAACGCAGAATGATAAAAACCCGTATTAATTGACGTATTGCAAAATGGAAAATAATGCAAAAATGCAAGTGTAGGATCGATACTGCGAATCGTTTGTTTCATTTTGCTAATTTTAGTTTTCTTTTTACATGCTACAAAATCTCGAATACTCACATTTTCTTTTTGCAAGTACGCTGCACATGATTATATTTGTCATGCACTTGGTTGTCAATGTTGTGTACTCCTGCATATAAGGTTCAGATCCTTGTATGATTAAACTCCTGTCTTTTGTTTAAAGTGGATGGCTAGTAACTAATCAGTGGGAATTCAAGTACTGTGCAGTTTAATCGTTAACGATCGCCCCGTCACTGTACAGGCATGCTAACCTGGAAACATTAGATTAACTGCACATTACTTGAATATGAGACCATTCTGAAGCAAATAATTTTTCAAACAACAATAGATATATTATGTACTCTTAAATGAATCCCACAATGATTGGAACAATCATCCCCCAGCATTCCCACTGATTCCCACTGATCAGTTAAAGCCATCCCCTTTAAATAGGATGAAGGTGTTCAATCTTTATACAAATATATGATTAAAATTGTTTATGTGTTTATACATCGATGTTCTTATTGTACAGTTTTACACGTTGACACTGATTTCTAGTTCGCACATTATGATCATTCGTTTCCTTTTACATTAACTCATACGTTATTACTTTTGGTTAATCTTTTTCCCCCCTCCCCCCCCCGCCCCGCTTCTTATTTTCAGGGTATCGACCTTTTTTTACCGAAGATCGATATCACTAAACGAAAATCATGCGTGATTCTTTGTTGTATACAGCCCCTTTTGCAGTACTCTTTTTTCAGTGACCATTCTCATTTATTTCAGCATCTGCGCTTGGTGCCATTGGTTTTCTCATTAAATAATGACATTTCAATGGAATGTGCAGCGCGTACTTAGCCATCTCTTTGTAGCGTGTTATTATGAAAGTATCCACAGCTGGAGGATGACGTAATAAAGAGAGTGAACGTCAAAGCAGTTTATGTAATTGGTAATTCAAGGTAAATAACTTTTCCACTAGACTGAAAACGACGTTATGGAATATTGAGACTAATGTCTTCCATATTCTAGCCTGCAGTATTTACATATGCACTTTCCATCAAGACGAAGATATTTTTGCTCCACTCTCGACCTCGCGCTTTTTTTCTTTTTTTCTTTTTGGAGGGGGTGGGGGGAAGGGACGACGTCACAGCATTAAAACTCACTCAACCAACAATCCTGCAGGCCCAAATTAGGAGCCAGCAATTTCTGCTGGATTCACCCAAATTCAATCACGACCTAATTACTCTTTTCGATCGGGCCATCGTCCGACTTCACGGTCACCGCGACGGTCACGTTGGCGACCTCACTGGAAAAATGACTTTGTATCGATTTCAGTACGTTTCCATGGTAACCTCCTCCGAAGAGTGATGAGCATATATACATCCACTGTACAGTTGCCGACGGCATTGGTTTCCCGTAAAAGGCAATTTTCTTCTGAGCACAGTGCTTAAGGGAGCCGTTTACAGTAACGCCCCGACCGCTCTTGATTTTGTTCAACTTACAAAATTCCGAAGTTTAAGAAAAGACGGAAACGATCATTTCCGTAAAGAAAAAAAAAAATAGTATAAATGGGAAATGTTAAGTTTCTCTTCTAGACGTTATCTTTTCCCCCTTTAATTTTTTCCTAAGCTATTCGATTTATTGGTAAAGTATTGTAGAGTTCGGGTAAGAGTAGTGGTCATCATCCGAGTGTTGAGCAAGTTAATATCATGACATTTGGGGCTTTCATCCCCGTATACTGCTATATGACGTGTAAAGAACACACGTCGACTGCTTACAATGATAATCTATCAATGACATTTGCCAGTTTGAATTTTTTTTTTTGTTGATTCAAGAAGAAATATGTTCCTTTCTTTTTTCTTTCTCTCTTTCGTTTTCTTTCTTTCTTTTTTTTTCTTTCTTTCTTTCTTTCTTTTTCTTTCTTTCTTTCTTTCTTTCTCTCTTTCTTTCTTTCTTTATTTATTCATTCATCTATTTCTTTTTTGGCTTTGTTTGTAGTACGTCTTTTTTTGATTGACATACATGATCCACACAGAAGCCTGCTGAAATTTCCTGCCAGAAAATGAAATATATAGTTGCCCGTTATCCATTGTTTCTTGATGTTTGATTACTTAAAAGAGCTTAATGCCAATGTTTTCGATTCCACGGTGTTTGTGCGCTTTTGCTACGTGATTAATCGGTCACCTTTCATCCGGTGAACGTATAAAGGTACTTTGGCTTTTTTTTTCTAAAACTGTCTCGTCTGGAGTCTGAAACCTGATTTTTTTTTTATCCTTCAATCGTAATGTTATATTTTCCCCTCAAAACTAATTGCGGGGAAAAAAGCAGTTGGGAAAACGGAAGGAGAAAGAGAAAAAAAATAGATAGATAGATAGATAGATAGATAAATAGATAGATAGACAAATAATTAATAAATAAGCAAATAAACAAATAGATAAATAAATACATAAATACATACATAAATAAATAAATAAATAGATATGAGAGACAGAGTGAATAGAGAAAAAACAGAAAATTCTCGGACTTAGTCCTGTGTCTTGTTTGAATCGATTTGGAATCGTTTAATAGCGCGTGACTATTAATCGTGACGGCAAAACGTTACCTCTAGGCGTGCACAAAAACAACGTCATTTGTTTTGTTCTTTTCTTTTTATATTCAGATCTCAGATTTTCCTCTTTTCGCCAGCCGTGTGTCCTAACTTGTACCATTGTTATCATGCGTCTGTCGGTGGTTTCGATAATTCTTCGAAATTAGGGTGTAGTTGCACATTGAGATGCATGTGCTATGCATGTGCTCAGATGTGTTCTCGTATTACAGTATGTGTGTGTGTGTGCGTGTGTGTGTCAACCTGGTCTTTGTATGGGGAAGTACTCGCGCACTCACCGCGGCGTGTCCGCCGCAAGCTTGTAGACTGATTGCGAACTTTGCCTTTTTATAGTATAGTCTGCTACGTAAGTCGTGCGCAATAGAATATTCAATAAATCGATTTCTCTTTTCTATTGCTGTTTTGTAAAAAAACAGAAGTTGTTAACGCCTTCTTTTTTTCGCTCATTACTATAGCTATCCAGCTTGTGCAAAAAGAAAAAAAAAACAAGCGAAATCAAGCTTTTCAGATTTTTCTTTCCGTTCAGCATGTGCAATGTGTAAATTCCCAACAACTAACATGCTTTAATGCTCCCAGCATTCAAACGCATTGGACATTTCAAACGTGGATGTTTTAACAGTCACACACACACACACACACTCTCTCTCTCTCTCTCTCTCGGCTGTACATTCACTCCAGCCTGTCTGAAACGGCTACTTAAATTGAGTCCTATCGAAATTATTAGCGCTGCCCGAAACCGTTGGAGTGTTCTGTTTGCAAAAGTTTGCTCACATATTCCGGTCTTGTAAGGCACGGTCAATAGACGGGACCTCGTCTCTGTTTACCTTCGCTCATAGTCGCACAGCGGGACAAGAGGACAGGAGAAGTTCTTTAATTCCGAGGCGGGACTGTGTGTTGATCGGGGCGCCTTCCCCGTCAAAACTGCATGCAATCGCCCGCCCCGCGCGTGAAGGAGACACTGTAAATGTGTTGTAACGAACCTTATAGCTGCTGCAGAAAGGTGCAAATGGAAGGAATACATTGGAGCTAGATAAATGCCCGCACCCAAAGGCTTTGGAGACCATACTTCTGGATTTGTCATGATAATATTTCGTTGACGGAGGATTTTCCTGGTTATCCTTCTGGCAAAGTCGGGTAAGAAATGTTCAGTGCTCTCCTTGGAATGTGAAATATTTACACATACTCACCTGCTATTAATTGCCGGATAATATCATCTACACTGCGAAAAAATACTATGCTTACGCCATTGGGTGTAATACTATCTGTGGCCCAGTTTTTATAATACTGACGAGAATTGTAAGTTTGCCCTGTAGCGCTACATGCGATAAGCATCCACCGTAACATTTTCCTATATGGTAAATCACTGATATTAGTTTTGTTCGAGTGTGTGTGTGTGTGTGTGTGTGTGTGCATGTTCATTAGTACATTAGTTATTTATTACAAGTTTTGTTCTACTTTAGATTTACTGCACTTTCAATGCGGTACAAGTGCCCTCCTAAGCAAGTAGAAAAGAAATTAACGGGTGAACATTAGATAAGAATAATATTCGTCGGATACTTATGTGATAATGTAGGCCTATACATTTTATTTTTTGCGTATTTATATATATAAATGAATGCAGAAAGGCATAAACATTCATGTATATCATTCATACATGAATCGATTGTGTCGTAAATTACGTATATACAATGATACATACAAACATACATGCAGTCGGTGTGTGTTTGTGTGTGTGTGTGTGTATGCGCAATGCGCTTATTTGCGGTTTGTTTTGGTAATGTTTATGATTTATGCAGTTCTGTTTTTAATCCAGGAATATCAAAAAGATTTCCTTTGAGCAATGCTTTTCCAAACGCCTGATTTATCGGTAAACATTCTTTCCTCTCGAAATTCCTAATACTGATTTCTAACCTCAGAATTGATGGATATCGTCAGTAGGCCTATATCATTTTATCTGAAACCCAGATCCGAACGCGGAGTATGATAATTAAATAGGCTTTCTTCATTCTTTTCAACCTTTTTGTTCTGTCACATTGGTCGCGGGGTGACTCGTAAAAAAAGCAACATATATATGCATATATATACACTCGACGCAAAAAGTAAGTTTCCCCTAGCATTTTTGGATATATCTCAAAAAGTATTTTACCGATTTTCATAATTCAAACTGAAATGGATAAGGAGTTTTATTACGCATAACATGAATGGCATGTCATTGCCACCAGATATTATTATCGGTGTGATAGAATGCATTTTAAGTCAAAATGCATGGGGGAAAAGTTGCACTTAATAGGTTATATAAAGCATATTGTGTACATTTCCTATGCAAGTTAGCAAATAACCTTTTTGAATTGTTATGTAATTCTCAGGAATTTCTTCAGGTACAATGTGCTTCCCTATTAAACAGATGTTCTGCATACTTTTTAAACAATAGGCCTTTCAATATGAAAATGTTGGTCGAAGCCATGTGCTTTTTAATTCCAATTTGGGTTGATCACATTAATGTGCTTATGGCCATTTTGCATCATGCCGCGTCTTTGAAAGAAGGAGAGCTACAGCTTTCCTTGAAGCTGGGGTTGAGGAAAATGGCATCGAACGTATGGAGTGGCCTGTAAGATCCCCTGACTGTAATCCAACAGAGAAACTTTAGGATATCATTAAGCGGAAAGCGAGCAAGAAGGTGAAAGATGACACTTCCATGCAAGAATACCAGCGCATCTTGCAGAGAGTATGGACCAACATTGAGCAGCGCCAAGTACAAACTTTAGTTAACAGTATGAGAAAGACATGCCGGCTGGTCATTGAAACGGATGGTGGACATATCAATTATTAAATACTTCACTGTATGCTCATGGAAAGAAAGAGATAGAGAAATATGCAATAAACCAGGTTTAAAAGTTCAGAATGATGAGTGATTGTTTGATTATTTGTTTTAAAATCAATGCAAATCACAAAGGTGCAACTTTTTTTTTTCCATGCATTTTGACATAAAATGCATTTTTTTCACACCAGTAATGATATCTGGTGACAATGATGTGCCATCCGTGTTATGAGTAATAACATTTCCTATCCATTCCCGTTTGAATTATGAAAATCGGTAAAATACTTTTTGAGATATATTCAAAAAATGCTAGAGGGGAACTTACTTTTTTTGGTTGAGTGTATATGTATACATAATATACTCAGTATACAGATATATATATATGTATATATATATATATATATATATATATATATATATATATATATTACATGTTACATTTGACTAAAAATTTTGGCGTCATACACCTTCTTCAAGAGTCTTGACGATGAGATATATCTAAAGACAATGGAAGGCTCTTAAAACTTTTAGCACTATTGTCCTATCTCGAATATGGGCTCATATAATGGCGCGAGAAAGGGGCTCCCAGGGCATAAAATACCGTGAATGAGTTTTCACCGTCACATTGTAGAATGAATTCTCACATATTTAGATACTCAAACCGTTTTCTGAAATCCCATTCCTAAATACCTAAATTATGACATTTAGAAATCATGTTTTGCCCAAATCCTGCAACCTTTTTGATGCGTTTGTGCATGCCCGCGCAGCAAGCTTATAGCTGATCTTTTTTTGTTTAATCAGATTTCCGCGCCGTTTTATCGTTTATGGCGTTTGTGCGCGGCCGACAGCACAAAGCACCCTTTTCTCGCGTTGCAGCGCAAATATTTTCTATGAAGAGTTCAAATGCAAAAACTGATTTGTCCTCTTTCGTCAACTTGATATATCTACAATTGTAGTATTGAAACATTTAGTACACACACAAACACACACACACACACACACACACACACACACACACACACACACACACATGCACACGCACACCACACGCACTCAGGCACACATATGCAAACAGTGTCACACTACTAACACATCGGCATTTTACCTGCCAATAGCTACATCCAACGCCACCTTTTGAGTATGAATGCACAACGCTCGAATTTACTTTTCCCAGCCCCCTCGTATGCAAATGTTAGCCCACTTGTTTTACGCGCGCGGGACTCATGGGGTTGATGGAATAGTGTGTTTGCTACACTGCAGCACTGAACGTGTACGGCCCCTCTTTGACAGAAGAAATCCCATGCCGAACATACCCAGCACTCTTTCCCGCCTCCTGTCAAGAAGTAGCCGTCTGTTGTTTGAAGAAATCCACTCTGATATCCTGCTCCAGTTACCTATGCACTCCCTTCTTATAAAGAAACGCACAACGCCACTATGGGGCTCTGGTATCTAGTAGCATTTGTTACTGATATCCTTCCCCTTTTTTGTGTGTGTTGTATATACGCAGCTTCGCGGCGTCGAACCTTTTCTTAGAATAACTCGCAAAAAGAGGGCGCCTCACTGGTGCTTGCTGGTTGGTGGATACATTTCATGTTGTTTACCGACGCGGAGGAAAAGCAGACGACACCTGAACAGCTTCGGGAATGTGCCGTTTGTCCCAAAAAGAAACACATTTTCTTTGTCCCACATCAGGGCGCTTGCTCAATTATGTCATCTCATTCCAGTTTCATCTGAAAAGATATCTGCTGCATCGAAGCTGGGCATTTAAATGTCATTATGATAAGAATCAGTCACGCTCAAGGGGGAAAAAAAAGAAGAAGAAGAAGAGTTAGGTGAATCATCGTTGAGACATTTTCACACTTTTTCGCCGACAAATATCGGAGAAAATGAAATGCCAAAGAGAGAAAGAGAGAGAGAGAAAGAGAGAAGAAGAAGAAGAAGAAGTAAAACAGAATTGGAAGAGAGAAGAAGAATAGAATCGAAGGAGGTTACGAAACAATGAAGCGCCGAGAGAACTAATGCCAAAGGGCAGAAGGGAATAGAAGAAAGGAAAAAGATCAAATCATATCGGTAATGATGATCCATAAAAGTGAAGCTGCCGAGTATACAAGCAAAAAAAAAAAAAAAAAACAGATTATAAATGCAGGAACAAGAAGAATAAAAAGAATATTGATCTCGCCTGAGATCATGAATAATTCGCTCGTTTATTATTATCTCTTTTTTTTTTACAAACTCCTACTCTCCCCATTTTGTGTTTTGCAATTATGATAGAAAAGCGATTACGTTTTGTATGACGGTGATACTATGTTCACGTCATCGCTCGACCTTTACAGGAGAGGATCCATACATCTTTGTCTACATTTAGTATTTATATTTGGCTAATTTTAGGTAGCAGGAATGCAAATTAAGTGAACTATGTAATATCTAACTTCCAACAGAGCGCAGAAGTGAGCGTCAAGGTTTGCTTTAAGTTTCAAACGATTGTCCTTGTTCATTCTACGCTTGATCTTCGCAGAGATTCAACGGGATAACGTCATCATGTGCTTGGTGGTCACAAGTCACTTTCTTAGAGCACCATAATTGAAATGTCCATTTTTAACATAATAACTTCGCAGAGCGTTAAATGCATGCGTTACACCCGTGTTAGCGGTAACCTGTTCGTAGCAGTCACTTGCTTCATGTTGTCACTGGAACTCCCCCTGAGAGAAAATGTGTGTGAACGGGTCACCTTGGATACAGCCGCTTGCTTACGAGTCTCAAGTACGTAGTAGGCCTATATCACTATGTTTGTAGGGCCTATGTACGTACATGAATGAATGAATGAATGAATGAATGAATGAATGATTTATTACCAAATTTTTAAGTTCAAGTTTACAATCACAGATAATTTATACTATCATTGAGAATACAATAATAATAATACAATTAACATGAATACAAGACATGACAGTATAGAATCAAACTTATGAACAATATGAATATGAAAGTACAAACATATTTACAAATTTGGTAAAAGGGTCCAACAAATAGCAACGCTGGTGGACGTTGGCCCTTGAATACAAAAGAAGAATATATAGATTCAACAGGAAAACTATTTACATTATAAACAAGTGTATTTGTGACCCTGCACCTCAAAACAAACAAAAAGTCGCCATACATGAATTTTTATTCATGACCATATTCTGAAAGAACAGACTTTAAGCTTTAAAATGATGTATAACTCAAATCAAATGGACTTTCCTAACCTATCTAAATATTGGAAAGAAAGCACAAACTCAGGAAAAGTGTGAACTGAGAAAAGAGGCTCTGAAGTACAGTGTCTATTCAAGCGCTTAATCTTTACCAAACCGTGCTGGCTGTGCGATGAATGGGACAAAAAACAGGAAGTAAACCACCAGAGCAACAACAATGAAGGGATTATCAGATTAAACTGAAATTAAGCATGGCTCTTTAACACATTCTGTCCATAGTTAATGCTAACTTTCAAAGCAGTAACACTATCCTTTCAAAAGTTATTAGAGTTGAAAGTGAAGAGTGTGGACATGATTTTTCAGAAATGAAAAAGGGATTCTAAAGACACACCTAATCACACTATTCTACCAAAAATGTTGGAGATAAACTGCTAAAAAACACACTTTCTTGCCCGTTTTATGATACCAAATTTTAGCATAATGTCAAAGAAGACCCGCTCTTTCAGAAAATATGAAAACGTCAAGTTCGGCTAGGTTGACCCATTTCACTTATTTTCAGTCCTCACGCAAAATCAGTGTGTGCGACTTTATGTTCGTTTTGAGGTGCACGGTCACATTTACACTATGTACAAGATTAACATTTTGAAATTGATAAGTGTAGGGGAGAGCGGGGCAATAACGGACGTGGGGTAATAACGGACACTAGTACTTCACCATCTTGCCGGTAGGTGGCGTGATCCAGACTCCGCCCATATTTCGCTAGACGAATAACGTAGACATGTGCAAAGTGTCAGCTCCACTCGTCCTTTATTGGCGAAATTATCACAATTAACGGTAAGTAAACCCATCAAAATAAGATATTAAGCATTATATAATCGATCATAAGTATATATTGTTATCGATAATGAGTGATGACCCTATGTTCGAAAGATTTGGTGTGGATTGGGATTGTTGTCAATGAGATGTGAGCAAATATTTCCGTGATTGTTTTAGTGTAGCCAGGGATTATTAGTCGAACGTCACTTGGGGCAATGACGGACATATGTCCGTTATTACCCCAATATGTCCGCTATTACCCCCTAATCTTTTTCTCTTGAAGTTTTCTCAATCAAATCATTTCATGTGATGATTAAAATACCTATTACTGTTTTTCAGATGGTGAGAAAGTATAAAGCCACAGGGAAGAGAAAGTCGTGGACGTCCCAGGATCTTCGAGCCGCATTACGGCAAATCGAACTAGGAGAATCCGTGCGCCGAGTGGCTGAGCGATCGGGCATCCCAAAGTCCACACTCCATGATGCAAAAAGTGGGAAAAACAAGCATGCAAGACGACAGCAAGATGAATGTCACCTCGGAAAGTACAGCGTTTTTACGGCCGAACAAGAAGCAGAGCTTGCAAATTATGCAATGGAGGTTTGCCGTTCATTCTTTGGACTCTGTCCCGAGCAAATACGACACATGGCGTATGAATACGCCGAAAGAAACAAAATCAAACACCCTTTCAATCCTGTGACGAAGTTGGCTGGGAAGGATTGGTTTGCGGGGTTCCTTCGTCGAAACGCACAGCTTGCTTTGAGAACCCCAGAAGCCACTAGTTTTGCCAGGGCAATTGGGTTCAATAAAACAGCAGTTGGGAGGTTTTTTGACAATGTCAACTCTGTTCTGAGTGAGAACAACATCAGCCCTTCGCGGATCTATAATGTCGATGAGACTGGACTGTCAACATCGCCCAACATAGCAAAATCTGACAAAGTTGTGGCTGGAAAGGGACAAAAACAAGTCGGAAAGCTGACCAGTGCAGAAAAGGGGCAAACTATAACGGCGGTTGGCTGCATCAGTGCATGTGGCACATATGTTCCACCCATGTTGATATTTCCGAGGAAGAATTACACTGAAGCACTCATGAATGGATGTCCTCCGGGATCTACAGGGAAGGCCTCTGAATCGGGTTGGATCAACAGTGAGCTATTTGTCGATTGGTTGAAACATTTCATTTCGTTTGTTGGTGCTACTCCAGAGAATAAAGTCCTCCTCATCCTCGACAACCATACTTCTCATGCTACACTGGGTGCATGGAAAACCTGCCGCGACAATGGTGTCGTGATGGTCTCGATACCTCCACACACATCACACAAACTGCAGCCCCTTGATCGAACAGTATATGGCCCCCTAAAAAATGCGTTTGCCAGACAGAGCTCCAACTTCGTAAAAACATTCAAACGCAGGATCACTCCTTACGATGTTGCAAACATATTCAACAAGGCATACTCCAAGATTGCGACTGTAGACAAAGCAGTCTCTGGATTCCGATGCACTGGCATATGGCCAATAAACCCTGATGTCTTTGATGATGAAGAGTATGCACCGGCAGATACACTTATGCCTCCAGAACCTCTGCCCGTGAATACGGCTCCTCAGGTCACAGCTCCTTCCGGGACGAATGACGTTACTCCGGTCACAGCTCCTTCCGGGACAAATGACGTTACTCCAGTCACGACTCCTTCAGGGACAGACAAAGCTGCTCCGGTTACAACTCCTTCGGGAACAGACGAAGCTGCTGCAGTCACGACTCCTTCAGGGACAGACACAACTGCTCCAGTCACGACTCCTTCAGGGACAGACGAAACTGCTCCAGTCACGACTCCTTCAGGGACAGGCGAAACTGCTCCAGTCACGACTCCTTCAGGGACAGACGATACTGCTCCAATCATGACTCCTTCAGGGACAGACGAAGCTCCCTCAAGGATGAATCTGCATGCAAATGAAGCTGCAAACCTCAATGCTACCCCACCTGATCTCCACCAGAATGAAGAGGATACAGAATCAGATTGTTCTGTAGGCGAAGGTACAGCTGAAGTCAGCATGGATACCAGTGATGATAGTCAATCCTTTTACGAGCTCTTTCCTTTGCCTAAAGGGCAAGGGAAACCATCGAGTAGGCCAAGAAAGCGTAAGGCGGGACAATCCGAAATCATCACATCCACGCCAGTTAAAATAGTTCTCATGGCAAAACAATCAAGAAAGGACAAAGTACAACAAAAGAAACAAAATCAGGCTAAGTCAAACAAACAAAAAGGAAAGATACGCCACCAGACAAACAAACAAACTGTGAAGAAACAAAAGGCGAGCGTCAAAAAAGCTGGAAAGAAGAACATGAAACCAGCAAAAAGATGGTTCTGCATCTTCTGCAAAGAGGAGTATCTTGACCCCCCTACGGAGGATTGGATTCGATGTGTCCGCTGCAACAATTGGGCCCATGAGCATTGTACAGACTACGGGTCAGGTGCAGGTTCTGGTGGATATGTTTGTGACTTATGTCGCTGATCAATCCACTCGGTACTGTTTCGGAAGAAATTTAGATCAAAATAAGTAAATCTAATTACTTTCCGGCTCTGCTGAGATGCAATGTGAACATTGATTGAGTATGTCCAGTACAGAACGATATGATTTCATAATTTCAGTTGTATTTCGAGGCAAATAACTAATTATGTGCTCACCTCTCATTCATTATTTATGAACTGCATGCATAATTAGACATATTTTTTTAATAATCAGTTTGACTGTTAGGCCTATTCGTCATTAAAGGTAGTGGATCTCATTTGCAGCCCCCCAAAAAATGATACTGAATAAATATCCTGGTAGGAAGAAGCAAACACCATTTAGAAACTCACCTGAGAAAATCAGAACTGGAAACTAACTCTAAGTTGAATTATTATCAATAAATGTGATTTTTTAATCAGTATGAGTTATACTTTAATTGTCTCCCATTGCGCGTGTGTTAAAATCAGTAAAAAACTACTTCAGATTTTTATATCGCATTTAAATGTTTTACAACCTACAACTTTGAAAATTCATACATTTTATCAGAATAGTACTTTCTTCATTCATGCCAAATTTCAAGATGTTTAGAGCTGGCTTGCAAATGGGATCCACTACCTTTAACAAGCCTTAAAATTTATGCTTTTAAAATAATTGTTGTCATTTTCAAACTTATCATTTATCCTATCCACAAATTCGAGGTAGGAGGGGGTGGGTGGTTACATCCCCAAATTAGGGGTATGAAGTTGAATTTGTTATTGTGTTGGGTTGTTTAAAGTTGTATTTTACCTTTCCGATACTATTCGTAATGTAGTTCAGCAATTTTATATCAGTTGCTTACACTTGAAATATGAATAAGAGTAAAATAGTGTAGAAAAGTGTGGAATTTTACAACTACGGCCGAATAGTTCATAATGTTTAAAACAAGCGAAATATTTGCATCTAGTGTTCCCGACCCATTTTCAGAATTTCTATCATCTTGAAATGACTGTAGCCTGTAGGTGTACTGAAATTAAAAAATTTTAGGAGTCGTCTCATAATTAAGTGTACAAAATAATGTAGTTTGAATTTAAAATGATTTTGAGATGAAAAAAAAAATGCCCGTCTTGACCATTACACAAACTAAAAGAATGAGTCAGAGACTTGGAGATGGAGGAGTGGGGGGGGGGGGCAGTGGCGTAGAAAGAGGGGGGGGGGAGGCGTGTCCCTTTTTCTCCCACCCCATTATTGATCATTACGTCGGAAAAAATAATTTAAGACCTGCAGCCGTGTTACGTTCTACTTAGTCGGTAATTTTGCCAGTTCATAAATAATATGCCACCCCCTCCCCTATGGAATTCCTAGCTACGCCACTGTGGTTGGGTTTCTTAGATATAAGTTACACACATTAGAATAGTACTTGTATTTTACCATTTTTGAGTTCAGATGTGGATTAAATGCAGTTATCAACAGCTAAAAACAATACAAGGGTAAGCGTCCGTTATTCCCCTTTGTGTCCGCTATTCCCCTCATAGCTGTCCGTTATTCCCCAAAGAGGATGGGGTAATAGCGGACAATGGCAATTTCTTTCAACAAAGGTAACTCAAAATTAAATGAGCAGTTTCATCGGTTGTACATGTCACACCATGCGTATACCTAATATGTATATCCCACAAAAGAATAAAGAGTGAGGGCCCTTTTGTTGGCTCAGAATGGGAATTTTAAAAATTTGTCCGTTATTGCCCCGCTCTCCCCTACTTACTTTACTTATATTACTAGAATTGAAGTTTTTGCTTTGTGGATTACAAAATAAACAAGTTTATTCTTATTATGTGTATTCTTCCAATAAATTCTTTTTGAAGACTTTACAAAAATTTTTACAAGAGGATGTATAACGTAAATCAGTTGAAAGATTGTTCCATATTTTAACACCTGAATACATATTATGCTATTGATCGCTTCCCTAATTCTGTTCTGACAGTTTAAAATTGCACATTTCTGTGTTTCTTGTTTCGTATGTATGGTCAATATGAGAAAAATAATACGATGCTTTATGAGGTAGGTTATCATTCAATATAGATCACAGATAGATATTCCAATAAGGTATCTACGTATATTCCTTTAATACATCCAATAATTTTAGTTCATACAATAAAGGTGCTGAGTGATGCCTGAAACTTTGGCATGTTATCACTCTCGACATTCTCTTTTTGTAGAATTAGAATAGGATTTAAGAAAGTTTTTTTTTTTGTTCCGCCCCAGACCTCCAATCCGTAGGTTATGTGAGGTAGAATAAAAGCATTATATAACAGTAGCAGTATTTGTTTAGAGACGAAGTGTCGCATTCTGTACAAAAGTCCTATTTTTTTGCTTAAAACAGTGCATACTTTGTTGATGTGTTTCTACATAATGCATGTATGTGTGTATATAGGTATTAGGTATGTAATCATATAGTCAAACCTGCCTTAGCGGCCACCTATCTATAGCAGCCACATGCCGTATGCGGTCACTGCGAGATAAAAAAAAAACAGTTCAGTGATCGCGTTCGATGCATTTACACATCAATCAGGCATAATAATGAACTCATGAAAAGCTTGCTTGCTGTCTGCACGCTGTAATTGTGCAATAGCTCAATCAACAACGGCATTATTCAATGCATCAAGCATGAGCATGCGTATACTCATACATGTAAACTGAGTAGATGTGAAATAATGATACATGTATACATGTATGCAATACACACCAATTAACCTGTCTATAGCGGTCACCTGTCTATATCATAGCGGCCGCTCTTTTTGTTGCCTATAGGTGGCAGCTTTTGACGGGTTTGACTGTGTACATGATATATGTCTAATGCTGTGTCGATGTGGGTATGTGTGTGCATGTGTTTGTCTGCAAGTGCTCTTATATCTTATTGAAACATGTCGATAGCACTCACATTTGAGGAGATTATGAAACAGTGTGATTTGCGGCACGTCAGCATTTATCCCGTCTACGCAAACACTCGTGTCATTTTCCATGCGGCACAGTGTGTATTTCTCGCGGCTGTAATAACATTTTTTTTCTCCCGCTAAGGATTGAGTGAGATTCAGCAGGCTTAACCTGACAGCACCAAATCTCAAATATATTCAGATTTTTGAAGTCTTATTATACCGTCTGCAATCGTGTTTTTTTCCTTGTTTTTTCTTGTTCTGGCTTGCTACAACTTTGGTTTGACCAAGAGTTCATCGTACGTGCGCCAGGCCATTTTCATTAACGATTTATGGAATAATGATTTCATGAATACACGTCAGCGCGCGCTTTCCTTTACGGTTGTGAGGGATGTGCGCGCACAAACTAGTCACTTAGAATATTCGTAAACTATAGCTTCTGGGAGGCCGTAATGATAGGTTTAAGCTTAAAGGTCTCAGGCGCAAGGCATCAAATGTAGGTAATGCCGATCAGAATCACATCTTGTGAAATGTCAGCCCTGTCTATCATTCAGTATTGCCTGACAATCTGTATGAATACATGTGTATGATTCTTGTGTATATGCCTTCATTCTCGAGAGAGAATAAGATGAACCTGTATATGGATGTAGGACGAAGGGGGAGGGGTAGAAAGCGTATTCTATCTGGAAAACTGTCCGATGAACAGGGCATGAATGTCACGGTATAATTGGGGAACGAATAACCTAAACACTCTAGTCAAACAACTATCTCTAATAAGTATCATATTCCCCAGCGAGAGGGGCGTGTTAACTGTGCTATCCCAAGACGTGAGTTCGATTCTAATATCCTTAACAAGGACCCCTATTATAATAGCATTTTCAAGAAATCTTTGAAAACAGCTTACATCTTTTAAACATAAAACCTTCAGAGTTTCCAAGAAATCTTACTCCCGCAACTCCCAAACTCCATCACTCATCACTGCTCACGACCAAAAATAAAGTCGGAGATCGAAATTTTGCGTTAGTAGCACCCAGTATTGTGGATTAAAGTTACTCTTCATTCATTGAAAATACAGTGTAAGATAAACACTTTGAAATGGGTAAAGGCACAAACGTATCTCCTTTATTTCATTGTTTATGATAATTATAAGTAATATAAAATATGTTGTATGTAAAGTTTGTAAAATGCATGATGTCTGCCCTTTAGAAATTTGTATCATGTTCACTATTTCACGACTATTGGTATTATTGTTGCTCTCATAATAATAATTGTTATCATTAACAATTCATATAGAGATGTATTTATTTTTATGAGATTGTATACCTCTTCTCGTGGTTGGTTAACAGTTATTCATATTGCATCCTTATCATATGTAACTATGTACAGTGCACCTCGACAGTCGAACAATACGTAGTGTGTGTGTGTGTGTGTGTGTGTGTGTGTGTGCGGGTGTGTGTGTCTGTCTGTCTGTTTATGCCTGTCTGTGTGTATGTGCAAATATCCAAGATAACGGTCAGTATTTGAACACTGATCGATCTTGGAACGAATAGTGATACACATGCCCTATAGAAAGCACTGAAGGTGGAGGCGACCTAACCTGACGAGTGCCTGTATACGAGTCTGCTAGAAAAGTTTAGAGATGGATGGTTTCTGTGGTTGAAATAGGACACGGTTCCCCCATGGTGGAGAAGGTAAATTCAGGGACGACTAAATCCAGGTGAAATGAAATCAATGCTACCATGTCAGTGTGCGGGAAGCTAGAGAGGGGCGTGGGAGGGAGGGGCACTTCTACTCCTTTTCCGCATCAACAACGAGCCCTAACAACGAGCCCCCTTTTTTTTCGTGGGGGGGGGGGGGGTCGATATGTGTCATACAGACACCGAAATTGGCATTTGTAGACCACTGTTATTATTCCGACCCTGATTTGCATTTACGGCCGTATTTGCCAGTCCCAATGACTCAATCATAATTTCTGGCTTTACGTCAGCCGTCTCCGCACCTTTCCGGTCCCATACAACCCATTGTGCTCTCTACACTTCTCAGCATTAACCTCGCTCGGGCTACACTTTAGCTCATCTGCGCATCGATGGGGAGGGGGGGGGGGGATCGGAAACCATGGAAATATTTGTTCCCCCACCCCTTTCTTTTTTCTTTCTTTTTTCTTATAGAAGGAGTGCGTGAGGGTGAGAAATCTCAAATATCCTGTACAGGTAACGAATATTACTGTGCGTCAGCAAGCAGTCAGGATTGTGTGCGAAGAAGTTGTCGGGCGGGTTGGGCTTGGGCACACGACATAGGGAAAATGGGGGAGCGGATGAGTAATAATATTGAGGGTCGATCATTTTAAGGTTGTTCTCTTCATCTAAATCGTTGTAAATTTACAAAATTATACTGATAAGCCATGAGGTATACGTATATGTATATATATATATATATGAAGAGTTTGCTCGCAAAAACCGATAAGTCCATTTTTTGATTTTGATGTACGGTCTCTGTCATAAAGTACAAAATAATACCTTTTAAATGATATATTGGTCACTACGTATAAAGGTAAATTTTTTTTAAATTATGGTCAAAAGAAGCAAAAAAAAATCGTATTATTCTCTTTATTTTTCGTGACCTTTAATCGCAAATATCTCCATTTGGCAAATATGGACTTATCGGTTTTTGCGAACAAAGTCTTCATATAATTTATATATATATATATATATATATATATATATATATATATATATATATTTAAGCCTTGTCAAGTCATGTATTTTAATCCAAAAGCTTCATCTTGGAAATCACTTCTTCATATATTCACTAAAATTCAGTAAAATTTGTTTATGATATTGCGTAAACCAGCCCATTTTCTCCAAGCAGTACACGGAATAATATCTGTTAGACTAAAGTAGGTAAAATTAAACAACCTGTACAACTTGACGTCCATTTCTACGCCGTCTGCAAATGAACGCTTATAATATTAAAATCACATTTACATTAACCAGTGTGTGATCACTTCCTAATAATTTATTTCAATCTTTTTTTTTTCACTGTTTGTGTTAATCTGAATCTTACTTTCATGTATTTGCAATTAGGCGTTGTACCGTACATTTCAATACCTTCAATTCCTATGGAGGTGAATTAAATGCATATAAAAATACACATTGTTATGATTATCATCTGTATTCTTATCCCTCTTTGAAATTATTGCATCTGAGCGGTCCACAAAATGTTCGAAAGGAAATCACTACACAACAACGAACAGACCAAGATTTCGCATTGCTCCTTCATGCAGACTGGAAACCACAATCACACCTAAGGACTTAAGCCAGGATTCGTTTCTCCTTTCTTGGGCGGTTTTGGTGGTCGCAATATTGTTGCCATGGCGACGAATTCACGACAGCGCTTTTCCATATTAATGGACAATACATCGAGACATCTAGGGATGGAAAAAAAGCCTTAGAAGTTACCGCACTTTGGACGTCACATCTCGATATTAGAAAATGCCATCTTAAAGTGATATTGCTTAATTTCCCGAGGAGTTATATCTTTAATAAGTAGGTGATATTCCTTTAAATACGAGAGGCAGTGGTTTCTAGTGTTCAGAAGAATTAGTAGTATGGATGAGACGAGGTCATACTAGGTGTGGAGGATATTAAACTATCAAATAGTTGACTAATAAGAAGAGGCTGTGAAAAAAAAAGAATAACAACAATTTTGATTACCCCTGACATTTAAGTTCAATCTATATACACTGGATTTTCAGGTGTATGTTTATATTCATTGATGTGTAGATTTATGTTACACATGTAAAGTGCTGGTGAAAACTTACTAAGGAACTGAAACAAATGAAAAAGTCATTTACAATGAGGAATATTATAAAACATCAATATGCCAGGGTAGCACAGCAGCAATATCAACAACAAAATAGGATACACATCTAGAATAAGCTTGATAAAGTTTGGAGTATTGTTTTAAGATTCATGTGAAATGGTAATATGATTAATTTTTTTGACGATTGCGTATTGCCAGTTTTGTCAATAGATGTACGTTCGTTTTTGTACTCATATGCTACCATAAATGTTTTAGAATGGTTTTGTCATAGTTTAGACTGCAATTTTGTATTGCTCCTTTTCAATTTGGTTATGTTTTGTTTAACTTTTTCCAGCCATGTTATCTATTTTGATTTGATTTGAGAAGCAGAATGAATACGAACAAACAAACTGCGAAAGGTCTGTGCATGGATTTATATACTTCGCTGATGGTATTTACATGATAACCCACAGCAAGACCTGTACATTAATTGGGTAAAAATCATTTCAATGCATACGAACAAGTGGGACTAGAGCATCAACATTTCTTAGAAAGAAACTTTCCTCTGGAAATATGTCTTTCTTGTATTTAGCATCAAAATTATACTCACATAGCCGAAATCACGTCTGGCTATACACATTCCTCAGTCTCACGACGAAATAAGGACGCAGAATCGCTCAACATCCGATTCTTTTTCATTCTTTCTTCTTGTCTCTCTTTTTCCTCCACGAGATAACAATAACTAATGTGAATATATTTTCCCCATGGAGACATAAATCGATGAATCAACCCGCGAGAAAACGAGTGGGCAAACTCATGATACAGATCTCGAAAACTGATTGCTGTTTAATGCCATTTCATTCTCCTCTTCTCGGGCAATTTAAGACACAGGGAGCGGAAGTTCTGCCTGCTCAGCCACATGATTGATTTTTCTCAGTAGATGTTTCTGAAGAAACCATGAATTACTTCATTCGCAACATATCGGTGTTATCAGAAGCGAAATCTAATCTTCTTTCTCTGTATTTGCGTAATCATATTAGAAAACAGCAATGTAATTATCAAAATGTGTTTTGCAAGATAACAAGGTGGAGATATCGTAAAAAAACAAAAGCAAAATAATAACCCTAAGCTTTGGCAAAGAAATGTAAGAGATATTGAAAATAAGTAAAGATATCACAATCTAATTATCAAATTTTGTCTCGTTACCAATCTTTTTATTATGCTGCTAATAGTTGTTTTAAACAAGAAACAATGAAACGCTGTGACTTTTTCGTGTGCAAGTAGCAGGAAAATGGAAAATAGGAAAATAATTAAGGACATAATGAGGTGAATGTTGCATTTTGAATAATTCCGTCCTTTTGAACCTCTTTTGAAGTAAATAAATGGAATGTTATTCTGAATCTGTTTCATATATTCGATGTGCTCTGCTTTTTGTCAATTAAGGATTGAATGTGACAATAAAAGGAGTAGGACTTACATGCTGTATATCCTGCCCGGTAAGGACATTGTTTAGGCAATACAGATGACATAATATACACCACTTTTTGGCATAAATGTCACAACAATTTTCACCTAAAAGATTCTTATCGATTTAACAAAGGGCAACAAATGAGTTGATGCGCTTTACCGAATGATACATTAATTCATGTCATCGCAGAACTATCATCTATCATCGCAGAACTATCTATCGCTGGACCCTGCATGCACAAGGTTCAAACCACTGTGAGTGTGTGATGAAATAGATAATAAGATTTTTTTTTTCATTCCTACTCTAACATACGTGCGTGCGCGGCCTATATGCTTTACCACTGTCAATGCACTGACCCCGATAATTCAGAAGCAATGCGCTTGCAATGAACGGATGAAGAAGCCCAAAATGTCGAAAGTCGAGCACGGAATTGATATACGTAACAAATTTGTAAACGCCATAAAGAAATGTTTTTGTGTTCTGTACACAAAAATACGGAAGCTTAAAAGTGCCAACCAGATGACGAGAAAAGAAGACGAGAAGACAAGTTAACTAGTTAACTACCGAGAAGCCGAGTTTCTAGAACTCGGCAAGTCGACTTATTTTGGTCAAGAAGACATGATAATGAGTTGTTGGAACTCGGCAAGTCGACTTGTTCGGGACAAGAAGTCAAAATGACAAGTTCTTGAAACTCTGCAAATCGACTTGTTTAGAACAAGAAAACAAGATGCCGAGTTGTTGAAACTCGGCAAGTCAACTTATTTTGGACAAGAAGACAAGATGTTGAGTTGTTGGAACTCGGAAAGTCGACTTGTTTGGGACAAGAAGTCAAGATGACAAGTTGTTAAAACTCGGCAAGTCGCTTTGTTTAGACCAAGAAAACAAGATGCCGAGTTGTTGAAACTCGGCAAGTCAACTTATTTTGGACAAGAAGACAAGATGTTGTGTTTTTGGAACTTGAAAAGTTGACTTGTATGGCACAAGAAGACATGATAATGAGTTTTTGAAACTCGGAAAGTTGACTTGTTTGGGACAAGAAGTCAAGATGGCAAGTTGTTTAAACTCGGCAAGTCGCTTTGTTTAGACAAAAAAAAAACCAAGATGCACTTACCGGGTTTCAACAAATGGTTATCATGTCTTTTTGTCCCAAACAAGTCGACTTGCCGAGTTTCATCAACTTGTCATCTTGACTTCTTGTCCCAAGCAAGTCGACATTCCGAGTTTCAACAACTCGTTATCATGTCTTCTTGTCCCCAACAAGTCGACTTGCCGAGTTTCAACAACTCGTTATCATGTCTTATCGTCCCAAACAAGTCGACTTGCCGAGTTTCAACAACTCGTTATCATGTCTTTTTGTCCCAAACAAGTCGACTTTCCGAGTTTCAATAACTTGTCATCTTGACTTCTTGTCCCAAGCAAGTCGATATTCCGAGTTTCAACAACGTGTTATCATGTCTTCATGTCCCAAACAAGTCGACTTTCTGAGCTCCAAGAACTCGTCATCTTGTATTTTTGTCCAAAGCAAGTCGACTTGCCGAGTTTCGGCAGCTCATCATCTCGTCTTCTCGTCCAATACAAATCGACTCAACAACTCGGCTTCTTGTCTTCTTGACCTAAACAAGTCGACTTGCCGAGTTCCAATAAGTCGGCTTCTCGGTATTTAGCCTGTCTTCTCGTCTTCTTATCTCGTCATCTGGTTGGCACTTTTAAGCTTCCGTACAAAAATATAGTCATTTACGTGATATCATTTTGGAACGTGTTTGTGTGTATGTGTGTGTGTGTGTGTGTGTGTGTGTGTGTTTAGAGCAAAATCAGATGAACAAAGTACTCATTAGCCTTGCCTTGCAGTTCTCGCTAATGCTTGTGAAATATGTTACCTAAATCAAATTTTCTGTACACTTTGTCAACTGCAATTTCTTGATCGATGATTTCACATCTAAATAAGATAACATCAATGAACCTAATAAAAACGTCTGCTTTTTCGTGTATTAAACAGAGGTTTTGTCTCTGAAAAAAAAGGAGATTTCACCTTCGTGGAAAGTGCTACGAGCTTTCATCACTCCTAAAGTAAATGCTGTATTTTTCAAAAAAGTATGGACCTGATACACATCTCCAATAAATCTAATGTTTGACAGTTACGTTATATGAAGAAGGTAGTGACGTGTAGTGCGGTATGAGTTTAGTTGCTTATAAACAATTATAGAGAGGCAGTTTAAAGGTAGACAAATTGGTTTTAATACAAGAAAAAACACTTGTCAGCAGGCGATTAGTACCAGGCTTACGTGCCAGTGGAAATAATTTTGATGAGCCAAACGTGAACTTTGAACTCCAGGAATGCCAGTGTGGATTAGACACGACTGTACTTGAATGAGATCGAGAAATGCATGCTAATGAATACCAATGTCTTCGAGGATTCAATTGGAAGAAAGAAATGAAAAAAAGAAGCCAGCCCCCCCCCCCCGAAAAAAGAGGAAAGAAGTCTTTGCATTAATTATGAACCGTTCTTTGTCCATTATTTGATTAATTAAGCTCCTTTTGAAGAAAAAAAAAAACCACAAATCGTCTTGCATGCCTTTCTTTCTATATCGAGTAAGTATACATACTTAGACTATACAGCGTGTCTGCATTATGTGCTTATAATTGTTTGCGTTTGATTATTGTATGAGCATAATATATATTCATTTTGTGGATATCCTAAGCTGGCTGGTTGATATCATTTCCAAGTATGTTGTCATTGTCCATGTTCAGTTCTTATTACGCGCTGCGAGTCACATTCCAACATAGACACGTGCCTTGTTGTGTGAAGTTCCTCTTCTTACGTCATCACTCTCTATTGTTCGATACTGCTAATAGCATTAATCGATACCGCTGTGAGAGCGTAGACTCCACAACGAGTCGTGTGCTAGTATGGATTTTGTCAGGATCGATACCGGTTCGTGAGGCACCAAATGAACGTTTCGTGTGGATGTGTGTACACGTGAGCACTGTTATTAAACCTACACCGACGCATTCTCCAGTTCGTTCACATAGAACTTGGGGTTGAAAATACACAATGTCCCCTCCTTACAAAGACAATGTGAAAAGATAAATCTACACATGAGACGTACAGATGACTGGATATCCTTTTACAAAACACTTGGCATCACTAAAAGATTCTTACTTCCTCGGTCCCTCCTGTGAAAATTACTGTTGGGCTTTAAAAAGAAGACAAAAATTGAAAAGCATACCAATTCCTCCGAAATGATATTCCTCCTGTTTTATTGGTGAGCAATAGAAAAATAGTGTAATTGATGTGATTTTGAATAAAAATCCCATGCCCTAGAATAAAAAAAAAACAAACAAACATAATCTTGCGAACCGAATAAAAAACGAGCTGTCATCGCTCAAACTACATTTTACTACACAACCATATACACACTTAAAAACACTTAACATGAATAGTCATAGTTCATTTCAATATTTCCAACGTATAAATTATGCTGAATTATGAATAACATGCAAATTTTAATAACAGTTTCTATACACCCCATATTCGAAATCTCTGTCGATATAATACATAGACAACGTCTTCCTCAACACAGCAAAGGGTAGATTCTTTAGAGAATAATGAAAATCAATGCAGTTCAGTGAGCTTTAGATCAAAATCAATGCAATTCAGAGAGTTTTAGAGATCACTTTTAGAATATATTCTTTGCTATCGATCTTTCTCACTATTGACCCTGAAGCTAAGAAGGTCACTGCTCCGTTTCTATTCTGCCATCACGGCGTTGTTTCTTTTTACAATAACATTTCTTTCTGTGACTGAAGCCAATCGATAGTAGACATCCCACTGCTTGAAACGATAAATGCTTTGAGAAAAAATGTGGCTTTCAGATAAAACCCAGTGTAGGATAAACAACAGAACTGGCAGATGGACTGATAATAGAACGGGAATCCATCAGACAAAATCTATTTTCCCGCGCTTTCCGCTCTCCAAGATTTTCGTTCCTTCGAAATCGATCGATCACGGATCACTGTATTTATGAACTGTGTGTTTCTGATGAATGTTTTGTGTGTGTCTATGTGTGTGTCTGTGTGTGTGTGTGTGTGTGTTTGTAACAGTGGTGAAATAAAGGTACTCGCAATTAGTAGATTCAGATATACTTATTCAACCTTTGTTTTTGAATGATTGAAATATAAATGAAAACACGTAATATGTGTCATTACAAAACGAGGAGGTCTATCCAGGTACCAACGTTGAATATCTGTACGCATGCATTGTGAATATTAATCTTTTCTATGAAACCATGAAAATCAAATAGGCAATAGCCATACACGTTTGTACACACGACCATTTTTCGTCCCAATTGCATGGTATATTTGTATTTCGCTGCTCTGCTCGTGCGACGTGTTTTTCGTTTTGAGCTAATTAATTTAATCTGAATTGGTGAGAGCATCTTTAATAGGGCAAACTTTCAGATGTCGGTTCCTTTGATCCCGTATACTCTCGGCTTTATTAAGCGTTCAATATTCGTGTGGATGTCAATCACAAAACACAAAAGAAATTTTATTCAAGGTCATGAGTAAATATTTCCGGGAAGTTATTAAATTAATGAGCATTGAATACCAATAGATGTTTACTTCATATTCTTATCTGTATGGCGAAATGGATATTGAGTTATCATTTCTCGTGAATTCTAAAGGATAGACTGCTAAATTCATCACTGCTCAAGTATACCCTGTGATAACCACACCCACCCCCCCCCCCCCGTGAAAGATTGTTTTGCGTGAACTCAGTGAAGTATCGTATCAGTATAGATTTGAACAAACCAGGCAAAGGATATTTTGTTGACTTTTTACACTTTGCAACTTCACCTAAATAAATAATGACAATCTTAGACTGGTGTCTCTGCGGTTTAACATTAGAAATCATTCTGCAAAGACTGTCAATGACATTGATAAAGTGATAGCTTCAATGTGGTTAACAGTACACTGTAAAAGAGACTGTGTTAGATTTAACACCATGGGTGTTAAATCTAACACCGATCAAGTGGCAATAGAGGCCGGACCACACCGACATGACGGTATCGTGTAGAAAGTACTTTTTGATGTTGTTGAAATGTGTTCGACTGGGTATGGTGTTAATTTGACACTCTTATACTGGCAGCTGGTGATATTTTCAACAGTGACACTACTTGGTGTTGATTTGATACTGCTGGTGATAATGTCAATGGTATAACACCAGCCCAGCTGCAAGAGGGAAACCACACCAACTGGTGTTACTGTGGTGTAAATGTATTAACAACTTTTTTTTTCAAATACTTTATGTGAAAGTTCTTATTCGTCTTATTGAAGTTCAAAATCAACAACAAAAACAGCGACTAATTACCTATCTAGAAATTAGCTTTATATTTTGAAATGACCCTCGAAGGTGTTAGATTAACAATTAATGAGCACCAGAAATCTACCAGCAGCTTGGTGTTTCATATTTAACCCCCTGATTTTTTTTTTTCAGTTTAAAGAAATTTCAGAATACATTTGAACTAAAAAAATAAATGATTGATTATTGTTCTGTATGCATATGCTTTGTAATATTTCACAGTTGAAAAGATGAAGTAGGCCTATACACCCCAGTTTTTTGGCTGTTTCTGTTTTTGTTTTGTTTTGCTGTTTTTTAGGGTCAAAACATTCGGGCATGTTCATTTCCTAGTCAGAGAAATGACGTCTCATAGTAGATTGTGTGGGCAATGACTTTCCATCTGTCCTGATAGGAAGGATTATTTCCCTTCCATATTGACATTTTCGACCTCCAAGCTGCCAAAGAAAAGGTATTTCCCTAAAGACATTTTCATACTAGAGGGTTTCAAATACGATCAGGTCTGAATCACACATGACCATGTACTGCGGAAACACATTATGCATAACTAGAACTTTATTTGAGGATTACTCGCGAGTGTATTGCATGTGATATCAGAGCAACACTAAGTATTTCGAACCGTCTGATGTTCCCAAAATTCAATGACATCTTCTTTTTTCTTCTTTTTCTTTTTGCTTCTATTTTTACGGTCTTTAAGGAAAAAGAAAATGTGCGTACAAACTTCGCCATCTCCCTTTAATTTTTCCCTTAAAATCTCATCATGACGGTAACGCCTCGCCAACCGGAAGGGGACGGGGGTTTGTGGTCGAGGTAATTATGGCGGTGACACCATTTTGTCAAATATAATCACGGGGGGAGCAGACGCGTGTCGTGGGGGAACGAGAGCGACACGTGGATGGGAATATGAAAGAGGCAAGCGATGGGGGTTTGGCTGGGGAGCAAAATGTAAGATAGGGACAACAGATTCGAATATGTGACTTCTTACAGCTATGGGCTATCGAAAGTCGTATGACTTGGCCACAATGCTCCCGTATCATGAGGTTCCATGCCATCACCAAAACAATGATATTTGTTTGTTTGTTTGTTTGTTTGTTTGTTTGTTTGTTTGTTTTTCTTGTAAAAATTTGAAAAATGCTAGATCGGGCAGCTCTGATAATTGAAATTTTCTCTGTCTTTTGAAACTGCTTTAGGGAATCTATATAAAGGGATTAAACGTTGTTTTTTTTGTTTGTTTGTTTCTTTCTTTCTTTCTTTCTTTTTATGTGCGTTGTGCGATAACTTTAGATGTCCCTTTGCCCGGTCTTCAAAATTGCCAACAACGTTGCGCTTGAAATGAACTTAGGCCTACTTCTGTAGCACAATGTAGTGTCTAATCTCCCAGAGGTAGAATGCCATAAGGTTATAGAAACGTTAGGATTAGAATTGCATTTGATATCTATGACTGCTGGTGTATTCTTAATTTTGATAGTGACATTTAGAATTTCTCCCATTCTTGTATGATATCATACATTTCTTATTTCTGTCACTTGTCATGCAGATGTTGCTCCTTTTTTTTCTCGCCGTCACCATGATTACGTAGAATGAAAGACAGTTAACCGTTTTGTCAAAAATTCGAGAAGCATTTTCTGTCTCCGACTCTAGATTCTTTTTTCCATCTCAAATTCGAAGTGCGAGACGTCTTATGAATAGAAATTTGACAAGTTCTTTCCCGATGTCAAATAATATCATATCTCGGATGCGAAGCGGCGGGGCGGAAACACGCTGCCGTATCTGAAACATAATCCCCGTAGGCAGGTGCACCGTTGTGTTCACGACAATCATTCTCCCCTGTCGTCTTTCTCATCGCACGGTTTATGACCAGACTGGTCGAGTGTGTGTTCCGATGCCGAATCTGCTTGCACCGGCAGCATTGAAGAGACGTCGAATCAATGGCCCGAATTCACGAAGGTGGTACAAATGAAACCATGGTTTAAACCATGGACAAAAACCATGGAGCGCCAAGTGTCGCATGGAATATTTCGTTACGAAATTGGTCATTTCGTCGACAAAATGACCGTTTCGTTAACGAAATTATTATTTCGTGGACGAAATGTTCATTTAGTTACAAAATGCTGTCATGTCGTTACAAAATAATCATTTCATCGACGAAATGACTGATTTCGTAACGAAATATTCCATGCGACACTTGGCGCTGCATGGTTTTTTGTGCATGGTTTAAACCATGGTTTCATTTGTACCACCTTCGTGAATTCGGGCCAATGTGTCGCAAGGCACTTCGGAAGACGTCTGGCTGGTTGTTTTCCCGGCATGCATCAGCACGCACCACTAACAATGCCCAGCAACCTGTCTGAATGCAAAAGCGTCTATCGTGCACCTACAGTACATCAGTTTAACGATTTACTTCATCGCTTCATGGTTCTTTTGTTGTGCCTAAAGCGTCGAGTGTGCTGAGACTGTCGTGCAAAACAATAATTTTAACACATGTGGAATTGATGTCACCATAACAGAACACATCCATTACCTTCTCAAGTAATCATGGTAACGAGTCAAAAGTGATGAAGAGCTATAATGATAATGTTATTGATAATACTTCCAATAATAAATATCTATAGTAATGATCTATAGTAATGATAATAGTAAGATATTCCTTTTCCATAGTAACATCTTTAGTGATGTCATTGCTACAAGAGGTCCCTGTCACTTTTATTACGTGATCATTGCCAGATACTTATTTGTGCACTCGGGTGTTGAGGAACATGGTGGGTGAAAAAAAAATCACTTCCAAGGACGTAGGCACTTGACGGGATTCGAAATCGGGTCCTCTATATTATGTAAGTCAGGAGCTCAATATCCACCATGCCACTGAGCCCCAGCCACTCTTACCTTGGAGCACTGTGATAAAGAATAAAAACTAGTGGATAAGGATCTGCAGCTGGACTCGCTAACACATTAGTTCGAATCTTGACAGGTGCTAACTTTTTCTCTTTTTTTAGCCAAGATGATGTACCCCTTTTGTCATTCATGAAAACGGCGTAGAATTTTATTCACAACGCCTGCAATTTCCCACAATAAATATGTCAATTTGTATTAGACCAGGGAACCAGGGACGGGGACTCTGTTCCTCCTTCCTGGTTGGACCGTTAACCCCATTGCCCATTGTTGTTTTCCAATTGCTCTCTTGGAGTGGTTTCCCAGGTCTCTCTCACGCGCACTGGTCTAATGGTTTTAACACCGCCATACGATGTAGCCGCTACTACCCCTCCCCACACACATATTCACACTCACACACGGGAACGTGCAGCGGTGAGCAGGTGAAGACACTAGTGACGATTTACGATAAAAGAAATCTTTGGAAAGTACTTTTTTTTTTTTGTAAGTGGTTTGTATCTTATGAGGAAAGTTGCTGACAGACTGCAATATTATCAATCTATATTTTAATTACCTGTGTCTAACCAAGATCTGGGACACTTCTTTTTCAATATCATAGCTCTTACAGCCATCATTATTGTAATAAGTTGTATAAGCTCGTTTGTAAAGTAAACAGTTTGTTATCTAATGTTTGTGTTCCTTTTTTTTTTTTGGGGGGGGGGAACTGTATCTAAGTTAACTTTTTATTTTGTTGAAAAAATATAAAAAGATGCAAGAAATCATTTATACGTCAAAATCATATCTTGCTTTCCTTAACTTCAGAGTATATATAAACTGGATATGTAATGATACCCTATTGTCAACTACATGGGTATTCCAACTATACCTGTCTTTGAAAAAAAAAAGATTATCTTACGAAGTGTTACTTAGGTGAAAATCTTGCAGTATTGTTGAAAGAACAAATCAGTCTCCATGATCAAGAGAGAACGGAAAATTTCATAAGAAATTTTATTTTCAATTTTATTTCACCCCCCCCCCTCCCCCCACGCGCGATCTCCTTAAAGGGGAATGCTAGTAACTGATTAATGCTCCGTCACTGACCAGGGACGCTAACCTGGAAGCATTAAACTACACGTTACTTGAATATGAGACCATTCTGAAGCAAATCATTTTCACACAACAATAGATATACAATGAACTCTTGAATGAATCCCATAAGGATTGGAACAATCATCTCCCAGCATTTCCACTGATTCCCACTGATCAGTTACTAGCCTTCCCCTTTAAATGCACCATGGCAAATTGAATTATTATCAGACTTTTGAAATCTAAGATTAGCAGAATTCATAATCTGTGAATTGTAGTTTTCATCGGCGTCTGGGGGAAGATATGAGTGCCTTTGCCATAATTTGTCAGCGCTGCGCAGAACACGCTCAGTCAATATTTTGAATATAATCATATTGATATTGCCCGGTATATCATGAAAACTGCATGTAGTATCCCACAGTCTTCTAAAGAACAAGCTCTTTTTAAGGAAAAAAAGAGTTATCGTTCCTGCTATGATTATTGAGCATGCGGTATAAAGTATTTTAAAATGTTCGTGTCGTCTGTCAACGGCTTTAGGACAATTACTCCCTGGACAATTTGGCCAGACCCTTCCCCTGACAATATTCCTAATATTACCCCGAACCAATCCTAGCCATTAGTCAAAAGATAATCCTTAACCTTACCTTAACCTTATCACTTATCACTTATCACTAACCATTGTCTAAGCGGGGGTAATTTTCCTCGGAGGGTAATTGTCCTGATTTAGGAGGGGGACGGGTAGGCATAATTAAAATGTAAAGGAGGCTGAATCATCGTAATTCTTGAAATAGGTTCTGGTCTCTTATCGTTGTGTTTCATGATTCTTCCGCGTTTATAGAAAAAAAATGCAGTTTTGCATTTAAGCCATAGAGCAGACCAAAGGGCAAAGGTTTCGAACTTCAATTTTATTGCCTCAAACAAGTTGTCAGCGAATTCAACACGAAAGCCAACGAGAAAGGGGCTCGTAATATTTTCTGCTTTTTCTTCTTCATCACAAACATGACCCTGATAAAGTTGAGTGTGTGCGCTTTTTTTCCCCGCGCGTCGTATTACACATGAGTGAAGGAAGTGTAATCAACGTTTATACATCGTGTTTAACGGTCCATTTGTAAATGTAAACGTGCGCGACAGTGACGAATCAACTCGGTTTGCTCTTTCAAAATACCAATCCTGCGGCGCCCCGTGCGTACCACACTGCTTTACCTCCTATGGCTGTGTGATTTGTAAAGCGCAGAGTAGTGGATGAGTTGTAAGTATGTTGATAGACTGTTCTAACTTTGTCTCCGCTCTTTGCTCCCCCCTCACTCAACCCCCTTTAAAGGAGGTAGGATAACTAGGAAACTATGTTCATCAGCGACAAATTATGGCTCTTTCAAAATGTTACAGGAAAGGGCTTTGTTGTTTTTTTCTCCTATTCAAAGCAATGCTATGGCGTATTTCTATTATTGATGCATGGTATGGAAGTATTTACCGAGTATCAATGGTGTGATCTTTTTTGTAAACACTGCTCTACCAGAAGCCTGCCTCCTACAATTGCTGGACAGGTCCCCTAAATACTCAGTACCCGCTGCTGTAAAGAACCAAAATCATTACTTGGTTATCAGGCAGTGATATAGTAGATATGACTCTTGTCTAGTAATTAGAAGGTCATTGGTTTGAGTCCAACCCATGCATTTATGCCCATGATTTTTAACCATGGCTACTATAATACATTGGATACTTGGTGTTTAATTAAAGTCGATGTAGGGAAAACTGTAAATCAGTTGTTTTCTTTATTTCTTCTTTAAAAAACAAAGGCAACACGATTTGACATCTTTGCAGTTCCCTTTTCTCTGCAAACTGCAAAATTCGTGGTTATTATGGAATATAATGTCAAACATTTTGGTAGCAATTACGCATAAGAAATTCGTTATCTGATATCTAGATAATTGTCACTGAATGTTTACTTCCTCATTTTATAGTGAAAACGTAACTTTCTTGCAGCATGTCTTGATCACAAACGCTCCTTTGCAGCATCATCAAACAACCATGAAGATACTGAGCTACCACAATGATAAACAGATTGCTTTTTGGTGCTCGATCTTTTTTTCTTTTTTTTTTTTTTGCTGCGCACTGAATTATGGGAAGGTTTTTTAATCAAGGTGACCACACTGAGTCACGGCAGTCTCCTGTTAAATGTCACGAGAAGACGGACAGTCACGTGTCGACATACCGCTGCGTGTCTGCCGACCTAGCCGTGTCGACTGGGGTGGAAAAACTCATCACTACTCGCTTCCAATCTTGGGTGTTATACCGTCTGAGATCGCGCCAAAATTCGGACCTTTCGTTAATTGTGTCGTCTGCCGCTTAAGAGAACTGTGATATTTAGAAATCTGTGCCGTGTATCATGCTGAAGGGGGCAAGATTAATCATGAGTTTGCATAGTGCAAAAGAGTTTAGGAAGTTCAAACAGTATTGCTGTAAAAGCAAGTCTAGCTCTCTGTAAAAAGGAAGGCAATGTCCTTTAAGTTTAGCATATCTCATAAAGACACCGTCAGTGACCGTGGCGTGGGTATTCATGGAGTGCGTAGGCAGGCCCGATTCGGTTATATTCGAGGATCCACGAAAAGAAATGTGCACAGCTTTATCACTGACCTCTGAAGGTACACATAGTCTCGAATGGAGTTGACCACTAAGGATGAACGTATTCCTTAATTCACTTATTCGCTGACTGGTTATATTAGTGGTTTTCGTACATAACCGATTGGGCAGAGAATTAATTGATCCACCCCTGAATCCCCGCTCTACGGGTCTTTAAGTTGGTTCCATGACATCTAATTTTGCAACAATTGCTCCCTTGAAATATCTGCACTCTAATTCAAACATAAATTCTACCCTCAAACATAACCTTAACCCGTTGAGGATGAGTCCGGAGTATACTCGGGCAGGTGTCTATGGGAAATGCGTGTTGTAGCAAAATCGCAAGTCCTCTATGGGTTAACCCTAAGCCTAATTGTGACATCAAACTCAGCCTAAAAATCCTATCAATCCTAATCGTCACATCAACCTCAACCTAAAACCCTATCACAACACTAAACCTAACCCAAGGTCCTTGGGGAAAATAAGACCTGGGCAATTGTTGCAGGAGCAAATGCCGTGTCACCCTTTAAGTTATAGAGGTCCTACTTAGGGAACGCCTTGGTAACTCGACGATGCTGACGGACTCAAGTAATATTTGTAAACTTTGTATTTTGTATTTTGATCTGCTAGCTAAATGAAATCGAATCACATCTTAATTTAGAGATGATCTCTCACGGGTTTTTTTCTTTCATTCTGTGCACATAATTCTGGAACCAGGCTGTTGCTGTGCAAATGCAATGAAGGGTTATATTTTACATGTATACTTCCTGATTAAGTGTTCCAGGGTATGGGGAGAGCTGGTAGTATCTTAAAACAGTTTAAAAAAAAACAGCACGGAAAATGTGACCCAAGTCCCTTAAACAATGTTAAAGAGAAGATGCTGCTGTAGTTTTGGGTATCATTTTTAGAATCTTTTTTGTTTCGTGTTTTCCTTATACAGCTTAGAGACATTCATCACAAGAATTCTCTTCGTGATGTATTATTCTATTCTTCTTTAACGGGATTGTATTATGCTATCTTTGGATGTTTTTCCCTGGATTTCCTTGCTTAAGTGGCTCTCATAATTCAACAAAAATGTGTTTTGTGCGCCAGTTTAAGTTTCGGATGGGTTCTTGCTTCTGATACACATCGGTGGAGTAAAGTCCCATGAACACTTGGGATACATGTCGGTGATTCAATTGATGGTAACAATCCTAAGATGCAGATGCATTAGGTCCTATACGAGGATATATGTGCCTTTGGAAAACGTTGCCTTTCTGGTTTCGACTGGATTTAAAAGACTTTTCAAGAGTCTCTGTCTTGTAGGAATCAAGCTATCCTGCAGTGTCGTGTGTCTTTTCATGTCTTCCATCTGATAATAAGGGTACCGTGAGTGAGGGTCACAGCTCTATAATATCCAGAAGGTACAGCTTTTCCTCTTGCTGAGAACAATGCCTCCCACGGCTGTCGACTGGTCTGTGTCACATCCACATTAGTAAACGGAGGACCAGCAGGACCATGATAGGACCAGCAGCAGTAATCCGTTAACGGTATCAATCTATTGCAATGGAAACGAATGAATGGATAAATAAATAAATAAATAAATGACTGAATGAATAAATGAATGAATGAATGAATGAATGAATGAATGAATGGATAAATGAATGAATGAATGAACGAATGAATGAATGAATGAATGAATGAATGGATGAATGAATGAATGAATGAATAAATAAATAAAGTGATCGGTGAATGAAAGGATCAGGCAATGACTAAATGACTGCATTAATCAGTAATTGAATACACGAATAAATTGGCAAATGAAAACGTGAATGACTAAACATGATACATCGAACAAGAGAAGAACATCACTCCCCCCCCCCCCAAAAAAAAAAAATCATCTTGTGATCAATCGATGTGGTCCCAAAAGACAACTCTGGCCAAAAGCTTCATGGAAATATAATGGTAGTATCCCACCCACATTGTATCGCTTCATAGCGTCCAGTTCATTACACACTCTCCTACAGGGATTTATCCGGTCTACGTGCTCGCTCAAGAGCGAAGAATATCGCTGTCATGTCTCCAACGATGTTTATATCTCTTTTTAACCCTATTTGTGCCTTGAGCTAAAAACCCATAGTGTTGTACGCACCGTCCAAAGTCCCAGGCACAACAAAGAGTAAATTGTGGAATTCGCCGCATTCATCTGTGACGGTTATTCAGTTCTGCAAACGTCAGATACACTAGATGCTGTCATTTGGGGCTCATCCGGTTTATACTGACTGTAAAAATCAATGTGAACATATGAGAATGCAGTGAGTATTCACATGGTTGTCAAATCTGTTTTTCCAGAACCTAGCCTCTTTCGCATGTATAATTCGAGTTATACATTGAAAACAACAACAACAACAACAACAGAATCTGAAACATTCATAATAACGTGAGAGTGAACATTCCCGAAGAATCCCACTACGACCCCAGCGGTTTGTCTCCAAGTCCGTTCCCAAGGGTCCCTTCTTTTCAGTCCAGGGCACCCTAGAATAAATACGTTTTTGCACTTGGTTGCTGAGGCATTAGTCGCGGAAGAATCGAAACATGGAAGAAGAAAGAGAGGGAGAGAGAGAAGTAGGGAAGGAGGTGGGGGTAAAAGACATTCGTCGAATGGTGATCGGCGCGCACTAAAAATACGATTTGCGTTTCCCGCGGGAATTATGAATAATCTAAAGTTACTTATAGACTCGTCCCGACAGTATAGGACCTCGGGCAGTATGTCGGCTAGTCTCCTCTTACTACGATCTGCACATATTAAATCACATTTTCCCTCTCCAGTGTCTAGAAAATTATCCGGCCAGAGGAAAGGCTTTTCACATTTGGATCAAATCCAAAGGTCACGTGAAAAAAAAAAATAATGTAATATTCTTGGAGTGCGTACTAAAGAATCATCGCAAAAATCTGGGAATTGAATGTACCACATTTCTGATTCATTACGATTTATGCAAAAGGAGTACGGAAAAAACACAGAAGCACGATTTTAGAAACTATGGTCAACAAAAACAACAAAGTTAATTATTTTTGTACGTTTAATGATATTAATTGTAAATAAAGGGATGGTATAGTATTGGTGGAGATGAGATTTGGGCTTTTAACTCTTTGCGAGACTACCAAGAAACCACTTATAAAATAGTACGGACCATACCATTCTAAGAGGAATTCAAAGTTCACCTGATGAAAATCGGTTTTGGAATGGCTGAGACATCCAAAAACAAAGTAAAACAAAGCAATCGTAATAAAAGATGGGTTCCACCTTTTATTAGGATCTCTCTGTTTTCGGTGTCTCAGCCATTTCAAAATCAATTTTCAGCAAATAAACTTTGAATTCCTCTTGGAATTATAGTTCTTTCGTATTTCATAAAAGTTTTCGCATTATCTCACCAAAAAGTGTTAGAAATCTGAAGTTAGGTTTCAACCAAAACTATACGAAACTTGAGAACACCAAACACATCAAATTGATTTTCTCCACTTTTGCAATAATTTGTGTCGCTTCCGTTATTTTTCATTGTGAGCGAAGTACACGTCCTCTACCACAATCCATTTAAAGCGAATTTACACTCTATGGTCGAGTGAATTCCAGTGTAGGTAGTAAAATCAAGATAAGCATCGCAAAGCAGTCTTGTCAGAATTGGTCTCAATCAGTTGATTTTTTTATACGTTTGTGCTACTTTGTCAACCAAAAGTTTTCCTGTATTCACCAGAACACATTAATTTCTATTTAATGCTGCCTTCTATCTAATGCGCTTTTCTTGACACTCTTCTATTTGTACTTGCGTGCATGGAGTGTGTGTGCGTGTGGATGTGTGTCGACTCCTTTTCTGAGGGCCTACCCCAACAATAATATTTTTTCTGTGGGTAAAGCCATACACAGCCTTCATTTTCAAATACGAAATGGCATGAGATTGCTTTTCATTTTTTTAGTATGTTTTCAGAGCTGTTCTTGTTACCAAACAAAGGAAAAATCATCATGCAGCATGCAGAGCACCAACTCATTCCTGATTTAAGAGTTTCTGCCGAATGAGTTAAAATGTTCGTATTTTCCAAAGAAGAATGGTGTACCAAAACCCATGCTCAGATCTATTAGAAGCAATATGAAGATAAAAATATACTTGTTCTTTTGGTATCATAAAGTCGGCGTATCTTGTGATGTATGAGCACGCTTACGTGAGTATATAAATAATGACACTCAGCGAAGTGAACAGTCTAAACCTTTCGAGACCAAGACCACCATACACCCATACTTCCCTCTCATCTCCCCCGTTCCCTTTTCTACAGCTCATCAGTTATCTTCCATTCACCCACACATGAGGGAGATCTTATTTATGTGGTTTGCCGTTCTGGTCGAAGGGAAATTATGTGGTATCCCGTGTCGGCGCGTAATGTCAGATGTCGCGAGGTTGCCGCTCTGGTCGCAGGTGTGTTCGATTCGCCGCCCGCCCGACGTGCTGCGACGCGCGCTAGATTATCCGAAGTCGTCGTGCTCGTTGATGAATTATCGATCGCGGGACATTAAGTCCTCTCGGCCCAGATTTCGAGGTCCACACCTCAACGAGAAGTCGACTTCGAAATGAAGCAGGAGATGAGTATTACAGATGAACGAGGACAGGGTTGAAACGAATCCAATTCTCATCGACAAGGCAAGGAAACACATGTCATACATCATCATCACACATCACCATATACTTGCACAAACAAAACAAGCTGACAAGCAGACATACAGTATGCGGTCCTTATGTCTGAGGGTCTTGTTTATCAATGATAATCTCTACCTTGTCAGCAACGATTTAGGAAAAAGAAGAAAGTAGTGTTTGATTGCTGAAATTCTAATCTTGGAAGTTTAACCCCGTCTAAATGGTAGCCAGTTTATCAACTGTGTAAAAACTTACCTATATGTGTGTCATGTTACTATAATAATTCTCAAAAAGATGTATGTGATATGCCTCCTTGGTATTCACTTATGGCAATCGCATAAACCACAATATAGGCCTACGTCATAGTGATAAACTGCACCAGCAATCAAGTTGTGATATACAGACACGAGAGAGCTTTTCGAATTGGTCACGATGGAGATCTCACCACACTGAACACTCTGCACAAGGTTTCTTCTCCACTCATCTTCTATAACATTATCGTTCCCTTTTAATTAATTCATTCATTCATTCAATCCTAGTTTCTTTTTGTCTTATTTCTCCATTTTGCACAAGTGAAATCATTATGACTAATCATCATCGTTCGGAATAAAGGGTCATATATTGATATATCCTCTTCCATATTGATAATAATAATGATAATAATAATAATAATAATAATAATAATAATAATAATAATAATAATAATGATAATAATAATAATAATAATAATAATAATAATAATAATAATAAATAACATTGATAACAATGATAGGGGCTTTTTATCCAGGATAGCCTCTTCAGCGTTGACACTGGTCTACCAGGGGGCCCTGCCATCACAATACTCTTCCCTCGTGAATCCCCTTCATGTATTAATATTAGTTTGTGATATTTTTGTTATCAAACTATAATTCAAAGATGGAAATGCTGCAAAAAAAAAAAGAAGAAACACGCATAACAAAACCCACAGAAAAACAAATCCTGGTAGGTGAATGTACATTAGTGACCTGGTTGGCAGCGTCGGCTTTTGCCCTGTTAGCAGTCTAAGTGTTTAATCCAGGCTCCTTGCCGCATCTTGGTTATTCTAGAATCATTATGTGGCGCACAGAGACTTCGGGAAAATCTTTGCTCAGGGGCGGACAGACTGTTTGGGCGTACGCTAGAGGGCGGTATGTATGATTGAGTAGGTCCCTCTTTTACTCGTCCTTTACCCGCCAAATGTCTCTGGCGGATGAGTGTTAAGAGCTGGCCCCTATGACATAGAGGATTTGTGCGGTCCTGAGAAAATGTCAACAGGGAGAAACATGCCACAAACATGGATTGCCAAACGCTGGCGCACAGAGCCATCTTGGAGGGGTTTCTTTCTACTTGTGAGATCACAAAGGATGCAAAGTAGATCAGTAATTCCGTTGCTATGGTAACCTGCACCTGTATGTCTTCATATATCTTCTGTTTTTCGAATGTATCCTTCGACTTACACAAAGAAATGCACATTTTGCACGTAAAATACTTGGAGAATCTTTCTTTGATAAAGGGGAGTAACACCATATACATTATGATTAATTGAATGATATCAATAGAACTCTCTGGCAATGTTTAAGGAAAATCTGACAATCCGCTGATGAGTTATGAATTCATGTATTTTCGGTGCAGCCATCGCTGGATAATAAGACTACTATAGATCGTGACGTCACATAGTATGCAAAACGATATTAAGAAAATGTACGAGAGTTTCACAGAATTGCATAATACATTAGATGAAAATTACACATTACCTCGACTTGTGACTGACATTATGTTGAAAAATATATTCCCAGAGTTTCAAAGGAGGCAAGCCAAGTGCTTTGTCATAATTCAAGAAAAGTTGGAATATATTGAATTTTCTACATATTGTCCTTATATTTTTGTATCAATGACGTCACGAAGTGACATAATTGAGGTAAGACTTAAAAAGTCATACATTTTGAACGGATCGTCCAATATATCTTAAACTTTACTGATGTGTTCTACTATAAGCCGCAATACCTCAATTGAAATACATATTTTGGGTTTATTCTCATTTGAGATGGGGGCAAAAAAAAAAAACTGATCAAAATAAGTGGTAGAGTATAAAGAGGACTTAGATGAAGACGAGTGAAAGCCTAAATTTTCCCCAAGACGATTCCATACATGGCGAGTACTTCACTCAGACAATCCCCTCCCCCATCTAGCACGAAGGAAGGTATTTTTGTAATTTCCCCATCTTTTTTTTTCCTTGGCAAGTGCAATACACCGATCAATCATCGCTCAGGAATATGACCAGGAGCTTAGGTGGGAAAACAAACTACTCGTATTTGATTTCCACACTCTTTAAGGCGTGCGCGTAATTAATAAGCCGTGCACTTTTTCGAGGAGGTCTCGCCCCTACTCAAAAGCCGCGGGCGAAAATGGGCATGCATCAGCTTGTTATTGCAATTACTAGAGACTGGATGGTGATACTGCTCTCTTTTGCCTTATGCCGCGTTTTGATTCGTGGTTGTTATCATCATTTCTTTTCCCACATGGTAAAGTGGAGGAATATTAGTTACTTCATATTCATGCTTAGACGAGGATAACAAAAATCGCATCTAAAATATTTAAAAAAATCGTAAAATCACGTTTTAGATGTAGAGTGTCTGTGTTCATGTTATCCAGTCAACAACACTATGTCATCGGTGATTTACCAAGACCTTTGCTAATTTTCTTTTCTTTTCTTTTCATATTTGACGATTAAATACGGAACCTACAGTGACCAGTCATACGGAGGCTGTTAGAATTTATCCCTTAAACCACGACGAGTTGACATGACACTTAAACTTTACTTTCGAGCGAGAGTCCCCGCCACTCAATGATGACTAAAACCACAGAACAGGAAGAAGATATGCACGCAGCGCTGGCGATGCACTCGATAATGCACGGCGATGATACAATCAATACGAAGTGTACTGCAGGTACGCATTCTGTACCGTTTATACGTTCTGGATGTTGACCCGGAAGCTAAGGGAAATAGGCGTCACGGAGAGGTCACGCTAACTTTCAAGCTGAATGTCGCTTCCACATAACTTGTAGCAACAAGTGGGGACCCTACCATGCTTGTGGTTAGCGTCTTGAGTTCTAATCTTCGACTAATTTCAAAAATTGCCAACTCTCGAAAACGTGCATATGCACGGGGCTCTGTGGTAAGCTTTCTGGAGTAACACCAGTTTATTTAAATTGACATGCCTTCATGAAAACACTCAACGGCAATTGCCTTGAAACCAGGTTGCCCGGAAGTAGTTTAAAGGAACATTGAACCTCTTCCTGTGGGTCACATTCGTCGTGGCAACATGTCTTTGGTCGTCGACATTTTTTCTGACTATATCGGTCCATGACACGACCAACACAGTTCAAGCTTCGCTCGCCTGAAAACTTCACGGCCCCTTGGGAGTCAATAACTACGGCACATCAGCTCCATTGATTGGAATAAGTCTGGTAGGCTGTGAACATAATACGACACCACACGTCCTCGTCCTCACCAAAATAAGATTCTAACAAGACTGTCGACTGTCATGATGAAATTTTCGAATTAAGGAGCCAGGAGTCAAAGAGTTCTTCCCTTTACCTTGTTTCCTTGGCTTCTGTCTTCTTCTACTTCTTCTTCTTCTTTTTAATCATGTCATGTCCCGAAACTCTAAAGCAGCGGAGATCTCTCAGGTACAAGTTCAAATAAAAACCCACTCCCCAAAATTCCAAAACATGTTAGCTATCCGCCGTCACCTACACGGGGCCAACGGGGCATTCCACGCTTCGGTTTCCCCGCTAATTTTAACCCGCCAAAAAGAAACTTGGTTCCCCCCGCCTTGTCGCGGCCAAGAAACCAGGAGCCGGATCCAAGTGTTGCATTCCACACTGGACCGGTGCGACCGGCCAAATTCAATTTGTCGAGTGCTCTGCGTATTGGGCGCGCGAAAATGACACCGAATTATTAAGTAATACGAGCGTATATGGGGAAGAACGCAAAGAGGGCCATATAAAGAATATAACGTATGAGAGGTTGGCATATGACTTTCTGCGGGGAAAAAGGACGTTGATATGTGACAATGACAAAATAGAAAATGAGAGAAAGGAATCTCCACTAGATATGAGCAAGTACCAAGTAAGACCCGCCGCCACCAACGCATTGATACGTGTAAGACATTCATTGATATCCCAATTTCACATCTATTTTCACTTTTTCGAATATAACATGACACAAACTAAACAACATGCAAGTAAAACAATAAAACAGATAATGAACGATTAATGACAATACAATTGCAAACCTCGGACATGATTTAGGCTCTATAGTCTGAGAGTGCCAGTTGTATTTCCGAAGCGAAAATACAACCCAGTTGATACATTTTGAAGGTACATGTGGAACGGGAAAGAATTGAAGTATCTGTTTGATAAAACTTGCTAATCTTTGAAGAACCGACTGAAAAGCAGGTATCCTCTGTAGAATAGGTCACTTAGAGTAAGAGAGGGAGGGGGTGGGGGAAAAGGAAGAGAAATGGGAGGTAGGCCCAGAGAAATGAGGAATAGGTAGAGTACAAACTTCACACTCACACACACACACACACACACACACACACACCCACACACCCACACACACAGAAAAGTACACACATGAACAAAATGCACGTTTTTATTTTGTCATAAGGGCGGTAAGTTGCCAGTAAACCCATAGTGATCTAGGCAGCGTAACGCCATTCTCATTCTCAACCGACTAACAGCGCAGACAGGCATGGTTCAACTAATGTGGTTAAAGCACAGATACATAAAGAACAACCAACAATAGCAACATAGAATTGAATACAACGGACAACTAACCGACAGAATCTACCGCAGGTGGTAGGAAGGCATGATAGGGATGCTGTGTGGTTCGCATGAGGACACACAGGTTCTTACCCTATTGATCCGAGAACACGCTCCTGTTACAGCCTCTTCACCTTATTATACCAGTATCAAATGATAATGGTCTCTTACGCAAAGCAAACATTATAAATGAAATAATTACATCATTTTCACAGCAGCATGTAATCATGATACGTCAGCATTTTGAGTGCAATCTGCTATTTGAAGAACTCGTATCATAACAAATCGACTTTTGAAAACGGATTTTTTTTTTTGATACATTTACGCATCATGTGTTTTCATTCACTTACCCAGATGCAGCCCTTAAACCCTGATGATGACAAAAACACCCACGTACACGCACATACCTAAACATACATGTTAAACAGACACAGATGGCATCGATATCAGGAGAAGGATATCTTCCTTTTTGTCGACAAAGAAATGCATCTTTCTGAGTCTATCACGTACGGAACTGCCAACACTATTTTATATGAATATACACAGACAGAAAAATACAGAGACAAAGAGGGAGACAAAAAGTATATATATGTATATACATTTATTTCTTATATATATATATATATATATATATATATATATATTTGTGTGTGTGTGCGTGTGTGCGTGTGTGTGTAAATCATACGGTGAGGTTTACACATTGTCTCATGTATAGTGTTTGTTTGTTTTTTTCTGTCTCCGTTGAGAGTGCGAGACAGGTGTTTTACCGTCTGCCCCATGCAATCATCTACACGCTGCCCCACATCCTGTTCGCTTCCCTCGCTCGTCGACCACCGGATATCATCTCACATTGAGCGTCGCGTTCACACACACACACACACACACACACACACACACACACACACACACACACACACACATCCACACACACGCACCGATATACATACACACCGGTACACACACCACACGTTGCTGCATATTATTATCACGTTCTTCATTATCATCATTTTGTGTCCCCTTGTTTCCAACAATAAAACGCTTCCGAAATACGAAACTGAACGCACTCCATTCCCGATGTTTAAACTCAACACGTGCTTAAAAGTGCGCCAGCATACAAGACAATGCAAGTGTTCCCAGAAATACCCGTGTCTCTAGTTACTTGATCCAGAGCATTTGAATCTGTGATTTGAATGCTACACTTTGAACATGGTAATGGAAACACTACAATGGAGATGAATAAAAGGAATTACATAATGTGTACTGTGTATGATAATGCCTTAAAAATTCGCAAATGAACTTTGTTTAACATAACGGTCAGCAGACGGTAGACTATGATTACTGTTAAAGGGTCTAAGCATTGTCCTACGGACATGTGAGAGCAGTCAGTGTAATTAGTTCTTCATGAAAAACGAACTATACTTGTATGAAAGTTTGATTCATCAATTCTGCTTGTAACTACAAAAGTCTACCTATTCACATGCTTACACTATTCAGCGCAACTCCTGTGAAACGCATTGTGCAAATATCACTTCAGTAAAGAAATTAGTCTGAGGTATCATCAAAATTGATAATATGTCTTATTCAAGAATATATCGAGCTGGGTTTAAAAAACTTTTCCGCAAGTTGACATATTATCTGTTGATAACCGTATGCAACATTATATTTGAAATGAAATGCGCGCTTGTGTCACCTCACAACAACGCAAGGACATTGTCTTTTTTTCATGATGTATGCAAATGCACAGAACATTTTAGAAAATATTTTAGAAAAAGTTCTAGTGACGGTGTAACATGAATAAATTGCCCACGGTAATGAATGAGTTAAGACCATGAATCGCGTACAGCTTGGAACGGAGAATCGCTCGGGGGGCTCTTTGATCAATATCGATTAAAATCGAGTGCGATCGACATCCCAGTGCGGCAAGTACACACTTTGTAGAAAGCGGGTCAACACTGTGGGTACACCAGATGGGTTGGTTTGTCAATTTTGCGTAATAACGTAAACATAGAAAGACTAGTTCTTATGGACACAAGCAGTAATGATAGGTACCCTTACATGTACATTATTTGTGTGCGTGTGTGTGTGTGTTCCTGTGTGTTCCATCTTCCTTGTTTCCGGTTATTCTCTTTCTACTTTTTTTTTCCTTGCTGTCTATGACGTAATGAGTGTTTCATATGAATTTACACTCTATTTCCACAGAGATTTGTTCAAGTGGTTTTTAAATCCTCGCCCAAAGATTAGCCTGAACTGTGTGCCTTTAGAATGTGAAATATGCAAAGAGGTAGGAGAGAGAATTTCCATCTCCCCGGTGAGGGAAGGAATCAATTTTTGTTGGTAGAAGACAATCAACACTACCGCCCTTTAAAGGTTTATTCTCTACATAATACGGGGCAGGTTTACACCCTCATCCCATTATATTTGTTCGTTATATAGGCAGTGCAGTCATTGGCAGTGTTACATTTTATATCTTTCCATGGGCATTGCAATGCAAGGACAATAACGTGTTCAGACGCATCCTTTCTTCCTGATCCTTGACCTATGTGGTCAATGCAAGGAATAATGAGATGGGGTAAAAAAAGTAGGCTATTTTCGTCTCCTTGATCTCGTATTTGGCCTTTTGCATCGGAAAAGCGAATTGCAAGGTTTCGAATATTTGATCTGGTGACATCGACGGTTTGGAGCAACCCTACAGAATCGAGATTTGTTTTTTTTTTCTCCTTCTCTTTTTGTTGATTGCTGCGTCATAGTAATGTATTTGCAATTTATTAGGGCGTCTGCAGTTGTAGGCAGGTATTGGCAAAAACGTCCACCACGCTTCGTACATGAATGGTGCTCTTTTCTGCCCCCTTTTTTATTTCAGCGAGAAACTTAATTATCCTCAAGGCCAGTAGTCGAGCAGCGCCGTAGTGCTGGTTCCTTTATCCATCGCTTTGTGACGAATCGAATTGCGGCGTAGTTTGAAAAGACGAGAAGGAGAGGGGAGAGAAAGAGCGAGGAAAGAGTGAAAGAAAAAGAGGAGTGAACGGATGGGGGAAGGGAAGACGAGGAAAAAAGATGTTCATCAACAATCATTCTTCATCCCGGACAAACGCGGAATGTCAACAGAATGTACCGCTGACATTTGTGACAATCGAAGGCAACCCGATTTGTTGTTTATTAGCGGTGTAGGCAAAGGGAAGCGGCAAAGCGAGAAGGAAGGAGCTAGACGCTAATGCAGAAATTGGCGCAGAGACGAGAAGGCTAACACCATAGTCCCATGGCATACATTTATATGTTAGTACCCAGATGAAGATATACGAATATAAATACAACGAATGAAATATATAAAAAAACAATAAAAACATAAACGGATATCGAGTGTGCATCACAATGATCCTGACATGTATTCCTCCAGAAGTTTAAGAACTGCATGGAAAATACTCTTGATCCTAAGGTCAATGGAAAGATCAAATATTCTAATATCATTTCAACCCTTGTGATCGCTGAATGACATTGGAATATGGCGAGTAGCAATTCGTTCAGTGGCCAACATTCTAGTTGTACATATATTGAGCAACGTAGATGTAATAATGATGAAAATTACCTTGTGTTTTCGATATTTTGATAAAGAATTGATGACGTCATGATAATTTCTTTTTGTTTGTTTCAAGTCTTCAGCTGCCGAAAATGAAAAAGCGATTTGGATGCCTTTATTTCTGTCGATTTGGCAATGGACGAGGGAAAATGTGGTGTTTCATGCGCAATACGTTGTTCCAAATGATTCGTACTCTTCTCTGAAATTAATAAACGCAGTGCAAATATCAAAAGATATTGTGGTACCTTTACCATTAATCGTCTATTCTTCTTCTTCTTGTATTTTCTTTTTATCTCGCATCGGGTCAATTTGCAAAGCCTTATCCAAGACAACGAGTAAAATTAAGATTAGTTGGAAGCACTATCCATTTTGTATAACACACGTGTATAAGACGTGTTGCTTTTCTTATTGACCCATATCTCTGTTATCACCCATCATCATCCGATATTAAAGAGACTTTCCAATTTGATACATGATTATCGTTGTTGTTTTTTTTTTCATCCACTACCTGGTCCTAATACCTCTCCATCCCTTTGTGATCTATCTTTGCACTACTTTAATCTCTCTTCATCTATCTATCCATCGTTATTTCTCCCTGCCTGTCTATCTCTCCGCCTAAGGAACACCACTGTCTATTGCTTAGACGTCTATCTACCAATCTGTCACTTCACTGTTGATTAACCTCTATGCATATATACCTGTTTCCTGTCGGGTCTACCTAGCAGTCCGTCTCTATATATCTCTCTTTGCACTGTCCTCGCATCCCATTCGATCTATTACAGCAGTCTATGATTCGCAAGTATTGTGATTTTGACGCCGTGAGCACAGCTGAGCAGACAGAGCGTCCCGTGTCCAATTTACCGGGGACCGTCCATCGGCTGGCCGAAGAGAATCAACATCTGAAATGGACTTGTCCGGTAGATTATTACATTTGTATTGATAAGTGGTTCAACGAGTATAGTAGTAGAGGTCTTGCCCGTCGGGTCCCGCGGGAGTCGGATGGAGGTGTAGTGAGGATATGGAGGTGGTGGTTGTCGATGAACAGTATAATTGATAGCGATGAGGAGGTTGCACAGCCGAAATTATTTTTAGACTTGTTTGCTCGAATTGCTGGTTCGACCCTGGCTTGTCATTAAGTCATTGTTCCTGAAATCAATACAGACAGTCATAATAGTCTCGTTGATTTCTTAGTTCCTTTGTGTCCCGTTATACACTTCAGCCGCGGTCGGTAAGACAACGAACCTGGTATGTTTGAGGAAGTAACAAGTTTCACAGAATAGAATCCACGTCAAAATCCGAGTTTCCTATCTCTTTGTTCCCGAAAACAATATGCACAAGATCCTCGCTTAAAGCAAATTTAATACTGCATCTGATGCCGTCCTAATTCTGATGTTGCATCGTATACCACGGAACGCATGGAAGTTGTATATGGACATAATATAAGAAGAGGAGAAAGTAGTAAGTATTTGAGAAGGAACCATTATCAAACAATAAAAAGAAGAAAAGTGTTGAGCGTGAATATTCAATGAGTAAAAGCGAAACAAAACTTGGCGCAGTATTTGAAGAGGAAGAATGAATATGTTGAGCTAGAGAAAGTGGCAAAGTAAGAGGAGGAGGAGGAGGAGGAGGAGGAGATCAAAAAGAGAGAATGAAGGAAGGAGAAAGAAGAAACCCTTCAAAACTAACTCATTCGTCTCTTTAGCCAATACTGTAAATGTACGATGAATGGCGGACGTCAGGTAATTGAAGTTCGTGGCAGCGCTCTTTCGTTCGGGCCGCGGGGCAGGCCGATACACCAACCAGTGAATCTTGTCGAGACCGCTCAGTGTTCTCACTTGTCGGGCGCAAACGTTTTATTTCTCGACTCCGTGGCTAGTGTCAGAAGAAAACGATGCTAGGCGACAAGGAGGCGCCCTTATTCTGCGGACATATTTCTCTCCAGATATGAGAAACTCACACTTTGTCGAGCCGCTATCTTTTTATTTCTTCTTTTATTTTAAAGGAATGGGGAGGGAGAGGTGCGAGCATGCGCCTTTGGGGGCTGGAGATAAACCGAGGGTGCATGTGACGTAACTAAAGACGTCCACGGCACTTTATCTAATTGATGTTGATTCACGGGCGAAAACCGATCATCAATTCCACCCAGTAATTCGTTCGAAGGAAGTGACGAATTCGAGCTCTTTATTTGAGGAGTGGAAAGGTGAGAGCCTATAAGTTCATCCAATTTCTCTCCTCTTCTTCCTCCTCCTCCTCCTCCTCTTTATTCTCTTCCACCGTAGCCATTTTGGAGGCTACCAATAACCATCTTGTACGGGGAGGCCAAGAATCGGGCATAACGTGACTTAAAGGCCCGAATTCACCAAGATGGATATAACTTAGACCATGGTACAAATTTAGATAATGGTCCAAAATAAGCGTGATAAAGACATACCTTTTGACAAGCGCGTACTAACGCGGGTTTGCTACTTGACGCTTGTCGGCGTATTTACGCAGAAGAAATTTGCAAAAACTATGGTTTGAATTAAGACGACCTTTCTGATTTCAGGCCAAAGCGTGCAAATAAAGTCAGATCGCAACAGCAAAGTTTAGCCACAAGGGTCAGGTTGAAGACTCTGCTGAACATTGCTGTGAACCAGGTTTAAAACTTGTCACTTTTAGATGATTGTTCTGCAATATGATGCTCTAATCGATGAAGAGACATTTTTTAAGCATGTTGTAACTGTCAATATATCTTTGAGCAATCATCACCTTTCATTAAACTGAACCGTTATCAAATTTCTACTACGAAATTGTGTGGGCAGGCGTGCTATGCTCAGGAATTCGCATTAAAAATGATGATAAATAGATACCTAAATGATCAGTTTGAACTGCAAATTTTGTAACTTCATTTCTTAATATTCGAAACATTGTTAGCATGTAGTGCCATGCATTTTAGACGATTTGTTGAACAATGCCTTTGATGATTGCTTTTATGGAAGGGTTGCAAGTGAAGAGTGTGTAAACGAGTAGGCGCGTCGTGTTCATCTCCTATGACCCAAATAAGTGGTAAACCGGGGAGTGGGGGTAAGGTCGGGGTGAGACGGCTACAACGTGCTTAGTAAACGGAGAACAATCTTATGAAGATATGAACTCAGCGTTCAAGCTCGTACCGTTCGGTTCGGCACGGTGAAATCACCGTGCCAAATGAGTAGTTCTGATTGAAAGGTATCACCTTAGAATGGTAGTTGCTGTAACGCAAACAGCCTGAAAACGAGCCATGAGAATTCACCTTACGTTCCTAGGCAAAAGAAAAGGAGCACTGAAGTTAAAGAATTAAAGGTTTATAATACCATCTTTCTTTGTATAGCTATTCTTAGATCATCATAGGAGACTGATATGACAGGTCATTAACTTCTGATCTGCACAAAGAAAGAGCCCGACAAAGCCCGTCCATAGAAATGCTATTTCAAGAAACAGATGACTTAGCATTCAATTGCTTTCCTTTTTTTCATGAACACGTATATGGATTTACATACCTTCTAGAAGAATGGTTGCTCTTGGGGTTGTCGGTGTGCTACCTCCGCGCCGTTGCCAATGGTTACCAAAGATTAATCGACTTTGTGTGGTTTTAACGGTTTACTTTTCGCACAAGTATATTGTTGAAGCACGGTTTAACAACACGACACCTGTGGCTTGTAGCACTTGTTCATTTCGCCGGGAATGCTGCGAGACTGTTAATAGCAGCGCTGTGGCGTAATGAGACAATGATAAATAATAGAATACATGCATTCTATAGATTTGTGTGCAGCTATTTATAGTAAAACGTGCAGCCAAGCGAACTAAGAATGTAAGAGCGTAATAAATGGAAGAGAAAAGCTGGAATATACAAAGTCAATAGTGAAAGTTGTTCAAGAGAGGTTGAAGACAAAGATTGTATAAATGTATTGAACATCTGTTGGTTTTAAGCAAACGATATAATATGAATACATCAAATATAAGAAACCGTATCCGAGCAATTACCCCCAGAGAGCAATTACCCTTCAGCTAAATACTGGTTAGTGGTAAGACTAGAGTAAAAATTAGGGTATGGGTTATGTTTAGGGTTAGGAGTTGGGATTAGGTTAGGATTATGTTCAGGATTAGGATTAGGATTAGTATTAGGGCCAGAGGAAGGGTCCGGGGTAATTGCCCAGGGGGTAATTGCCCTAGACCCGTTAGAAACTTATATAAGATTGTACTGCCATTTTTTTTTTTTTGCCTTTTCAAGAAGCATCAATCGTTATTCTACACTTAAACGCTATTCTGCTGAAGCTTAGGATTCAGAGTATTGGGGAGCTTTTATTGAATACTTTTTTCTTCAGTCTTTTTAATGCTTTCTGTTTCCTCTGATTCGGTAAATATGATTATATTCCTCGTTACGATAAATCAGTTTACTAAGTTGTAGTATTCTTTACATGCCCCAATAGTTTTTCTTTTTCATCTTCCTTTTTAAATGCATATATACCTATGAAATTCGTTTATCTTACTTTTCCCATTCAATATAAGCACTTATTCTCTGTTAAAAAAAGAAAAAAAAATTATATTTACTGATGGAAAATGAATGAATGAATGAAGGAAGGAAGGAAGGACAGAGAAGGATACGTAATTCCCCACACCCGGAAATTGTGCCCGAATCTAACCCTACAAATTAATTTAGTGCTGATCGGTAGAATTGATAGGATACGATAGTATGTGTCTAAAGATCCTTTCGGGAACGAAAAAATTACGCATTCAAATGTCCCAATGTTATCAGGATATTTAAATGCGTGAGTTAATCAGCCAATAAGACGCCACAGTTGAGAGTATTTTTACTTTAAGTTAGAAACATAATCTTGATCGCGTGATTTGCATCGCAAAATGGAGCGAGTGTCGGTGCGTTCGACAACTCAAAGCATTTCAATAGCCCGAGTGGCTATAAAGCGATGTGTTTCTTGCAGCGCGCTTGGTGCTTGGAAATCTCATGTGACTTCTTGAAAGGTCACGGCTAAGGTAGATAGGTAGCCAGACTGCCTTGTTTCTCATTACCCAACATCGATATGATCAAATGAGGCGGTCTCCGCGACCTCAATGCCATGATAAATTTCACCCTCGTAAAAAAAGGCAACAAGTTGCGCGTGTTATTGCCATACGCCGACTGGAGCGGTGAAAACAAGACCAATATTGGCGAACACTAGGGAATCTAAATCCATGACGTTGTTGATTTTTTAAAAAAAAAAGAATACTATCGTCGTCGCAAACGCTTTAGGATCTGCTACTACAGTGTACATACAGTACATTCGGAGGATCGAGATATGTGTGTAACGTACATTAGAAATATTAGAGTCATTATTGTTTATACAGGGAAGACATGCGGCAGGCGTGGAGAATCTGCGACTTCTAAACAATGTTCGTTGCGTTGATGAGGAAGAAGATCATGATTAATGTGGCTTACACTAGGGACATTAAGCTGCATTATAGGCGTATATTTGATTCTCCAAAAAAAAAAGAGAGAAAAGGATGGCTTTTATCATTACAAAACTTTAAGGTGACCAGGATTGTACGAAGTCATGCAGGCTATCACAAGCAATCATCACATTGCGCTTTCCGGGCAGTCGATTTTCAATTACAATTCTCGGTTCCCCGATATTCCAGAGTCAATTAAACAAAAATCAGTATTTCGCGCGTGTGCTCGTGAAATGGGATGGCATTATAGCAAACATGTGAGCCATTTGAAAAGACTTTTCGTGAAAACAAGTCCCTCCATGAATATTTCAACGAGGTAAGAAAAAGTAATCGAGTCATGAAAAAAAAAGATATAACCATAATGACCCTACAGTCATGCTAGTGAATTCTAATTTGTCAGTTCCTATTTTTTTCCTTACAGCTCTCTCATTCAACAAGCGTATTTTCAGTCTTTTAAGAAGTCATGTACATGCAATTATAAGAAGTCAAGTATGTCCCAAAACAAGCTCTTTCATTGTTAGGGCAGCATGATGTGTACACTGGATAGAGGGGTGCTGTTCATCATTCCGAAGGTTCGCTATTCCGAAGGTTCACTATTCCGAAGGTTCGTTATTCCGAAGGGTCGTTAATCCGAAACACGCAAATTCCCTATACCTATAGGTTCGTTAATCCGAAAATGAAAAAGGGTTCGTTAATCCGAAAATTTGAGGCGTTATTCCGAAGGTTCGTTACTCCGAAGATTGGTTAATCTGAAAATGAAATTCGGAACAATGAACCTTCGGAATAACGAATCATAGGAATAAAGAGCCTTCGGAATAGCGAACCTTTGGCATAACGAGCTGTAACCGGATAGAGATGGATGTGTGAATGAACGTGAATGTTTCAAATAATTGTCAGTTATACGCTTGTCGTGGACAATTATGATTCGCAAGAAAGTTTCTTTCATTGCCTGGCTTTTATTCTTTTCTAAAAGGGCACCAAGATAGCCAGTTTTAGACATTTTGAGCAAACAAATATACACAGAAGGGTCTCTGTAATAATTTCCGAGAAAATGAGCCGAAATCGCATAGGTTTTGTGCAGACCACTTGTTTTAATCCCTTCACAAAAGCTGAAAGTCCAGTCAAATAACCTAAAACAAAGTTCATCAAGGTGTATGTATCAAGATGTGTGTATGCATCTAGGTGTATGTATAAAGGTTTGTGTATCAAGGCATGTGTATCAAGGTGTTTATACTTTGAGTACAGGGTTGGGACAATGTTCAGAGATCGTTGTTTTATCAATATAGATTTCGTAATACAATTATACAAGTTACATTCAATCTCGTCTAAAGTCGAATTCTATAACGGACTACAAAAACCCAACGACATACGTGAATTTTGACTCACACAATGTAACTAATACATCCATTTAGTGGACTTTTCCTTCGACTTAGCCCATATTTCAACTTATCCGAGGTCGACTTTAGGCAAGGTCTACTATGTCTTCAGAGTCTTTTATGAAAGCAATAAAAGCACATCAAATGTGTGTGAAGAAAGGACCCTGTGACGAGCTCACATTCATGGCAAATTGATCAGAAATTCTCCTTCATCGGCCCAGTGATATGTAGAAATGATGAATTCACACGCCGAGACGCCGAAGGTTGCATACTGGAGCTTATTATTATAGTTATAGCATAAACGAAATGACATTTATGCATCATTGATACATTATCAAATGATTAGAGGCTCTCTCCTTAAAGGGCCACACTCGGGCTTGGTTGTTTTGTCGATACCATCTGCTCTGACAACCAGCTGGTATATTGAAAACTGATGGATTGTCTCTCAGTTAGATCTCATATCATCAGGCTTCTTTCTTCGCCTAAAATGTCGGTATGTCTTTGAGAGGATTGCAGGAGAGACGTTATTCGAGCTTCACTATAAGGTCTCGAAAATGCCTCTATCTAATAAAAAAAATGAAAAAATGATGGAATTCGCTTTTGTGCCAATACTGGTCAAGAATCAAGGGTATCACTTAAATGTAATGTTTTATGCAGTACAACCATTAAAACCGAACCCCCTCCTTTCTCTAGGATGTTTATACGTGTTTGTATGTGTGAATGTGTCATGTGATTATATCTATTTGCCAAAAACAAAATGTCCATGTTGTGTGTCAATTAACGTGACGGAAGTGTGCATAGGCAATTATAGGTCTGTATCGGTATACTCTTCAGCAAATTTGCCACTGCATAATGATGATCATGGAACGCTAGGGGTGCGGGCATTCAGCCAATTACAGACGATTCATTTCTCCAGAATTAAAAGTCATAGTTTTGGTTTTTTTTTTATTCTAACTGATTGTGACTACTCGTATAGCGCTGCATTAAAAAGCGAGAAAATTTGTAAATCACAGACCCCTATCTATATAATAGGCTATAATAATGTTCGTATGAAGATACAATGTTGTGCTGTTGTATTTTTTGACATTACTCAGGAATATTGATAAAATGTTATTACGTCTCCCTGCGAATATCAGCTACATTCACCACTTTGATCAATCAACATAAGTAGAAAAATGAGAGCCCTTTATTGCACATAGGTTTTGTTTTGTTTTGTCACTTTTAATTTGGAGAACGTTTTCTTGACAACTCCTTTGCCACGCTAAGACTATACACGGCCATCTTCTTGTACCTCCTTGTACCGACCTTTGCAGAAAATGGCGATGTGATATTATAGCATAGCATTATGATTCGGCAGGAGGTATCTTTGTAAGAATGAAAGATGAAAATTTGCCCAGTAAACAACCAGTAATGCTTCTCACATGCGTATTATAGATATAAAGGCATGTCGTTGACGTCATAATAATTGTGCCGAATTGTTTTTCCATTAGTCTTCCGTTAGTTAATCACGATTTGAAAACCATGACGAAGATCAAGGGTACCAGTTCCCATTGACTTTGAAAAGTATTATTATAGGCGTGTCTTGTTAAGAACGTAAAAGATAGGGGGGAAAGGGGGTCACCAAAGGGGTGAAATGCCCTTTGCTAAGCTGAGTCGATTACCTTGTTACAAAATGGCTGCGCCATGCCTTCACCCCCAAGGTTTTATATCAAGATATAATATCTATAATACTTACCTGGCTTATCTAGTAGCGTCCACTTAGCATCCGGAAAGTCGGGGGGGGGGGGGGGGGTGTCACTCTCCACGGGTCCCAGAGAATGAGGTCACCTCAGTGGATTCTTCGAAGTCTAAATCTGTCCCTTCCCATCTTTCTCTTTCTCTTCCTTTGTATCTTTTCTCTCCACTCTTTCTTGTAACCTGTCTCTCACCCTTTGGTTGAGGTCTTTTTTCTCTTTCTCTCCCATTTGTTTCTCATTATCCCTCTCTCTTTCTCTTTCTCTCTCTTTCGCTCTCTCTCTCACTATCTCTATCTATCTCTCTATCTCTGTCTATTCTCCATTAACAATCCGTATCTATCACTTTCTTTTCCTTCCCTTCTATTTCTCTCGATATATTCGTTGTCGAAGCATATTCCTCTCTCGCTCTCTCTCTTCATTTATCTATCTATCTCTGTCTGTCTCTTCCACTACTGTTGATTCTGTATCTATCTTTCTCCAACCTATCTTTCCATCTATTTATCTATTTACCTCTCAATATATGTACCTGTCTATCAGTCTACTTACCTATCTTCCTAACTATTTATTTATCTTTCTTTCTATCTATATATCTATTTATCTGTCTTTCTATCTATTTATCTATCTATTTATTCATTTATCTATCTATCTATCCGTCTATATATTTATCTATTTATTTATTCACTTATCTATCTATCTATCTATCTCTACATATATATCTGTGTCTGTCTCTCCGTACCCTACGGACCCATACCTGTCTCTCACTCTGTCTCTATCCGTCCAGTCTGTTTTTCTTCCAAGGGGTTATAGGACTTTAACTGACAGTCGTCAGTTAATGAAAGTGCATCATGTCAAGCGCTCTTAAAACCAAACACAAAGTGTTCTCATCCACCGCGCTCATTGTCCTAATGCATGTACACATTTTTTGCTCCGGCGTGCTATCGGAGTAAATACCGGCGGTGCACTAATGGATTACCGCCTCTCTCCCCTTCGCGGCGGGGTCGGCAGGCCTCGTGTCCTTTGAAGGAGGTGCATCCGTTGGTATACCCACACCGTCCCTGCTCCATCTCCTTCCCATGTTTTCGTTACCTGTCTGTTACCGCAATTTACTTAGAAATGAATACTTTACCATTCTCATTAGATCCATGCATGAACTGACCATGTCATGGTACCGTGTATTGTATTCAGAAATATGACAAAGATATTGCGTAGAGTATTAAAGGAGATTGTGTATTTACGCAGAGGAGAGAGGAAAACTGTTGTAGTACAAGAGTGTACCATATAAAAGACAAGAACAAAAAATAAGAAGTGTTGTTGTTAACACGTCTTCTTTTCAATAAAGAAGAGTGGTCGATATGCTGACTGTTTCCAGGGGACTCGCAGGTGTGAAAAGTGCGCAAACAGACCTAAAGATACCAAAAGGTCTTGAGACAGACTGACTTTATGGCGTATTCATAACTATATGCACACCTATCGTCAATTATTCAAAAAGATTGGCTCGCTGAACTCAAAATGCTTCTTCAAAATTGCATCAGAGGTTGGTTTCCATGGCAACAGTAATCCAGTTTCATTATTTACATCTAGATTGCATACATGCATCTGTCGCAAACGTTAAACGTGACAACCCAGATGTTTGCATGCAGCTTGTCTGACCTTTACATCAACAGGTGGATCTGCAAAGAAGAGAAGACGTAGAAATTGAACAAAAACAAAAACACTTTTAATGATAAAGTTGATGATATTAATGGTTGTTATAATGATAAAACTGTTTCTACATTTTTTTTACAATGTAAATCTTACGAAGATATAATCGTAATAAGAATGATATGGTAATAATAGAGTTTTATAAGAAGCTGACAAAGTTTTAAAAAAATTTAATCTAGAAAACGGTTGTGTCCAGAATGCATGTGTTAGATTTCATTTGTGTGTAGATTTAAGGATGTCAGACATTTAACTTGCATTCTGTCTGCAGGTATCACAAACTATGGTTTTTATACGCAAGAGAGACAAAAAAGAGAGAAAGACGGAGAAAGAGAAAGAAAAAGACAGTAAGACAAAGAGATAAAGAGAGAACCGTGTCTTTCTTTTATATACATTAGAATAAGGTAGAATTAGACAAAAGCAAGGTAGGTTCTTTTATCCCAATACTACTCTAAATTACATGTTGAACAGATCAAAGTAAAATGTAGATTAGGGCTTTGGTGTATATTTCTAAGTGGATTTATGAGTAGCGATGGGGCTTGACGTCATATTTCTTCCAAGTGCATTTAAAAAACTGTTGTTTTTTAGCTCACCTGAGCCAAAGGCTCAAGTGAGCTATTGCGATCGCCCTTCGTCCGGCGTCCGTCGTGCGTCGTGCGTCGTCCGTCGTCCGTCGTCCGTCGTCCGTCGTCCGTCGTCCGTCGTCCGTCGTCCGTCGTGCGTCGTGCGTAAACTTTTTACATTTTCATCTTCTTCTTGAAAACCCCAAGACCGATTTTCATCAAACTTGGCAGGTAGCATCCCTAGGGGGTTAGGAACTCAATTTGTTAAAATGGGCACCATGCCCCACCCAGGGGGCCCCCAGGGGGGCCCAAACCCCCCAAAATTAAGGAATCTGTAAAAATCTTCTTCTCTAGAACCAGAAGTGATAGAGCTAAGTTAATACTATGAGTTAGTACATTGATGACTGTAGTTTCAAGTTTGTTCATGGCAGAATCAGGGGTGCCCCCCTTGGGACCCAGGGGAGGGGGGTGGGGAAGGGTTCTAATGGGGCCTAAATTGTACATTTTCATCTTCTTCTTGAGAACCCCATAACCCATTTTCACCAAACTTGGCAGGTAGCATCCCTAGGGGGTTAGGAACTCAATTTGTTAAAATGGGCACCATGCCCCACCTAGGGGGCCCCCAGGGGGCCCAAACCCCCCAAAATTAAGGAATCCGCAAAAATCTTCTTCTCTAGAACCAGAAGTGATAGAGCTAAGTTAATACTATGAGTTAGTACATTGATGACTGTAGTTTCAAGTTTGTTCATGGCAGAATCAGGGGTGCCCCCCTTGGGACCCAGGGGAGGGGGTGAGGAGGGGTCCTAATGGGGCCTAAATTGTACATTTTTATCTTATTCTTGAAAACCCCATGACCCATTTTCACCAAACTTGGCAGGTAGCATCCCTAGGGGGTTAGGATCTCAATTTGTTAAAATGGGCACCATGCCCAACCCAGGGGGCCCCAGGGGTCCCAAACCCCCCAAATGAAGGAATCTTTATAAATCTTCTCTAGAATCAGAAGTTATAGAGCTCAGATAATATTATGAGTGAGTACATTAATGACTGTAGTTTGAAGTTTGTTCATAGGGGATCCAGGGGTGCCCCTCTTGGGTAGGGGGGGGGGGGTGGTTGGAAGGGTCCAAATGGGGGCCTGAATTGTACATTTTCATCTTCTTCCTGAAAACCTCATGATGGATTATTTGTCAAACTTGGCAGGTAGCATCCCTAGGGGGTCAGGATCTCAATTTATCAAAATGGGCACCATACCCCACCCAGAGGGCCCCAGGGGGCCCCAATCCCCCCAAATTAAGGAATCTTTAAAATATTGGGCCCTTATTGTACATTTTCATCTTCTACTTGAGAATGCCTGGTCAAATTTTAATTTAGATTAGTGACTGCGTGAAAGGTGAACTTGCGATACTCAGGTGAGCGCTAGACCCGCGGGTCTCTTGTTATATTTCTTAATCACAATTTGCCAATAAAAAGAACGTACGTGATATTTCAAAGTAAAAGTAAAAATGCAAGAATATTCAAGCAAATTGAATTTGTATTATTTGAGTGTAATCGGAAATTACACATATTCAGCAATGTTGATTTGACTATAATGACTAGAGAAATTATTTACATATATATACACTGTATATATATATTCAACGCAGTTATATTCATTAGAATCAACTTCATTTTTTATATTAAAAAAAATATATATGTTTCATGTTGGGATAGAAATTCATTTGGGATTACATAAACTTCTTGAATCATTTAAGTAAAAAGAGAACACTTCCGAAACGTCTTATAATTCAAAACAAGTAAAAAATGAATTTTTCAGGATTTTTTTTTCAGCAATGTTGATGTCAAGCAAATTATATACCCTTCTGAAGTATGTCCCAACTTTAACGGAAAGTTTACTTAATTAAAGTAATTGAAACGTTCGTTGTTGATTATTGGTTAAAACTATATTGTCAGAGAATGCTGCCTAAGTAATAAATTGACGTTTGTGTTTGATAATTTCATCTAATATTGTACAATAAAAACAAAAACTTTAATGTAACTTAAACAAATTAAGTAAAGATGACTTGTAACCAAAATAAGTAAATTCTACATAAAAATGTTATAACTCTTAAGATTTTGCACTTAAAAAATAGTTCACGTTATCAAATTAATTATAAACCATGGTATCATTTTTCATCCGTGTATATTGGTTGTGAGTCTTTTATTGTCTTCTTCCAGTTCTGACCAGTTTATACATTTAGGTCCCACCCTCTACCCCCTCTTCCGTCCACAAACAGGATAAAACACAAACAAACTGCATGAAAGTCAAAATCCTGTTGTTTTTGAAACACCTATAAAAACCACGATGCATGGACGTGCAATGCATCACGGATACTTCCACTTATCGCACGTGCAACGGATCCTGGATACTTCACTATACGTGCAATGCATCATGGGTACTTCCACTATACGTGCAATGCATCAGGGGTACTTCCACTGTATACATGCAATGAAACCAAGATGGAAGCGTATCAGGCGATTATTTCATTCTTAAGTAAAGAAACACATAACCCTGACCCTGATCCCAAGTTGACGGCCCTTCTTCAGTTTATACCTTTGAAGTGGGAAGGGCCATCATTTTGTAAAAACCTGGCGTCGGATTTAATTACGCTGACCTTTTTTTCTTTCTTTCTATCTCTTTCAGGCAGAGATTCTTTTCGCTTGATCAAAGCATACCTAGCGTTAAATTAGAGGTCGAAGACGCCAGTAAATGTAAACGACTGCTGGTCTAATTAGCTCATTAGAATGCATTGTTCCCGCGCCCCTCTCAATTTGGCGGGCTGGCGTAAGACACGTGCAGAAGGTCAAGTCTCTGTAATGGGCGGATTAATTTTAATGACATTAGGCTAGTGGGAGGGCTCCTTGTCATTAGTGACTACATGGTGCGCTGGTCTTTGTCAAAGACTGTTCCACACGAAAACTGGGTCATTAAAACATATTGTAGGCCTATGTGTTGCTTTTGCTTGTATTTGGTCAACTCTGTTAAAACATGATTCAAACCTAACATTGTTCAACTTTAATTACAATCAACATCACTATAGTGCGCATTACAGGATAAAGCACCTCTCTGTAAGAAACAAAAAAAAATCAAAACCCAAACCAAATATGTTATTGAATGATCTTTGGTTGAAGAGTTGGGCAATTCACTTATAACAGACATCGTAGGGAAGTGATGTGACATGCACGGTAAATTATACTTCAGGACCTGTTTTGAATGAGGTTAGCAATGAATATTTGTTATGAACTGAAACATTTGCTCGATAGTGAAGCAGAATATATAGATCTGTGTTTCTATAGTGGGAACTATTGTGCTTTGAGAGAAAAAGATAGATAGAAAGAGAGAGAAATATACAGAGAAGGGGTATAGAAAAAGAAAGAGGGTTAAAATGGAAATAACAATCTGTTCCTACCGTTGCTGTCTACCGCTTCATATTTTGCCATCTTTCTGCGGAAGACACGCCAATACAGCATAAGATGAAGTTTGAGTGAATGGGTTTAAAGTCTAGAGTTGGTTTCCGCATCCGATAAGTTTGCCCAATTCACGTGAATAATGTCCCAGTGAATCGAAGTGGACGGGGAGCTCTGGCGTTTACACGCCAAGTAAAGCCCCTCACGTAAATCTCCGGCAAGGAAGGTGGTGTAGATATTGGCTATGTATCGATCACACCACCAAGTTAAAGTTTCACTGAAACTGACATGCAGACGTTTGCAATGTTACTGTTGCATCTCTTTCGCTCTTTTTTTTTTCTTTTTTTCTTTTCATTTTTTTTGCAAATGCATCCCCGGCAATGGTATGTGCGGAAGCTGTCTATAGTACAGTACAGGAGTTTGCAGAGAGTAGTATCCAAAAAAAACAAATCCATTAAAACTATAAAAGGGATGTTTAAAAACCATGTGAAAAGAAAAAAGCCCGACGTAGGGTTCAGGATGTTTGAAGTGTATAAAGATGTCTCACCCATTTTATTATGGATGTCATTATTGTTGTAAATGATTTAGGTGTGATAATGGAAACAAGAAATGTTTAAATAATTAATGATCGGCTAAACAAATTACCAAACCCGGATTTGTATGTGTCGGACCATGGAGTTGTTGTTGTTTTCTGTTTCACTTGTAATTCAGAAAATATTCGAATAATCCATTGGAACTTTTGTCAAACACCTTACCGACACCGCCTCAGATTTGCGTGACTTTGTGTCATTTCAAGCAATGTTTATTTCCAGCCTTTTACTTCAGTGTTCCAACTTTGAGGAAATCAAGCTTGCTACTGCAATATTCAAATATCGAAAGTCGCAGATTTCAGCACCTGCCAACAGCTCCATGATATGAATTTTGCGCATTACAATTATTCTAAATCACATGGCTGACTTTTTTCACCTCGGCTAATTGTTATGGTACGGAACTTTTAAAGCTACATGAATATTGGAAGATATTTAGAAAATTGTAAAATTATCAGGTCTCTCATTGTCCTGTTCCAGAAATGAAAGTGAGATGAAAGAGAAAATTACTGAGGTAGGCATGTTGAACGAGGGGAAAAAATTCACATTTTTTGACCAAAAAAAGTGTTATAGCAATTTTTTCATCTTGTACTATAACACCAGCAACGAAAAGTTGCAACCTTGGAATAGTCCAATGTCTGATAAGCTAATGTGAATGATTATATCCTTTTAGTGATGCCTAGTTTCTTTATGGTAAATGCTTTTTTTTAACTTAAAGGTCACATTTTATGTTATTCTTGAGAGTCAAAAGGAGCGTCGAGGACATCCCGATAGTAATCTTAAACATTCGCACGTTGACCTCTCTTTGCTGAATTCTTTGTGATAAAAATCCCGGATTTTAACTAGAAATGTTGACGTAGATATAATATTACGTTTTCCCTCTGAAAAAAGACACCCTATAAAACGCCAAGCCTCTGCGAAATTCTACAGAGATGACGTAGTTCTTAAGACGTCACAATGGCGTAATGCTCGGTCAGTCTGTGTCTGCATGTTCAATACACAAACACACGCACACACTCACACACACACACACACACACACACACACACACACACACACACCCATACCCTTACACCCACACACACACATACACAATAGCTTTACAATGACGCAAGGCTGACTTTTTACCTGCATTCAACGTGAACATGACGGATGAATCTCAGCGGAACCAAGTTTACGGGAAGCCACAATCGCCCATTTTCGTTATTAGGCGCAGTCGGTCTCTCATAAGCCCCTATCGCCCCCTCGAAGCATTACGATAAGCAATGAGTTCTGCTTTTCACGCAAACTAAATGTGACGCGTGGCATTCCATAGGAAGGTTTATTAGATTTGCTAGACTGCATAGGAAAGGCGAACACACATACATTATTGAGCTGTTCCTGTAACAATGTATGTTTCATGCCTTCTCTATGCAAAGAAAGAAGTTGGGGGGGGGGGGGGGGGGGGTTCCTAGGTTTCCCTCGCGAAAATTCCTCCTCGATGAGAAAATAGCGAGGAACACTAAATGAATTACGGCGACTTCTTCCGAACACGGTGCAGCTGTAATTTTCGTGTTTGCGCAGACCAATAGAGCACAGTAGCGTGACTGTTACGGGACTGTCATGGCGTCCTTATTGAATTGAGAGGCGCCAAGGCGTGTTCCGAGGCATATGCGATCAAGCATAATGGTTTATTATGTTTCCGTATAAGTCTTCTTGTGTCTGGCTAATTTGATTCCATCTGCGCTATACGACATCGTTGCTGAATCCTATAGAGTTATGGAGATCCACTGCTGGTTAATGAAATGACAAGTTGCTATATAACTTGAAGAGGAGGGGGGCGAGAGAGAACAATTTTCTCCATAATGCTTCCTTTTCTTGACACCTTCATTGAAAATGGAAATAAGATACCAGCGTGCAGCTCCCGGGAAAACGCCGGGAAACGGAAAGAAAATGAAGAATATATTGAAGGAGGAATCGGATGATGGGGAACGGGAAGTTTAGGGATAAACAAAGAGAGCACGAGTATTTGGGATCTGTGAGTATTGTCTAAACTTCTTAAACCAACGACATTTTGGACTTAAAACACGCCTGCCCTCACCTGTGCACATCACAAAGACGCTCGAGCACTCACGGCTTTGTACAAACTAAGTATGTTTTAAAGTAGTTTGCGTGTGCGTGTGTGTTTGTGTGTGTGTGTGTGTGTGCGTGTGTGGGGAGTGTGTGTGTGCGCGTGGGGTGTGTGTGCATGTGTTTGTGTATGTCGTATCTGTATAACTTTCTCTGCATTTGGTGTGAGCAGTGTGTTTTACACATGAGTGGAGGTAATCGAAATTATACACATGAAACATGGAAAAGACGAAGCAGGGCGTCTGCAAAGCGCGGTGGCTATTATGGTGACAATGCTGTTCTTACTTCCAATAGAATCTGAATTGGCAAGGAGAAATTTGGTGTCACATAAATGGCCACTTGCTGGTGTTTGGACAAAGTTTGGCATAAATAAAATTGAGTATTCTGAAGGAGAAAGAATGTTCAAGAGAGGAGGTTGAACGAAAGTGTCAAACCACCGCGTCACATGTACAGGCCAATACATTTCAGTGAAATAGAAAACACAAAGGCTGCTGGTTGGAAGGAGAAGGAGAAATATATTCGTATTGCACGTAATATTTACAAGTCGACTCTTAAAAAAAGGAAGAAAATAACAAGCGAGTACTTTGGCTGTAGATAGCTACCTTCAGTAAAACGTGCTCCTAACGCGCGATTACCCACATGAATTTTGAAGTAAGATTTTACGAGCAAATTCCAGCCCAACCACTTTACAAAAAAAAAAAAAAAAATCCATGTGATACTAGTAGATGATACCGTAGCTAAGTACTAAGTGCGTTGGTACATTCGAAATTACAGTTGTACAAACGAATACTACTCTTTCATACACTTCTGTAAAGTAGCTACGCGCTAATGGAATAACCCAATCAGGTACGCAGACACCAGCACGCAACATTCAACTAATAATATAGTGAGATGAGTATTGAACAAATATCGACAAAGCTCAGTCATAGCGCATTCCTCGACCGTCTCTAGGCAGACGAAAATTGGAAAGCAAACATTAAGATACCGGAAGAATTTACATAAAGTCGGATGTACAGCTGTATCTATCAAAAGGACACGAGCTCTCTCGCGTCATCGACACTTAGCATTGTATTCAGTAATACGGCTGGTTGTATGGATATCGTAAACAGAGAACCAGAAAGGCTGTATCGCAATTTTGGGGGTATTGAGTTATTGGTGTCGCGTTGTAGAGCTCGATCTCCTCTACATCATAGTGACAATTTTAAATCATTTTCATTTTCAGCAAAATGTCAAAAATCGTAGAAACGCGATAACGCCCTTCTGGTTCTCACCTAACGGTATCGTACATTGGCGCAAACGAAAGAAGAAGTGAAATGAAGAAGGGAGTAAGGGCAGAAAGAATGAGGAATATTGTGATGCACAGTGCTGTCTAGCCCGTTTTGGCAATGTGAGCCTGAAAAGGGGCAATCTGCAGCCATCATTCGAGACGCGCAAAGATCCGATGATAGCCGAGAAGAGCTAACAGCACCTTCCTAATGACTCCGAGGATCGACTTGTATATTTGAAGAGCATTTGCTTTCACGATCTCCCAACGCTGGGCGAGATTTCCGCCCAATGCCATGCGATGGGGGACAAAAACAAAGACGTAATAAGACCCCGCGTGTCTTCATTGAAATATTTCCATTCAAATCTTGCCTTTTTCACCCTTCCTATATCACCGTCACGTCAATCTTTGGTCATTTCCCGTCTCGCTTTCTTTTTGCTGTCGATGAGAACTTGACGTGAGGATTTGGTGTGACGTTTTGACCGATCATGCAGGCACGCGGTAGGTTTATTTTTCTCACCGCTTCTCAAAACAAACTCGAATCTTCAATTTTGTTTGGGGTATTACCTTTCATGCGCCAGTGTATCGGGTTGTATATATCATTGGTCAATCCACGCGTGAGTCTTGTATCAAGGTGTTGCTGGTACGGACTGGTCAAACCGCATCACCTTTGGCGGTTACGGTGTATGTAGGTATCGGAAATGTTTGAATCGAATCTTAAAGGGGCTATCCAGTGCAAAGGCATGTAGACTTCTGTTGATTAACGATAGTCTTCATGCTGCTTTTGTGCCTAAGTGAGTGATCAAATACGTGCAATATAATACCTTTTCTATTATATTTCTTCATACTTGATGCGCCCGCAATAAAAAAAAAATCCAAACCAAGCTTCTCTCATTGTCGTCATCCCGCCATTCACTAGTAAAGTACTGAAACGAGTAACCAAAGACATTGGAATGTACCTTCCCTATAGACCAAGCATAACTTGCATGTTTCGGCGCAATGTCTTTTGTTAATCATACTACTAACATGGCAACATGAAAGTTATGCTCAGTCTCGGAAACGGTGTAGTTGAGTGCCTTTTGTTACTTCACTGTTGATTGACAAATGATGTCACTGACAGAATATTGATTTTGAAGGCTTTCGTGGCCGTTTCAAAGTAATCTAGAGAAATAGAGAACAAAATCATAAAATATATGGCACAAAAGGAAGATATTCATATGGTCACATAAGTGACGATCAGTTTATTGTGAATCAATTCAAGTTAACATGCATCTTCATTATGTAGTCCCTTTACGTAGTTGAATGCTTTGAACATTGTTGATTTGATCACCTTCTGTGCTATGAGCGTCAACTCTCTTTGTAGATTTGTCATTCGCGTTTTAAAACTGAGAATGTACAGGAACATAAGTAAACGATTTACCCTTTCCATTAAGATGTCGTGCTCGTTTGGAGATGGGACTGGTTATTGGATGGTAATTTGAAAGTGCAGTGACAACACATAGGGGGACGTAGTAATACATTAAGATAGTCACTCCATCTCACTTGCTACATCTTAGGCATAATCTATGATGAGTCCCTCATTTAATTGGAAGAGTACACTTGGCGAAGATTTTAGCGTGTGCGTATCGGTGGCAGTTCTGGGAGGGAAAAAAGAAGAGGGAAATAATATACTTAGCTCGGTTGTATTCTGTGTTTGGGGAAATGTTTTTGTAGCTGCCGCCGTGTCAATACAAACCAGCATCCGCCGTGCGTGTAAGTTTATTGGTAGTCGTGAGTTATCCAGTGAATTCGTTAGTATTGATTCTTCTGAGTTAGAGGGTTTGAGCGGTACATCGCAGCGGCACAGATCGGGACGGCATAATCACATCAACGGGAAAGTAGCGGACCAAACGTTATCGCTTGTCCGTGCAATGTCGTCAATAGCCTACAGCCAAGATGGCTTGCACCGTTCTGCGTGCCGCACTTATACATCAAATGCTGTTCTTTCCAACTTAAAGTCCCGTATTTTGATTTCAAAGCTAATTAAGAAATGAACGTGGTTTTGAATGAAGTCCGACTTAAGTCGTGTAAATCTGCACTTAAAATCAGTCTCTGGGTAAAAATTAAAACTTCAGATTGAAGGTAACTTTACTTGGTCGTCATCTACATAACATCTGTCACGTGTGAATAGGACTACCCGCAAAGTTGGCTCACTGTCCTGGATCATTTTGTGGCTCTGAGATAGGTAGACATGCTTCGAAGAGTCAAGGGAGCTACCTTTAGACCAAGAACCACGTTCTGTGAACAAGTCCAGAACAAAAGCCAACGTCTCCTTTTCTACCCTTATGCTAAGCATGGAAGGTTTTTATCATGGTAAGATGGAATTATACCTTAAGATGAGAAAGAGGCTTTTAACCCGTTGAAGAGTAGTCCCGAGTATATTCGGACAGGTGTCTTTGGAAAATATATTTTACAGCACACTCAGTTAGATGGGCATGATGGATACTGGTTGCACAGGAAGACATGCGTGGTATTTTCACCCATCGCATGCGTTTTTGGCACGTACTTACGTTCTATCAGAATGACCTCTACCTAAAATCATGGTTACGAGTTCCTTCCAGCATAATAATGGCCTGTGCATGTCTATTCGCAAATATGAAAGTCACTTTGTGCCACCTTGAACATCGCGAAATTTTGTTTGAATTTGTGTGGATTGGTATTCCAATGAGTAGCTTTCATTAGCGCAAACTGTGCTTAAGCCAGATCATTGTGAAAATAACGAAATCACGTCATTAAAGTGTCCTCGTGACAGCATGATTAAAAAGATACGAATGTCAATTTATTTTTGTTCAGTGCAGACTCCTCCTTGCATTCAGGCACGTTCCATGTACTCTACCCGCGTATTAGGAGGTCTGAAATCACGTGACTGAACTTCATGTTATGACGAAATGTGCGAGTCAGCGTAAAAATAGCAGGGGAAATTAGAGCAATATATCAAATGAATTTTCAGTCAGCGAAATTGGATGAATGAAGACGATGTTGGAATGTCACCAAAATTATCAGAAAATTGTTTCCCCTGAAAAATGTCTGAAAAATGTCATGATGGTCATGTGACTTGCATGTCATCTTTAAGCCTTAACTTACTGGGAATGAGCTTACCATGCATTTATCGTATTGGGAATGGTGTCCTGGTAGAGGCAAAGGGGTTAATGGTATCAGGCTGCTTCAGAAGGGAGGTGGGGGTGGGGCGACATTCAATGCATGGTGTAGTATGTCGGTGACACAAAGCGAAAGTGCAAGCTAAATGAAACAAAGTGCCATGAGGGATGACATGTAATATCATTGATGTCATGCACAAAACATCACACACAGGAAAAAAAGACACACACAGGAAAAAAGACACACACACACACACACACACACACACACACACTGACTATTCAAGACAGTCAGACACACACACTGTTAAACGGACAGACAAACGCACAAATCTAACATGCGCTCACGCACAAGTATCTAAACATATCGAGCCCCGTCCAGTTCTACAGGAATGCTGTTACCGAATGTTATTGGGCTTCGCATAGAAAATCTAAAATAACACATTGACATAAATCACATAAAGCTGGTCAAATTTAGCCCCGACTATGTGATTGTTTGAACAAGCTTTCTCCTCAAATACACGTTAAAGTCGAATGACAGCTAACAACGTCTGTCACCATGTCATAGGCACGTCTCTCCAGCCCTTTTTACAATTTACTGTCTGCCATAACTCGAAGTAATTGCCAATGCCAAAGGAAAATGGTTGGTGCGTTTTGTGTTCTTTTGCACTTTCGAAGCTGACGAGGGTAAGGTCACATCGTGATCTCTGGCGAAGGGAAGAGAAAAATTATGAGTTGTAAAAAAGGAGAGGACAATGTTAAATTTGATTAAAAACGTGCCGTTCGCGATGTTTTTTGAGCCCGCCTGTTCATTAGAGCGGCGTTTGTTCTAGCCGTGACGTTTCGCTGGATCGCTGAATAACAATGGAAGCAATGCCATGCTGACAGCTTTTCTCGAAAGCTGCGGTGCCTTGCTTGAATTATAATACAGCTGTATAAAACATTCATAAAGCGTGTGTCTTCATTCTCTACAGCATTTTGTGTGTATTGTTCCTTATAGTAAACTTTGACATAAGAATCCTCACTTTTCAATTCTTTTTCCTTCGACCATTAAGGTTTGTACATTACCTATACAAATTCTTATAGACATAACAAGGATCAACCGAACGCTACGTGTTTGAAGGAAGATATCTACGCATGCCTCGTCTAGTAAACGGTACCAACTGATGATTACGTACATGTCATTTACAAAGGGAATAGCTCAATTCCGTAATATCTCAGACCCCCAAATTCGGAAGTTGATATCTAATATTTTCAGGAATAAACATTCATTGACGTCTTCATTTCATATTACTGCGATACTGGTTTACCAGTGGAATCATCTGAAATCTATTCAATCCTTGCCCATAATATTCGTGTGTGTTTTTTTTTTTTTTTTTTTTTTTTGGTATCAATGCTTCGGGTAGAATCTGCGTGAAAATCGCTATATTATCGTCAAAATATTTTGTTTTTGTTAAGTTTGTTTATCGTTTGGACGCCCAGCTGAGGTCAAACTTTTTATAGCTTATGACGATTCACACAAAATGTATATGGCATATACAATGTACATACTATTTGCATCTATGTATGTGTATCTTGTAAATAAATCGTATCAAAAGTAGATCAAATTGTTTTCGTGATTAATATATTTTGAATCTATGATTCTTGTTTATCTTTCGCTTTTTCCCCCTTTCTCTTTTTTCCATTTTACTGAGGGTGAGCGATACGGCATATGTTTTGGAAATGAGTCTTTTATCTGGTATTTGGTCCCGCCTACCTGATGCAATCCCAAATCCAGTTTTTTTTTCTTAATCACAAGCTGTTAAAAACAAGTGTCATCCTCGTGCCCTCCTCCGTCAATATACAAAGGTAAATGTATTGATATCTTACCCAATCCACGCGGTAACGATACGGTAGTGAAAATCGTAGTGAATTTGGCTCTGAAACTAGGTTAAGGAGAATACATATAGACAATTTTTAGGAGACACTTGAGTTTTACATCATGATGGTTGTAGTTCCAATCTTCAAACCCTGTATCATGGGGCGGGGGCAATACCAGTCAATCAGCGATGACCCATTCTTTTTCAATGCAGAACGTTTTGTTTGTTTGTTTGTTTGTTTGTTTGTCTGTTTATTTGTTTGGGTTTTTTCCAACCATATTATGGGAACTACTGATTTCTTCTTCTGTTTCTTCCAACAGCTCATGAGGATTATATCAAGAAACAGCTCACAGGTCCTTGTGGTTCACCAAACGAGTAAGTCTAATACACTTTTCTTTATTCTTTAATATCACACACCAGGGGTGAACACCAGCGGTGCGCGGCGCCATCTGAATGTCACGTGACTTCGTAAAGAAGCTGTTGCAAACGATAATAGCTTTCGTGGTTGCCAGGTTGTAAACGTTATGAGAGTGAGGGCAGAGAATGCACATCAATTTGTCACTATTGGATCGTAAAAATTCACAATGACCTTTTGCGAGGGAGAAGATAAGGTTAATGAATCTTATTTTAGGGAGGAACATGAGGCAGTACCAGAGGAATCGAACTTGCTAGACACCGTCAGCTTTAGGCAGCCTATTTGACATTCGTATTAGGTTGTGTGTTTTTTTTTTTTCACTGTATAACACAACTCATGACATGCTGTGATTTGTGTGTATGTGTGTAAATATACTTAAAAAATGATCAAGAAAATGAGCCTCATTCAGAAACCCAGGGTGTGTAGTCAATCAAGCTGCTACATATTGATATATCCGTCTGTACAAATGAATTTTACCAGGAATTATTGGTTAAGAAAACTGTTTGTGAAATCGTTGACTTTCGATTGAGTTAAGTTTTGGCTTATATCATTACAGTTCGACTCGTGCTATGTTTACTGTAGTATATCTTTCATACCACGCATTCAGGATCTTTTGTTTATTCTTATCTATCAGGTCAGGTAGTATAGTAGATAAGTTCAGTTTGTCAATATTGCTGAGAGAGTATAAGTAGAGAGAGTAGGCGTAGTAAGTAATTGTATTAGTAGTAGTAGTAGTATACAGTAGTAGTAGTAGTAGTAATAATAATAATAGTAGTAGTAGAAGTAGTCGTTGTAGTAGCAAAGTAGTTTGTATAGTAGAAGTCGCAGAGGTTGTATAGTAGTTGATTTTGAATCCTATAAACCAAGCCTCTTTGCAATCCGTCGTTATGCTTAAAACATTAATGTCTACAACAAAATTCATTTTAGTAGATGGTTGTGAAGGTACTTTACATAGCAATCCATGAATTGATGGGAATATTTTAACTTGTTTACAAAAAAGTAAGCGGAAAACAGTGAACACTTTAGAAAATTCTGAAAAACAATTCTGAAAAAAAAAACAGCGCAAAAGTGGTGTCACAATAACACCTAAGTATATGCTGCATTTTCAATTCCGGTAAAACACTTTATATTCCATTAGTTTGTGACATTTAAAGTCTCATAATTATTCCCCTCCTCTTTTTATTCTGCCTTAATGCTCTCTAGGACGTTAGTGGTAGCTACTCTGTCATAATCATAACTGGAACTTTAAAGTGTATATCATTATGAACTTTCATATACATTGTGTACTGGGAAAACGTTGGCGTTAGACCACACTTCCGCCCTTGGCAGCTACAGTTCTTTGACAGGATCAATTGGATTGACCTGCCCTGATTATTCACGCTTGGTGCACTCTCAAGACCCTGCCCACGTGACGACAGCTCGATATTATAATTATCATTGAAAACCTTGGAGAGCTATCTGCTAAACGACGTTAATTTAGATGTGTGTAAACTAACAACGGGCGGTGCGTGTATAAGATGAGAGAGAGAAAAAAAAAACGTAGCCTCGTGAAAATAGTATAAACAAACAAAATTTCCGTTTTCTAAAGTCATTATTTCAAACTCTCTGTCTGATATCTCAATAAAAGTAGTGAAATGTGAATCTGCGAGTATTTAACTATTCGTTGCTGAAGACAACAATTCTATATCTTCCGTAGATATACCAAGTGTTGCAATCACCGATATGATATATATATAAAAAAACGATTCCCCTCGACATAAAATCCGTGTCAATGACCCTGTGTTTACTGCAATCACCTGTCTATGGCTACCACTTTTTTTTCGTCTTCCTTAGGTGACCGCTATATAAGACTGGTCTGTCTGTATATGTATATGTATATGTATATGTATATGTATATGTATATGTATAGGTATATGTATTTATGTATGTATGAGTATATGTATGTGTGTATGTATATGTATATGTATATAATATATATATATATATATAGATATATATATTTATGTATGTGCAGTCTATATTGTATTCATGAAATGCTAGGTGTGCATACTTTATATCCAACGTTTAACAATTTACAATGTTCTTTAGAGATCCGTTGCAGGACCAATGAGATGAACTCTATTAAAATACCGTCATTCAAAAACTTGGATTTCTCATCTTTTACGTTAAAAGAAGCACAAACATACTAGCAAAATATCCAGCAGTTTGCAGTGATGTTGCTATCATAAAGTACAACATCACCAATGTGTGTGTATTGCGTATATGTACGTGTTTCCTTCTTTGTATTATATACAAATAAAACATGGAACGTCACAGATAGCGAATCAGGAAGAGCTGCGTTACTGCTATAGATTCAGGAATGGGTGGTGAGAATGGCCGCTACCTACACAATATTTTTCTCAGCAGTGTAATATTTTTCTCAGCAGTTTCATATTTTACTGTCAATTCCCTTGAAGCGATGCGATGGTTTTATGTTTCATATTCAAAATGTGCACGCTTATCTTGTCGAGAGAAATTTATGCCGGCAATTAAAGCCACAGTATATACTGAGTTTGATTGAGGGGGCCGATCCCATTTCATTCCCATCTGGCCAGTGCGTAAACTAATCAGCCTATAGATAACTGGATGAAGGCCCTGTCTAGGGTCAAGGGTAGATCAACTCTGGTCGGGGAACGCCTCGTTTTAAGGACCGGCAGAGGATGGCTTGTACAACACAGTATTAAACATAGGGGAGAAGGGACTGCTTACCGAGAATTTCATACGTACGCACACTCACTAACACTTTATCACATACAATTCATTTCACGTCATTTCATGTATTAAGTTTCCACACAAATCATGCAGTGTTGTGTTTACAACACCCATCCATGACAACGTAAAGCAACACATGAATAATAAGTTATAAGTGCAGTATATGCAAATAGCATTTACATGGCACAAAATCAATATTGAAATCATTATCAAGTACATTACATTCATGGCGGATAAACACAATTGTGTGTGGTAGGAACCTACATAGAAGTAGATGCTTGTGAGAGTAGGTTCCCCGAAAGAAAGTCAAACACAGGCTGTTACACTCACACACACACACACATACACACTGCACGCACGCATGTAGACCTGGACAAGCGTGCCTGCACACACACACAACATACACACACACATACACACACACACACATACACACACACACACGCAACAAGGAGAAGAGATGAAGAGAGGAGAGAATGAGAAAGAAGAAGAGGAGAAAACAGCAATAAGACGGTCATAGAGACATTATCAATGACGGTACCTGCAGCTGCAAGAGGAAAGAAATATGAAAGAAAAGAATTAGATTAACATCATCAAATAGTTAGTATTACTCAGCAAAAGATTATGATAGAGGATGTAATGTCAAAGAATTTTGATGTTCCATACGGGGTGCCTCAGGGGTCACGCCTCGGTCCCCTTTTTTTACACTTTATACAAGTAATCTCATCAAGGGTATTCAACGTCGTTTCCCAATGTTTCCTGTCATTATGCTAACTATACACAGTTGTACATTTCATTCAGTCCTGATTGTGAACAACACATTGACAGTATTTCGAACTTAGAATCCTGTATATGTTATGTCCGTTCTTGGATGTCCAAACATAATTTAATGCTTAATGATGGGAAGACTGAGTTTCTTGTTGGGACACCAAGACAAGTAGCAAAGCTGGATATTAGTAAGATATTTGTTGAAGATTTGGAAGTAAAACCATCGAGCTCTGTGAAAACCCTGGGTGTATGGTTTGATTCTCGTTTACAAGGAGAAACATATATCGACCACATGCAAGTCTGCTTTTTATATGTTGCATAACTTGCGTCACATTCGTAGATATTTGAGCCAGGAAGTCGCTGAAACTCTCGTTCACGCATTCATTAGCAGTAGGCTTGATTATTGTAATGGGCTATTGTTTGGCTTGCCAGATTCACAGATAACCAAGCTTCAGCGTGTTCAGAATGCATGTGGGAGACTTGTGTCTTGTTCGTAAAGATTTTCACATATTACAACTGTCCTGATGAAGTTACATTGGTTGCCAGTAAGGCAGAAAATTGCATTAAGATTTTGTTACTTACTTACAAAGTACTGCATGGTCAAGCACCTGGTCATCTATCAGAATTAATATCCCTAAAATCATATTCATATTCGCATAATTTACGAAGTACACAGGATAAGTTGCTTCTAAAGCAACCTCACTTAAAAACAAAAGTAACTTTGGGGGATTGTGCCTTCAGTTGTGCTGCTCCAAAACTTTTGAACAAATTACCTGAGAAAATGTGAGGAAGGCCCCATCACTTGCTGTCTTCATATCTTTGTTGAAGACTTACCTTTTTTTCAGAAGCCTTTGATTAATGTATTTATTGTGTGTGTGTGTGTGTGTGTGTGTGTGTGTGTCTAATCAGTAACAATGCCAGGAGCTCTGTTGCATCACAGCGCAGTTGAGTATATTTACATAGTAGCTGCGCTATACAAATTTGTCTAATTATTATTATTATTTACATTTATACACGCATCCACATACTATACAAACACACACATACAAACCTAATCCACAATGAAACACATATATGTTTAGATATGCAATTCATATTATATGAAATTGAGAAATATAAAGAGTTCATGATTTGAAAGAATTATTCTTCACATTTTACATAATTTGCATGGTAGCAATGATTAGGAATGGTTCACTCTCTAATACCCACAACATTCCAGGTTTCCAACACGTGATGAGTGCACAAATATTTCTAAAATGACTTAAAAACTAGCCATATTGCGTATTGTGTGGAAGTTGGTATAGGGACTATGGTAAAAGGAGATGTGTTTACCGGCTTATTTTTTTCTATTTTTTGGCAGTAGAAACATCAGTGGCATTTTACGAGAACAAAGATACCAATCATCCGAGGCAGGTAACCGGGAAAAAATAATAATAAGTATCGTGGCGCACTATTACTGAAATTTTGTTTAATAAGTGGATTAAGAAGCAAAACGTTTTATCGATATATCGCCATGCTGCATCAGAACTTTTATCATTGTAGTTATGGTACAAAAAGAGGGCCGAGCCTAACATTTGACACTGTTCACTTTTCTCCTCGGCTCTGTAAAAGTCTTTCCGGAAACGCAACCAAGAGCCGATAAATCCCATCTTTCGCTCAATTATTCTGCACGGTGGGACTTCCTTGACACTTTTCCCGCCCTTCACACTTTCACAGCCTGTGAAGCGCCGAGAACCGTGCTGCTGGGCACGGGCTAAGGTTGTAGTGGCGCCTGTTCGCACCTTTGTATCGCACCTGTCGCCGCACCGGCGTTTACGCAGGCTTGGCGCCAAACTGCGTGAAAATCAACGAGAAAACCCCTCCCTCGTTTAAGAGCGCTATACCAATCTAGATCTGGCCCGCTGAACAGAGAGCGTCCTGCATTCGTTTATACCCGGGGTAGAGCGCTTGATCATATTGAAACGGAACTAAGGTAAAACATGTAAAATGAATCGCAAGATTGCCTCTGTGCAAAGGTGTCGTGTTTAACCGAGGATGGTTTAATCAGAAGGTCGAGTTTCTGATACTTTGCCCTGCATATGCCACCATCCCCCACCCCTTCATCGAGAGCTAGTCCTTCAAAATATCAATTGGGGTTTATATAAAATGCTGGCGGCAACGAGGCGTGAGGGCGTGAATATATCGGAACCTTGTGAAGAGCAAATAGGATAGATCCTCCTCTTTCCTTTATTTCCAGGTCCGTTTCGCGAGTGGACATGCTCGAATATAGACTCGCCTGAGTGGCCTGCCTAACGATGCATCAACAAACTGTTTGTGATACACGCGTCGCCCTTGGAGGTACTTCACTCGAAACAAAATTACTCGAGCATACGGTTTACACTTTTGGCCAGCCTATCCATATTTCTAATTAGCTTTATATGCCCACTGCCCCCTTCGATATCAAAATATCCCTGACAATAGAGTACAAGACATTTCTATCTCGAATCATCAGGAACTTTTGAATTATAGACTGCCCAAGCATCGAATAATAACATTTCTATAATATATATATATATATATATATATATATATAATAATAATAATAATAATAAGATCTCATTTACCCAGGGTAGCCTCTTCAGTGTTGCCACTGCTCTACCAGAGGGCCCTGCTATTATTATTACCCTAGCGTTGCCAGGTACCCATTTATACACCTGGGTTGAGAGGGACATTGTGGGTAAAAACATCTTGTCCAAGGATGTAAGCACTGGGCGGGATTCGAACTCGCGGTCCTCCATTCGGAAGTCGGGAGTCTTATCCACTATGCCACAGCGCCCCCATAACGGTTATGGACGCCGTCAAAAAGAGGAAAAATTTAGAATGAGAAAAAAAGGGGCCTTTTACATTCAGTTATTGCTAATTCCCGCTGGGGGGAGGGGGGAATATAAACACTAATAATGATAAAACCTTTGCAGTAATTCCCATCCTTGGAGATTCTTATTCTGTATGTCCGCCAAGTTTCCAAGTTTTTTACTCTGACACGTCGGTATTGAATTCGTTTTATATGGGCTTATATTGAGAGTAGATATTGGTATTCGAAGTGTCTTCTATGAGATTTGATGCTAACGTGAATATGCTTTTTACTTATCCTAAAACCTGGAAATAAAATAAAAGATGCCCCGAAGTTTCTTTCTCAAGTTTGACCTGATTTTGGGGGCTGACTATATTTGACTCTGTACGTTTGATTTTAAGAAGAGGATTCGTAAAGTGATTTTCAAGGTTTTCATGTTTTAGCGTATTTTTAGAGAGCATGGTGAGTAAAAATGGCTGAACCTATACAGCGTCGTGAACAGTCCTTGTAAGAGGCTCATGTTACTTCACGTGCACTTGCATGATGATTGCGTCTTACGATGATTCACTCAATCTTTACGTCAATTGACAATGAGGTAGAACGAGAGATCCTGATCAGCCTTGTACAAAAGCTACTGCTATTGTTTCTGTCCATTAAGGTCCACGTGTTTGACGAGCCGTCAGCGTCAGCGGAGACCATCTTTTTTTCTTTTCTGTTTTTGATTCACTGTCTTCCATTCCATCTTGCATTATAATACGCCTTATGTTACTCGTTAACGGTAATCATGTGTATGGACATATATTCGCAATCAAATACCAGCGTTTGGAAGAAGGTAACGTAAAAGGAAAAATACAGAAAGAAAGAAGACATGGGGTAAATCGAAACAAATAGACAAGAGAGAAAGAGAGACAGACAGACAGACACGGAGACAGAGAAAGTGAGAAGGGAGACGTCAAAGATAGGTGACAAAGAAAGACTGACTTATGTGTGCCTTTTACGTATCTTTAATCGTTAAAGTTTCGAGAATGTAAATGCATCTTATGACTAAAATGACTAAAGGTGTTTTTTAAGGATTCTCTTGATATGTGATCTCGAATGTTATTCTGTCCGCTTAATAACAGATATTTAAATTATTATGTACATTCTATCTTACAGGAATGTAGGCTTATGTTGATACCATTCATTCCATTAAAACACTAATAATATGACTATGTAAAAAAGACAAGCGAAAGCTGCACGAGCAATGATGGTGCTGTTAAACAAAAATAATAATAACGGTTCAGTTGTGTTCACGATATCCTACCGGACGCACAACCAATACGATATCGCTATTATCATAGATCAGAGTGGTTAATGTATACGATATCAGTTGACATTATACTTGAAGTAATAAGCTTCATAGAGGAAAATGATCGATGGAACGCACACACACACACACACACACACACACACATACACACACACACACACACACACACACACACGCACACCCCCCACACACACACACACATCCACACACGCACATATAGTCACAAACAGAAATAAAACGAACCGTTTGCTACCATGTCCAAACTGAAAAGGGTCCACGCACAATTTTTGTCCATGCGAAGTAATACAGCTTTAAAACTATCGGTTCTTCATGCTTATAAGGGATTATGATTTGTGTGTTTTTCAAAGATTTAACCATTTGTGTGCTTTGAGTACCAGTTGGTATTAAAAATCCCACAGAATTATACACACTGTCCAAACTCCCCGGCATGGGAATGGGTAGCCATAGAGCTACTATACGATTTAACTTTATTCGTTTGCATCTTCCTTTGTCCAAGTCATTTCTCTCCCCCCCCCCTTCCCTCTCTCTCCCTCTTTCTCTCTCTCTCTCTCTCTCCCTTTCTGTCCTTGTTTTTGTTATGTCTCTGTCCTCCTTCTTTTCTCGTCTTATCTTGTGTTTGTTTTTGTCTTTTTGTTATCGTTTGTTCGCCTCCATCTGTCTTCTTCAGTCTAATTCTTCTAACACGTAGACGTGGCTCGATGCCTGCCAGGTCTTGTATGCACACGTTCTCCACTACCCTCTTGCCGCGCCGAGCCGACGCGCAATAACATTGCCGATAATTGATTTGGGCAGTGCTGCGAGGGTGTACATAAACTTTTGCTCAATTCAACGGGCAGAAGGAAACACCTGCCGACTGTGTCCTACAACAACATTCATCAGGCCGGACTTTACGGCGTAAAGAGACGGGGGAAAAGGAAAAAAGCGGCAGTGTCTGGGGGAAACATACCGACACGACCGGTCGGCAGAAGTATCCTTCCGCCTCGGCGGGAGCCGAGTTAATGGAGTGGCCACTTCCCAGGACTGATAAAATCAAGACGTAAAACTAATTCCTGTGGAACGGGTTTCCTAGATTAGAATTGAATTGGAGCAAAACAGATGAAGATCGAGTCCACTGCAGCCAAATAGAACTGTAGGGTCGATATTCCAGTTGAAAACCCTTTCTGTGTTGTTTGAAAGGTTTCACAAAGGTTTGAATATCATTTGAACAATCGGAAAAGAGGAATACGCATGTAAATATCTATATTCTATTCACATAATATTTAAGATAAACATATGTATGTTATATATATGTAATTCAAATTTATGTGTTTATTGTAATGATTACTTTGCTTGTACTTTTCCTAATTCATTTATACGACTTCTAAAGAATAAGAATTCAAAGGGAAAAAAGATCTTGTTTGAGAATTTGTGAGTTTTCCCCAATTAGTTATACCACAGAACCCCGTTACATAACCTGCAAAAATTTCTTTCGAAAACATAAAGGGAGTCAGTTCAACATTATAGACATACTTTACCATGTGCAGATGAAATAAAAACCCAGCTTTAGTGCTTCAAAATAGTTCTAAAATGTGTGTTAGGGATAGCAGCAACCAATGTGAAAATTTGAATAAGTATGATTAATGTTAAGGATTTTTAAACATACAAAATGTGAACAATAACTATGATAAAAGTGTTTCGAGAATAAACCGTCCACAGTTATGGTTTATTGGAAAAAAATATTATTTTTTCCTGATATTTTAGGCTGTATTTCAATTTTTTTGCGTGGTAGGATGTTTTGTGATACAACTGACTTACATATATGCATCAAATGTGATATCTCGACAGTTTTTAAATCACTGCTCCCAAAGGTAAACTGTACGTTTAAGATAAGGATGTGTAAAAAACAAACAAAATAAAAAACATTGTTTTTGTGTGGAAAATATTGTCAAAAACTTGTGTATTCATAGAGCAGGGAGGGGGTTATTGCATTTGGCAACATCCAGCTCGTGTTATCTTTCCAATTGTTTGCTGGTATTGACCTATTACGTTTAAATGCTTCCTCAGCAGCTTGAATGCGTCAAACCCGAAAGCCTGTTATACTTTAACCTGTTTCAAACAGATCGACTTGTTTTTCAAGTGATCTGATTTTCTGTGTTGTTTTTTTTTCGAGGAGTTATGAATAAACGAAATTTGAGATGGGGTGTATTATAAAAACAACTTACAATCTGGAAAATGTAGGAATCATCAGTAACATAATGGATACAAGCAGGTGTGCGTGCATGTATGCAAGCATTCGTAAGTGTATGCACACAAACATACATTCTGAATTACGTTCTGCGGACGAGCATCGATACTCCTTAAAGCGTGACTTTGAAACAATGTGCGCAAATAAAAGGTATAGGTGTTTTTATACTACAGTTACTATGGTTTAAACAAAATGGTAATAATGTTACCATTATCATTACTGTATTATGGTCTTATTTATCCAGGGTAGCTTCTTCAGTGTTGACACTGTTCTACCAGCGGACCTTGCCATTATCATTACCCTAGTATTGCCAGAACACACTTACAGGTCTTCACCTAGTTCGAGATGGACAATGATGAGTAAAAACATCGTGTTCAGGGAAGTAGGCAATGGACGGGATTTGAACTCGAGATCTCCTATTGAAAGTCAAGTGTATTATTCACTATGCCACAGTGCTCTTAAAAATAGCTAGTGATGATAATCACAGTGTCATAATATTTAACGTGTGTAGGTTCTTCATTGTAATGAGGGGACTGCAACGTCATCAGCTGTGTCAGGTATCCATTTTAACACATGGGTCAAGAAGGAAATTGTGGGCAAATATTTCGTCTGCTTAAAAGAAACATTTTCTGAGTGGTGGTAATTGTTTTAAATTATGTATCAATATTCCGAAATTGTTCCTTACTTCTTTCCTCTTTCTCTCTCCTCTTGGCGCTTAACATATTAATGTGATAAGCTCTTTATTAACATTGTGAATTGTTACTATTATTATTATTATTTATTACCCATTATTTAGTAAAACACTAATCATTATTTAGTAAAACCCTAATCAATTCTATATGACTTTGTTTATTCTTATTGTATAGCAATGTACGTAAAGATGAAAAATATTTGAATTACGTGTTGCATTTAGATAGCCAAACTGACTTTATGGTTGTATATACACATATTTTAAAATGGAAAATGAATTAAATACAACGAAGATCATCACTGAATGCCAGTACCCCAGAATATACAAACTACTGTGGATTTAGTTGATCAGCAGTTGTATTAGTATATCACATTAGTGAACTTTCGGGATTGTCAGACGATTAATTCATAAATGTCGTGAATATTTACACTTGTTGTGTTATACCATCGCTGAATAAGAATGCTACAACAGTAATTTGGATGATGTCATAGTGTACAAAAAGAAAAAAAATTCCCAAATATATTCATCGTTCTGTTAGAATGAAAGAGCACTTGCTTTATTTCCTGAAGTCGGGGGGAATTCATAGATTTAACATGTGTCACTGATGATGTGTCCAGAGATTGTGTACTTTTAAATTTAGTGCTCTCACTGTAGGTGACAAAATTGTCTTTCGAAAAAAAAAAGGAATGTTAATTTTCCTCTAATTTGGTCTCTATGTCAGTCCAGGGTTGTCGTGTTTTTCTTCATTGTACATGAACTTCACTATTGTGCCGTAAATTAAACAGCACTCACGACTAATTATGGATTCCACTTTTCTGCCTTTTACACAAAATGTCACCACCCGTTGAGGACAAGTCCGGGGTATACTCGGACAGGTGTCTATGAGAAATGCGTGCTGTAGGAAAATCAGACCGTCCTCACCGGGTTAAGACTTTTTGTACCTTCAGTGCTGATTGGCGCAGAAAAACCCATAACTCTGTACACTCTCTGCACGCTGCCCAAAGTCTCTGGCACGGAGGGGGTTAAAGTGATACTACCATTCCTCCTACCTGTTGCTTGGGAAACATTGTCCCTTCTGAACTTCTTCAATCTCACATAATTTGTACAGGAGTTAGGAGGGTCATCTCTGAAAGTCGTGCTGCAGAGAGTGTAGTAACATGTGGAGTAACATAATACTTTGTCTTAAAAATCCGAAGAAACACCAATGGCGTGGACGTGTTTACACAAAATTCATCATATTCCTGAATCATACGATGTTATTCATGTAATAAATCATACGGCTTAAATTATTTCCCCTTATCATACATAACATGCCTCATCATGACCAAGTCATAACAGGGAAGTCAGAAATATAAGAAAGCGGGAAAGAATGTTTCATCTCGGCGCTGCTGCATCTTGTAAGACCTTCATTTTGGCTCTCTCTAGCTGATCAGTGATTTTGATTTTTATGTCTTTACAAATGATTCGCAGCTGAGATAAAGGCAGTCATATGAAAATAACATCCAGGGTCGTGTAAATACCTTCCATACGATACTTGTGTGTGTCTGTGGGGTTTGTGTGTGTTTATGTGTTTGTGTGTGTGTGTGTGTGTGTGCGCGCGCGTTTTTCTTTCTTTCCAACACCCCACAGCAAACCTTAGAGGCCTCCAGGTATAAAATCCCCTCACCCCCATCAAGACTGCATTATCTGTAGAGCGAACAAATTGACACAAGTTTGGACGGTCACTCCGCTCACAGTCTACTACCTGTCAACACCCATCATTTCACCATGACAAAATTGATTTGCTTTGGCCGGTCGATAGCATGGGAAGTATATCCATATCCCTGGGTGCGCACATCTTGTATTGAATAAACAATATTCCACTTACGAAACAGAGACTTGAAAAAAAAGGAGGAAATAAAAGAAAGATTAGTGTGAAAGAAATCGATTTTCTGTATATTGTTGCTGGTGGCGTGTTTCATCATTTAAAGAAACACGCTGACAATTCATTCTGAAATGAACGACTGCGCATTGCAATTGTTGCGTAATGCCATTTTCTTGTGAATGTTTTAAACTTTTACGACAGTGATTTACCTTATGACTGGTATCATGCCACGCCTGGAACGTAAAAGAAAAATAAATCTAAATTCAACGAAAAAAAAAAAAAAAATGAGTTTTTATATCCTACAAGAGACAGAAGTTTGAGAGGGAATTTTCTTCTCATTTCTCAAAAGATATCTTATTTATTTTATTTTTTCCAAAAGATATCTGTCAGAAATCTCAAAAGAGTTCAGAAGTCATCGTTACCTTATTAATTCCAAAAAAAAAGAAAAATCATAATTCAACGAAAAAAAGTTTAAGTTCTTATGTCCCACAAGAGACAGACGTTTGAGAGGGGATTTTCTTCTCATTTCTTTTGCAAAATGGCATATTCCACACCCTCGGACTGTTTTGATATGAGGTGAGACTGCATGAATCAGAATAGAACAATGATTCTAGTCATAATCGATGACCTTGTTTAGAATAAGCTAAATTGTACTTGTTGTTTTTTTTTTCTCTTCTTTGATATATTTGATTCTCCTTGATTCTGTGACTTGGTTGGTTATCATGATCATGTCACCAGCCTTTTAATGAAAACAAATCTATTGAAAGTCTATGAATATTTGGAATCATAACCATCATTAATTCATTTCAAAGAGCAACTAAGATGAATTCGGAATCCATTTTCCAAAGGAGCTGATTATAGTAGCCTATAGACAATCAGCAAAGAGTATTTCGATCCCTACAGAGCATAATTATGTGTATACGCATTGGAGGCATGACAGTAGGTTTTATACATGGGCAGCTCTTAAAGGGAAAACATAGTTCTCATAATACGATTGCAGATTGACAATTTTTGCCCTAGAATGTACACATATGTATTTTTTTCAAATGCCTGCGAGAACGCCATAAGAACACGATTTCAGTTGAGTAACGAATAAAATGCAAAATATCTGAAAAAAAAAGATTCGCCAGAAGTTCTCCAGTCTGATAGCAAACACGCTTGTGGTTGCTAGGTATTTCTATAATCGATTATCGCTAATCGACATATCGGGCCACAGCAGTATACATAGGTGTTAAGCACTGAGAGAAGTGCACCCATCTTGCTATAGATAGGTCATTACGAAATACTTTATCTACCCCACTACTGAATATGGAGGGCGCTTCTGGAATAAAAAGTCGCGTGCATATGTATACGATCGACATTATTTCGCAGTTTCGATCTCAAAACACCCCAAAGCAACTCATTATCCTGGCAAATCGCATCAGCCAGTCAGGTTTATTGGTAGACACTTTGATGTATTGTAAGCACATTCCAAATGGTTGAACATGGATTTTGAGCCCTTCTGGGAACTATGTTTTGGCTTAAACCCTTTCTGTGCCATAGAGTCAAATGTGCACAAATTTCTCATACAAACCTATATGGATAGTAATTTATTGTAGCAGGCAAAGGGTTTACAGACTGAGGTTGGTTGGTTGCGTAGATGGTTGGTTAGTTAGTTGCGCATTTGCGCTTACACCAGTAACTGTTGCACAGACTGCGGTTGACAGTGCGTTACCTCTGTGGTGGGTGTATCGCCGTACAGATGACTGCACACTCACCGAGTATAACCTTTAGATTTTTACGTGAGGGTGTTTATAGTCTCAGGGATAATTCTCTCTTCGAACTTCCAAAGACACGAAAGAAGCCGGCGTAGGGATCTTCTACAAACAGGACAAGAGCCCGGAAATAGCTTTGGGACAAACACCTGCATTTTCTTACGTGGTATGCGTTTCGAATCACCTTTTGTTTTTGTTTTGTTTTGTTTTTAAGTAGAATAAAAGAAATCAGAATGACTCCGCGGCTATCATGAGAAGTGAATGACTTCAACTACGTGTGCCTAGAGAATTGTGTCATCCCAATTGCTGCTACTATAGGTTTGATCACCAGATTTTAAAGTCATAACAAAGGAGAATATGGGATGTTAAGTCGTACTGGCAAAAAATCTTTGCGTGGGAAGCGAATTTGCAAAGTCTGTACTTCCGTGATATATGCCATTTATTTTGAAATGATGAAGAATCGGATATGACTACAAAAGTTTGATGTCAAAGGATTAAGGTTTTATCTATAAAAGGGTTACAAGCTGAGGGTAACTCATAGTCTTCATAGTATTGAAAGGGGATTTTTGTCAATGGACTGATAATAGTTTATGTTGTGGTTTTTTTTTCGACGTCCGATTCAATTAATTCAGATCAGAAGTCTGAAACAGGTTGACGTCACAACTATCGGAGCTTAAATCATATCAAGAAATGCTCCAACCAATATCATTTGATTTTCTGCCTCTGCTTGGTGAAGCGAGGATATATTCGTATTCATAACTTTATATGTCCATTTATTATCATGCATTTGTATATCAGTTTATAAAAATTCAACAAGTTCTTATACATCAGTAATGAATACCTAAATCGAAGTGTTCGAGAAGTAAATCATTCATATCTTTATCTTATTTTTCCGAAAAGATATCTTTCAGAAATCTCAGAGTTCAGAAATCATCGTTATCTTGTTGTTTCAGAAATATATATATATATATATATATATATATATATATATATATATCTATATATCTATATATATATATATATATATATATATATGTATATATATATATATATATATATATACATATAATTATAATATTTCATTTCGAAAGAGTCTGAGGTCCACCTAGTGTCATAATAGAGCCATGTAATGACACAAGTAGACAGGCGTATCTTATATTTGCACAAGAAGTACGTCTTCAACATGAAATGCACTTGTAAACCTTTTCATCTTCGACATTTCCTTTACTCTTCACATCGTGTTGAATAAAGTGAATTATTATGAGCATACCAACATTTACATCAGCTCTTTGAAATTGCTATGTATTCGATCAAAATTCGACCGGGCCTATGTTTATGTCGGACAAACTGGGAATTTACAGTCAGCTGTATCTGATGACGTATGCAGTTTTTAGCTCTGATCTTATTCATCTTTCTTTCTTTTTTTATCTCGCACTCTGACGCGCTGTTCGGTTCGGCGGCATTACGGAGATTTATCGCCACTCGCTTCGGAGGCATCGCACTTTGTATCTACCTCCCCCAGTGTTCGGTGCCTCATCATATTGTAAACACATGTCGAGAACTCCATCATCTCCATTCGTCAAACAATCCCTGCAACAGGATCTACAGCTATCGCTGCTCGCGCCAATCCGTAAATCTCACTTTTGGCGAAAATTCTACTCCGTCTCGGCCAAGTTTACCGCCTGCAGGAAAGCCCCCTGTCCGATCCCGGGTCCGGGCAAATGCTCGAAATCCGCACCATGCACGGCGCGCGCGTCCCAACGTGCTCAGACGTCACGGGAAACCTTCCAGCGACATTGAAGTCTGTACTTTGGTTTCCCGCGTAATCCATCAAACGCATTTGCGCTTTATCCGGAGGCCATCACGCCAGAGCTCGCAAAGGACAACAATACTTCTGTCTGTGGAACACATGATAGCTATGTTTGCCGACATCGCGATAGTATGAATGTACATAGTCACACCTGGCATAAATTCGATCGGAGATGATGACATCTTCATTCAGCTGCAAGTTACATTGTACATGTTGTAAGTAACTGTGATGATTTGGATTGAAATGCTATGATATTAATGGTAATAATCGATAGTAATATAGTAATTAATCATGTCCCATGTGCTGCTGTAAATAAACGTATACACCCCCCACACACACACACACACAAACACACACACAAGTATGTGTAGATTCATAAAGATTGCATGCAATATATCTAGATTTGTGTTTGCCTAGTTTTTAATTTGTATGTTACACAATGTCATTATAATTCGATATATAAAACAACGACAAATCCAAACAAAATAATGTTCAAGATTTAGACATTACATTATGTTACAGCTAAGCTATTTTGGCCATAAGTCTGTGTGGAAACGATTAAATTATATCAGTATTAACAGGTTTATTGTTTTTACACAAATTTGAACTTGGCGACTGTGAGTCGGAATGTCCAGAGATATTGTTAGTCTGTTCAATGTGACCTACGCGTATCACTTAAACACATGTTATACCCAGTTTTTACATGATTTCATAAATTGTGTTTTGACATTCCAGGTTGTCCTTAATGTATGGATCTACAACAACAACAACAACAACTACAACAACAACAACGATAAATCTGCTTTTATGTACAGTGGGAAAGACAAAAGAGAAAACATCAAGCTCAGAACGCTGTATTCTATAAGGTCATCTCTTGAAGTACTATTACCCTGCTGCCTCGATGTATGCATGACGGCTTGAATATTGCAGTGGTTAATTCTGACACACCCATACCTAGGTGGCATCTATAACCTATTTAATGGAAGCGTGCCCTCTGAGACCTCAAGAAAAAGAGGAAAAGAAGAACAAGAACCAGCAAAGGAAGAAAAAAAAACAGAAGGGATAGAGCAGAATCACTCTCCCTGTTTTGAGAAATGCGACGTCTACCTTACACGCGGCGACATGAAAAGATAGGCCTGACTGCCTTCCATTCCAGCGCGAAAAGGCACCGACAGAAATCAGGAGCAATTTATTTACTGGTATATTGCTCTCCTTGATTCCCACTTCTGTTCTTTCGAAGGCAGCCGGTGCCATTATTAAGTTTGGGTTGTGAGGCCGCACCTCTTAACTCTTTGTTATCTTTATTTGCCATCGATTCCTTTTGATTTTTTTCTTCTCCTCAGCACTTAAACGTTTGAGGATGTTTTGGCTGTCTTATGTGTTATAGCTGTCTGTAGCTCATGGCAAAGGACCTGTTTTATATTTTTCACGGTTTAAGTGTGCAACTACTTCAAGGTATAAAGCGTGGCTTCTCCGCTTCCATGTAAAGTAGCGATTCTCCAACTTGTGTTTATGGAGAATTTGATGTTATTAAATGACAGATACATCATCAGTTCTGAAACTGCCTAGACACAGCATGTACTGCCTAGACTTCATTTCCCATTGCAGAGATTGGTGAGTGCACCTGCGCCCATTAAAACCACAAGATTGAATAGACATATCACATCTAATGCAAATTAAGTGTCCCCTTCTAAACGTGCCGCGCTGAGTTTTGCATCGTGCTCAATTCCATTGGTCTTCAAATTTGAACAAATTGTCGTGTAAGAGTGTTAAAACGCCGAGTCTGAGGTAAACAATAAGCCAGTTCCATGTCACTATGTCATTTAGGTAGGAGAGTTTTAGTGTTACCTCAAAATCTGAAATGCATACTTAGCCCATATCAACGTAAATGTAAATTGAGAACTGAAGGAAAATATGTTATGAGGCAATCTCATGATTGTTCTTAAATGATGAAAATACTGTTGAAGAGAGAGAGAGAGAGAGAGAGAGAGAGAGAGAGAACGTAAATGCACCCCTCCACCCGTTATTTGACCTTGTCAACTCCTCTGTAAATAGCAGGTGGATTACACTGTGTTGTCATGTGGAATGCTCAGTATGTAAACTCTAAAAGGTTAGAAAAACAGGTCCAACTTTGCACCTTTCAGACCATTGTCACAATGGGAGCACCTTATAAGGTGTAACTGCGCACCTTTCCGGTGTGAACGGCGCAAAATTGCACCCATAAAGGTGCTCCCAGTGTAACACTGGTAGAGGTACAAAGTTCAACCTACATATATCTTAAAGGGAAAGTAAACCCAAAGAACAATGTGGATTGAGTGAAAGCAGCAACATTAGTAGAACACATCCGTGAAAGTTTGAGGAAAATCGGACAATCGATGCAAAAGTTATGAATTTTTAAAGTTTTGGTGTTGGAACCGGTGGGTGAGGAGACTACTAGAGGATATGACGTATGAGTGGACAACAATACAAAGAAAATATGAAGGAAATTCAACAAAAATTCACATTTCTAGAATCATGAAAGAGCAATGGACCAACCGCTTTCAGAAAGCAGGGGGAATATTGCTACCCTTAACATATGTCAATATCAAGTTGATGGAATTTGTAATTTTCATGAAAAATTGATTTTTGCAGAATTTTCTTTATATTTTCTTGGTATTGTTGTCCACTCATACGTCATAAACTCTAGTAGTCTCCTCACCCAGCGGTTCCAACATCAAAACTTTAAAAATTCATAACTTTTGCATCGATTGTCCGATTTTCTTCAAACTTTCACTGATGTGTTCCACTAATGTTGCTGTTTTTACTCAATCCACATTGCTCTTGGGGTTTATCTTCCCTTTAAAGTGTACGAACAAATCTACGCAGTGCCTTAATTTCAAGAAGTGTATTCACTTCGTCACCATTCCAGTTCTTTCTACAGGTGACGATAGATTCCATTCACGACGTGTTTCCAGGCGTTTACAAATTTGCAGCGTCCGAAGCTCAGAACGTTGAAAGGGGTAAACATTTATCCCAAAAACGAACTCTTTCGTTAACAGATGCTCGGGTTCAATTGATGAAGTGCACCGGAAGAGGACGGGAGAAGAGAGAATGAGAGAAAGAGAGAGATGGGGTGGGGGGGGGGGGGGGGGAGAGAGAAGGGTCGAGAAGAGACGAGACATCAGGTAAAGCGGAAGAACCGGGAGGGCCCCAAGATATCTCCGCCAGAATTGCAAAGGTCCCGCGACCTAAAGTTTGATTTAACGCACATTTTCTCGCGCAAATCTCAATTCTGTCCAAAGCAATGAGAGTGCGATGCTGTAAAGTGAGTTGAGGGATTGGAAGAATCATTCTTTGTTATTACTTTCTCAAAGCGGTTTGGTCTGTTGAAGACGGTGTTTGCTTGTATGTCCGTTTGTTTCTCTGGTAGGAGCATTATTCAAAAAGTTATGCGCACAATGGCATTTGCAGAATAGCTCGTTTAGGGTGAAAGGAAGGTGATTTTCTTGTAGAGGTGATCCGGATCTTTATCCCAATCTTTGATTTATTCATTCATTTTTACAAGATAAATGCACAGGTCTTTATATCAATAGAAACCCTGCGGCTTCGGCGCTTTTTTTTTGGGGGGGGGGGGCTGTGGTCTCCAAAAGCTTCCACATTATGTCCATGCCCTGTCATTATCGTGATACATCACGCTCGTCAGCACAGTATTGATAGTTTCGTATACTTTTATAGATTTGAGAATAATGACCAAGAGCTCATCATCACTTGTTTTAATCTTCTCCTAATGTCAAGTATGTCTAGAATCACACTCTTGATAAAAAAAGAAGAAGTGATGTCCCTCTACAGACATTATCAATTAAAGTTGATGCAGTGAATGCATAGCAAAAGTGTGAATGATATTGCATTACTCTTTAAAAAAAAATATTATGTATATTATGCACGTCCTTTTGTTGACATAATTTGGATTATCATGTCAACAAAAAGATGCACACAATGTTATGTTACTACCAAACGCACAGTATGTCCGTAAAATGCTATGATTTCCAGTGCAAATTGTTAAGCCGAATAGCATCACAATCACTTTCGATCTGTCCTGCCGTGTATTTACAGAGTCAAGTGAAAAAAAAAAAAAGCTGTACAGTATGTCCCCAAAAAAATTACAACGGGGCCCTCCGCAATGATATTTCTAAAAATAGTGAATCAATCTAAATACAAATTCAGGGTATGAAACTATGACTCATTGCCCACATCTTACAGGAAACCCCATTCGATTTGCTTCAGCGGTCAAAGAGAAATACGGAATTTTGTAGAGGATGTCAGGAACCGCTTTTGTCCAAGTTCTGTCTATTATTCACACACAATATCATCGAAATTCTAAACTCGGAAGAATCCGATTCATGACATGCTTTACAACAATCCACATTTCTCTGTGACCGCTTAACCAAATCGAATGGGGATTTCTGCAAAATAGAGCTAAAATGTTATATTCTAAGACCCTGAAGTAGCATTAAAAAGATTTAATCATATTGGGCATTATCAATGCGAAAATCTGATTGTAATTTTTTGGGGGGACATACTGCAGTAAGTCGCCCCAAAAATTACAACCAGATTTTCGAATTGATAACACCTAATATGATCAACCTGTCTAAGTGCTACTTCAGGATCTTAAAATATAACATCTTAGCTGTATTTTACAGAAAACCCCATTCAATTTGGTTAAGCGGTCACAGAGAAATGTGGATTGTTGTAAAGCATGTCATGAATCGGATTCTTCCGAGTTTGGCATTTCGATGATATTGTGTGGGAATAATAAACAGAACTTGGACAAAAGAGGTTCCTGACATCCTCTACAAAATTCCGTATTTCTCTTTGACCACTGAAGCAAATCGAGTGCGGTTTCCTGTAAGATGCGGGCAATGAGTTATAGTTTCATACCCTGAATTTGTATTTAGATTGATTCACTATTTTTAAAGATATCATTGCGGAGGGCCCCGCTGTAATTTTTTTTTGGGACATACTGTATAGTACTTTGCTGCAGTGCACTACGTATATAAACGAGAAAATTAAAATACCATGACAACGAAAGACATTAATACGACGCGAGAGCCATTACAAAGATGTTTAGAGCTTAAGCAACGAATACAGTGCATTTTGTTGTTTTTACTGTTCCTGATGGATAACGTCTGTCAATATCTTTTTCTCTTCTGCACTGTTTTTTTTTTCTTTCTATCTATCTATCTGTCTGTCTATTCTCTCCAAGAATTGGTTTTGGTACCTCACATTTACCCGTCTTTTTTTGAGAACCATTTTCGACATGATTGACTTTGCACCTGCAATGTACTTCGTACGTGGTTAATCGGAATAGTACTCAATGCATCCTGGTAATCATGGCAGGAAAGCACACCCCAAACTTAATAAAAGTGTTGTTTCTTTAGGGCGACGAAACCTGGCGAATTATGTCATTTGACACGTTCCGTTTTTATTATTCTTTCGCACCGCGGCGAATCGTTGTCGACCAAAAATAACTCCAGTAGAATCATTATCCGTTTTGAAAATGGACAGCCTTAAAGGAGGAGAAAGCGAATAGAATGCACCATTGCTCGCTAATTTAATGACGGAGGGGATCAGGCGCGCACGCCAATCAATCAAGCTATCAGCGCATTCACATTTTGGCGCGCTCGTAACAACTCGGCGAACGTGCCACGTTGCAAATTTTGCGGGTTAAACTGCCACCGAAATCAAGGGGAGAGCACGGACGGAGGAGTGGACATTATCGTAGGGAATGTACCGAGTGCTTCGAGACTGTTTGTTTTTCTTCTATAGTGCCCAATGCCTCTTATCTTACGAAGTAGGCGTACATGTAGTGACGAACACACACACAAGCCTTAAACGAGCATAATTAATTATTTGCAGCTCTCCGTATTCTTGACACATACGGTTTGCACGCTTTCTTGATAGCACAGCAAAAATGCCCCAATAAAACCTGCGTATATCTTGAACTAAATGGTTTTCACCAAAATGATTAAGCAGAGGCATTTCTATACTTATTGACTAACTTCTGTGTGAAAATGAGAATTACATGTTTAGACGTGTAGGATTGAGTACACATTCCGACAAACTGGAAACTTTTTTAAAGCCATAAGAGTCATTTCGGGGGATCTTTAAAACACTTTACCTCTGATTAATGTCTTTAGTGCTGCCCTTCTTTTTGCTGGCTGGGTGAGGAAAATATCAACAGATCAAGGTTGTGTGAGAGAGTTGCATGCCACAGACATAGATATTGAAAGGTGTTGTTACATAAAAATATGCCTCATTTTAACTTTTCTGGTTATGATAAAAGAGCACTTACAAAAGCTACGGGGAGGGGTTCATCCCCCACTTGTAACATTGATTATGTCAGTATTAAGTATTGGTCAAGCCGATGGAATGTGTACTTTTCATTTTAAAAAAATAGAATTGCTGAATTATCTTTATATTTACTGCTTCCAGTTGCAAACGCGTGTCGTCACAAACTTTCGTGCTTATAGTCTTCTCACGAGGCGATTGGGAACTTTTCGAAACTTTACAAATTCCTCAGGGGTTGTTCGATTTTCTGTTCACGCGCTGGGTTTCGTTTCCCTTTAATACAATCACAAACAAAGTAACATTATGAATTTGTATACACGTAAATGTATCAAAATGACATTCATCAGCATATATGTGATATGGGGAGAGCGTGGTTATTCCGCTGATATCTAATCTATCGAAATTTAAAGGACAAGTTCACCTTCATTAACATAAGGATTGAGAGAATGTAGCAATATTAGTAGAACACATCATTGAAAGTTTGACGAAAATCGGACAATCCGTTCAAAAGTTATAAATTTTTGAAGTTTTTGTGCAGTAACCGCTGGATGAGAAGACTACTGCAGTGTGTGAATAACTTCGATGTCACATGCGTACAATAATGTAAGGAAAATATAAAGAGAATTTCACAAAATTTCATCTTTTGAAAAAAGTACACATTCCCCCGACTCGTTACCGACAAATGTTATGGGTAATATTATTCCCCCTGCCTTTAGAAAGAGGCAAGTCAAGTGCTCTTTTATTATGCGAAAAAAGTGAAAATATGTTGAATTTTCTTTACATTTTCTTTATACTGTTGTACGCATATGACTCACAAGCTGTAGTAGTCTCCTTATCCAGCGGTTCCAACGCAAAAATTTTAAAAATTCATAACTTTTGCATCGATTGTCCAATTGTGACCCGCTACAACAAAATGATCCTAAAGTCGGGCGAGGTCAATTATTTGAAAATTGCGTGGCATAATAATATCCTAATCTTTCTGCTTTACATTGATATATAACACATGTTATAAAAATAATCGGCTGCGGAGATATCAATGTTTTAAAGAGAGTATGTCGAGAAGTCTGGGAAATCACTGTTTCGAGAAAAGCACCCAAAAAGTTTTCCTTGCGACGCAATCGCGATCAAGGGACACGCAAGTCAGTTTTCACCTCCGGACAATAGAAGGCAAGCCCTAGCAACTCTCGAAATGCTCATTCAAGCACAGCGTCGGCGGTCTCCTCACCGACCAATCAGTGACCAGGATGCCAGGAGAAGCGGCTTGGCATAGAGGACCCCGCCTGCACGCACCAGTCGACTGGGCAGTGTGTGAGCTTCACGCTTCAGTTAGCGGCAAGCAGCAAACTGACCAATGAGATCACTCTGGTCGTTGTTAGGGGCGGAGCCTATCTCTGGTGCTCAATCCAAATTTTGGAACCAGAAAAACGCTATTTTTTGGTCTTTCCGTTCACCATTTTGCTTCAAAATTTCGACAGATGATAGAAGATATGTCACACTACAATAATATGTCAAAATCAGAAAATCGTAAGTTTTGACCAATTTTGATGCTCTGACTTCCAACATGATTTTCACGGCTTCGACTGTGCGCGACTTTAGGACCCTTTTGTTGTAGCGGGTCACAATTTTCCTCAAACTTTCACTGATGTGCTCTACTAATATTGATGCATTCTCTCAATCCTTATGTTTATGAAGGTGAACTTGTCCTTTAAGAACTTCTAACTCACAAACTACACAACATCTTAAAGCTATCCTATACACGAGCTTACAAGAGGTAAAATTAATGAAAGGTTCCGGACGCAAAAACAGGTGATAAAGGGATAAACAAACAAAATTACATTCCACCTTTTTCTACCTGTTTTCATTAATATGGGGCAATATTGGGAGGAATGTACTGGCTGGACGTATTATTTGGTGAAAAACATTTTCTCTTAACCACCCATATACCTCTGGGACTCAACAATGACGACATGGAAGCATGGAAATTAATCGATTTTTTCTTTGTTGGAAATTGCTGATTTGATTTCTCTTTAATAATGACCTAAGAATGTACGTAACTCCACAGAGGGAAAAATGAAAACATGTTATGAAGCAAGATGGCTCTGGAGAATTTAATTACATTTCATAAACTTGATGAGATTCTTTTGTGATATTCAGACAAAACCCACTGACGTATCGATTTTTACACCTCACTCCTTGTAATTCAACCCTAACTCCTTGTGAATGTTTCCGTGGCGGAAGGAATCATTCAAATTAAACATATTATGTCGTCGTATGTGCAGATTTCTTGAGAATTGAAAGGGCAGGTGATTAGAATCATCTCGTTTCGTTGCAAACCAGAATACACTCAGCTGCCTTTCATATCTACCAAGATTGCTTAATCTGAAACACATTTGTATAGTTAAAGCAACACTCGAATTCGTGTTTCAATTAAGCATTCTTGCCGTGTGAATGCAAACTAGAATCGCGGGGGTTATTTACAACTTAATTTTAATCGTGTTTCAAATGACGGTTCGGATTGTTTTTTTTTTTCAATCATGTTTCGCCAGAATTAAGCAACGAAACGACCATGTGAACGTAACTTAACTCCAATCGTATTTTAGAGGGCGGAGATAACGGTGACCGTCCAATCACTCTTGCGGAAAGAAGGCTCAAAAGTGATTGATGGGAACTTGGAAAGAAGCCAAACCTCCCCTCCTTCCCTCGAATCGTAATTGCAATCGTGTTTGTAATTCAGCATTCAAATTAAAGGTCCCGTTTACCTTTGGGAACAGTGATTTAAAAACAATTTCAAGATACGATATTTTTATGCATACGTGTAGGTCTGTTGTACCACAAAACATCCTATCATATAAAATTTTCATAACAAAGCCTAAAATATACGGAGATATCTGTATTTTTCTCAATAAACCGTAACTGTAGACGGTTTAGTCTGGAAACATTTTTATTATATATAACTATTGTCACATTTTGTATATTAAACAAATGTGTACAGTGCTTGTTTCTCTCCCTAACTCACATCTTAGAACTATTTTATAGTACTAATGCTGGGTTTTTGTTTCATCTGCAAATGGTAGATTATGCCTTTAATCAAACCCGGTACGTGTAAAAGCGGACTATAGGCTGTGTCCATGAATATCGCAAACGAAGGTCACACGGCATGAACGAGGAACACAATTTGTAATCACGATTTCTTTTATTTCCTTGACCTTGTGTAGGTTAGTGACTTAGACGGCTTATGAAGGGAAATAAATGGAAAAGAAAGGCCTGAAGAAACAAAAATATAGATAATCTCAAACCTCATGAATAGACCGATGTATCTGCTGTGCCAGAGAAGGACGAATTGATTTCTTTTTCATAGATCATGATACTATGTGTGAATTGTCAAAGAATGGCAGGAAAGTATATCAGTGGTTGGATGAATGACTGTAGACGTGAACGAATCGGGGAATGAATGAATTAATGAACGTATATTACAAATTTAACGAACGTGCATCAGGGAATATATTGAAAGAGACCTATGTATGTACACAGTGTTTAATTTACCCTCATTCAAAGGGTAAGTGCTTGATTAAAGTTAATGTACAAATCTAATTGTCGAAGCGATTGGACAAATTGATGGATTAATTCAATTTATAGAGTGGAAGATGAATACTAATGGGAGATAAATGTCTCTCCATCCAGGGAAATCCATGTAATTGCAGAATTTAAATGCTGATCGCTCTATACTTTAAGAAAGTAAAAACCTCCAACGATATCTAACTGCATAGAACGTTTAGATGGGAAAAAAGTCTGCCACTGCACTGTATTGCATCAGCTGTGAAGTCTTAAATGGGGTCGGGGGGTTGGGTGAGGTTAAAAAAATCGCTCTGTCACCACTCTAAAGATTTTAAAAAAAAAAGTGAAAATGAAGATTCAAATTGGGACTGTTTACGACATGGATAATTTATCAGATGCGGTAATTAACAACGCAATTTTTTTCATCCAACCAGCCAAGTTGAAATGGTTGATTTCCACAATGTAATCTCGAGAGGTGCTATAAATTCCACCTGTTGTCTAGACTTTGATTTCTGCTCGAGCAAGCATACATTCTATAATCTTTGCTCTGTTGAATTCCTCCACTGCTTCAGCCACAAACAAGACACACGAGAAGGATCCATTGCATTGGAGATCTATGAAACTACACAATCATTGCACATAGGGCCTAACCCACCTATCAATGAACCGAATGGTCAGGATATATAGAAACCAACGAAAATCAGCGGTTTCACGATACTGTCTATAGGCCTATACAGCATGTGAAGCTTATTGCCAAGCACACTGCAGCAGACAAAAAGAAGACTGGTTGAGGGAATAGTGAGGACAGTGAATACGGATTACATCTGCGTCGCGACCGCAAAGACGACGCAGCCTCTCAGGTTGGATAACGTAAACAGCTGTCTCGCGCATATGCAGAACACAATTTGTGGCCTAATTAGCGTCGTCTTAGCGTTCGCGTCGCAGATCTAAAGTTCGCTAATAAGAAAATGATGAAAACAAAGGTATGAGGAAGCGAAAGGAAGATGGACGAATAATTGATCACCATGATGAATTTTAACATGGACATCATTGTTTTAACATCTTTAACATTTTGAAGGACTGTCTTTCGTTAGCCCCTTTTTGCGTTTGACGGGGGAAATCACAAATCGGGATATATCACCGTTGTGAATAAGGCTCAACATTCGCAGTCCCTCGGATCTTCTCATAAAGGAAAGGTTTTCCTGGCTCCAGGCTTCAGTGACAGGTGTAGGTAGACGCAGGTGACATCATCACCAATCACTCGACAAGTATTCCCCCACATCCTGCCAAAAGAAGATGTAGAGCTATAACTAGCTAGGTAATATCAAGCAGTTACAGACTGATAGCTAATACACACAATCTCCCTTGGGATTCTTTTGTTTTCTTTTATTTTTTATTCTTTTTTTTTGCGGTCATTAACGTCTTGGCTGTAATCAGGTACCTGTTGAATTAGGAACATTACTTTTTTTCCACATTAGTATGATCCTGACATCATGCTTAAAGTGTGTTTGTTGTTGTTTTTCACGCGCATATGTGTGCGTATGTGTTTGTTTGTCTGTTTCTTTGTTTGTTTGTGTGTTTGCGTTTGTGTCTGTATTCTGGTGTGTTGTATGTAAATGAATATGAAATAAACATGTTTCCACATTCGCTCGTCCAATATTATTGAAATAAAAGTAAAATATGTACTAATATAATCTAAATGAAACCCAGCGTATATAGATACGTGGAATTATTTTTAGAATACATTTTGTGTGTAATGGATAGGAAGGGATATCAATATTCCTGAAAATAAAAGGAAACCCACTAGCAATATCCCATTCAGTCATATGACTTGATCATGCAGACACAGTGCACATGCACACGCAGACACACTAAACCCATATCTATCAATGTATGTGCCCTCGTTATTACCATACCCCTTTGAAATTGAGCAAGCTCGTACGTTGCGACCTAAAAAAAAAAGGAAAAAAAAAGTATATAGTTATCGCCGTATCATTTCAACTTTTTCCCCTCTCTCTCTGTCCTGCCATTCCTACGGTCATTCAAGATGCCGTCTTTCATTCTTTTGCCCGCGGCAAGTTAGCAGTGTATGCTATAAGAGCGCTGCCGCTCATTTTCAGATTGGCGCCAAATCCAGAAGAATCGTCTGCGCTGAAATTAGCCTCGGCCGTGCGCTATTAACCCACATCTCGGCGGACTCTAATACTGTTCTTATCGTACACTTCTGGAAGGATGATTAGACTCTTCACCGTGCGTTCGCTCGCTCCCATTGATCCACACCGATCGTCAATGTGCATCCATAATAGCGGCTCTCGCAGACTTGCGTTTAAAAAAGAAAAAAAAGAGTGTCTTGAGGCTGGTAAAATTGATCCCTGAGTCTGGACCTGGATCAGGCTTAATCCCTTCCCTGCAAGATGGCGGAGAGGCGGGAAACGTCAAAAACACCGCCACCTATCAAACTCTGCGGAATAATGTAGTGACGCATTACATCAGTACAAAGATATCGAATGAATGGAAATGGGGCAATGGACTATTTTCTTCCTTTTTTTTTCTTACCAACTAATACTTGAAAGTAGAAACAGGCTGTATGGATGCCGCAGGTTTCCAATGATTTTAAATTCTCTGACTGTCACTGTAATGAATGAGGGTATATTGGGTATCGAGGAGGACAGGCTTTGCCATTCCGACAGACTTTCAACCGAATAAGGATTGCATTTTGTGACACTTGGAAACCGTTGCTTGGAGCTTTATTTCATTTAAGTTTAGAAGCATGATTTTACCCATTGATAGTAGATGTGATTCAAATACAGCTCTTATACAATTAGAGTAAATTCATGTGTCGGTCGTGAGGTTGGAATTGTCAGTAAACATTACCCCAAGCAAATCGAGAAGGTTTGTTGTGTGTCTCGTCAGTGGTTTTAAAGGTACTGTTACCATTGATTTAAAAAATGTTCGACTTATTACATTTGATGCATATAAAAAGTCAGTCATATCATAAAACATCGTACCATATATAAAGAAATTTGCAATTTAAAGCCTAAAATATAAGGTGATATCACTAGATTTTCTCACTATTTAAAATCATAAGTGTAGACGGTTTAGTCTACAATTTCATTATAACTATTATTTACATATTGAATGTTCAACAATACAAAAATACTCAAATTTCTACATCATGTTGTTTCTATCCCTACTCACATTTAAGAACTATTTTGAAGCACTAAAGCTGTTGTTTTTTTTTTCATCTGCAAATGGTAGATAATGCCTTTAATTCATAATTAGACAAAAAGAGGCGATGGTATTACATTCATCAAACATATTACATCATTGTTCGTTGGCATGTCTGTCAGTTCACTGACCGGTGATTCGTTGAGTGAGTGATACGATTCTTACATCTAGTTGCAGGCAGGACCTTTCAACTCGATGCTCTCTTTGGTGCATCGGTAAACGGTTTGAACGCAGTCCAAAAAAAAAAAAAAAAAAAAAGAAATGTCCGGCTTGAGAGAAATCACTTTAACACCTGACTAGTAAAATTATAGAATACATTCTTCGGTTGGCTTGCAGGAAATATTGCACTCTCATCCTGTAGTCTTTATGAGTGTGCGTCCTTTCTTATTTTCAAACCGCTTACGAATTCCATCAAAATATCTGATAATCACAAAACAAAAGAATCAATAAATGGGTCGTAAGTTGTTGAGGGAAGTTTGACATCAAGCGTAATAAAAATAACTTCAGAGTATCGTCGAATTGTCTTCCGTATAATTTGTGCGTCGTCCACAGGCTGCACACGATGCGTCCAATGTCACGGAATCTAATAAAGTAAATGCACCAGAAAGCTTACAATGCGCGCCATCAGATGAAGGTTGGTGCATACAATGGGTTGTTGATAGTCGCCAATGGGCAGATAGGGGCACGGCACTGTTTAGTGTGTCTATATGTGTGTGGAAACCATGATGATGTGTGTACGCGTGTGTCTCCTCTCTCTCTCTTTCTCTCTCTCTCTCTCTCTCTCTCTCTCTCTCTCTGTATTTGTGTTATAATTATGTTCGTATATGTGATGGTATATGAAAGAGTGTGCGTATAGTGTGAATATAGTATATTAATGATTGCATGTATTATTGTGATCATAAACTTCCTACTACCGATTAATGTCGTAATATTATAAAGGCACTTTATACCACAGGTGTATAAGATCTTTTATTTTATGTTTTTTAGTGTTGGTAAAAACTGGCAAAGGCGCTGCAATAAACTCACAAACTTTTTACGTTATTGATTTAAGAATAAGAGCGGACGTTCTCCTGAAATTCATGAAATCATTCTATCCTTTTGTTGATATTTAAAGTGGGTCTTTAAAAGACAGATGAATGTTTCGTTTAATGTAATATTGCACATGGCAGATTGCATGTCCTGAAATGAGCGTCTCATGATTTTTCACTCTCGTTATACCTGCCTTTGCTTTGATAGCAAATGCAATTTCACTTCGACGATCGCGAATCATTTTCAGGTGATGACTGTTAAATGAATAATGTTCTGATTAAGCACGGGTAATGAATCATTGATAGATTTAATGTCCAGATCATGAATCATATGGTTTGTTGAGGGGTTTTTTTTTCAGGTTTACAGAAATTGTAGTTGCACGTGTCACATTTTTTAGACGTCACGTGCAACTGCAATTTCTATTCTGCGAAGCTATCCTGGAACTGTTTGTTTGCTTTGTTTTGTTTTGTGTTGTGTTGTTTTGTTTTATTTGTTGCTTTGTTTTGTTATGTTTTCTATCAGGCGGCGCAGGAACGAAGCATTTCTTTCCCAAGGCGTCCGCCACCAACCCTATAACTAGAGGGAACACAGTGTCCCATAGTACGTTCACAGTGTGTTAAGTGTGGCTCGCAGTATGTCCATAGTGTGTTCAGTGTAGTTCGCAGTATGTCCACAGTGTGTCCAATGTGGTCCACAGTATGTCCACAGTGTGTTCGCGTAGTTGACTCTCTGACCACAGTGTCGAGCCCTGAACCTTTTTGTTCACACAGTGTGTTCAAAGAGTCGACAATATGAATACAATGTGAACCCACCATAACACACTGTAGGACATCGTGTTCACACTGTGCGTTCCAATTTGACACTGTGTTTCATTGTGTTCATTCCTTCAGGTAAAAGTGTCTGGAATTGCGTCGATCATTAATTTATTTATAGCTTAAGACTGATTTATGGCAAGTCGGGTCTTTCTTGTTTTTTTATATTTATTTGTCTTTAGCAAATTAATTTTCAAAACCAAAATAATTAATGTAACACAAATAATAAATGTAACACAAGCAGAATTACTCTGTCTTGAGGTCGCAAACGCCAGACAATAACTAGAGTGGCCTCCAGAAATTGAAATTGAAATCGATGTAAGAAAAAAATATTGGCTCATTCCTTCCTTACAACTATATAAAAGTGCCTTTATCATTGACAATTATGTTTAGGTATAACACGAAGACCCCCCCCCCCCCCACACACACACACACACACAGATACAGTTAGATGGTAGTCATTCCGAGAAAAAAAGAAACACCAGACTATACCCCGTGGAGATATCTCGGACCAGACGAGAGAATTTTCCCACCATTTTGAACTTAAAAAAAGATCGACACCATCATAATCATACACTAACAGAATTTAAATATTGAGATGCAGCGGCTTCTTCTGCATATACTGTGTATGTGTGAGCGTATGTTTGTGTTGGCTTGTGTGTGTATAATGTGTTCGTATCTATTCGTCAACATGTGTGTGGACATGTATGTGCGTTTGAATGTTTGCCATCAGAAGTGCAACGACTGTGATTTCGCCTCCCGCGAATGAATATTTCAGTCGAGGTGAAGGCCTAGTAAATGATTGATGTGGGTTTTATTTCTTCTGGCGGTAAGTATCATGTGATATAGCCGCAGACAACGAACTTCATGGGTGGGTCAGACTCTAAACTCTCCCATCCAATTCTCGAGGCACAGATAGATCTAATAAAGTCAACACATTCAGTGCATTCTGATTGCGATTCAACGGGCTGTCCGACTGTCTGAAGCTCAGTCAACTAATTGCACGACACCCTCTCCGATCCTGTTCTAAAATCATACTTCATGTTTGTGAGGACGCTCTGTTTTGACAGCAAATTAGGGTCGAAATTCCCGAACTTTTATCCTTTTTTTAAAACTTGAGTTTGATATTTGGGTGGAATTGTTCAAAGTGTTTGTCTCATTATTTCTGCTAAACTTTGCCTGACGATTGCATTGGGTAAAAACCAAGAAGGTTTATTGAACTTCACGTTGGACAACTCACGAATTACTGTGTAAGAAATAAACATATCCGACCTAGTGCAATTCCCTCAAGAAAGCTTGACTACTGGAGTAAAATGTGGTCTGTAGTTGATATAAACATTCCTTGATTGATATGCACGTTATGGCTTAAGTGACAGGCTTGCCACATTGACCAGATCGAAGCACAAAAAGAGAAAGACAATATTCCGAATCCACTGTCTCGGACTTTTGACATATCCCTTTAAGTTAAGACACTCATAACATAATCCCCTGGAGCGATTTGTGTAGACTTCCGCAATGTGTCTTGCAAATATTAAATACACTTTCTGTAATAAGATTTTACGTTGCTTAAGCACACCTGCACATGTCACCCATACTTCATTTTTTACGTTTTTTAATTCTTTATTTATGAAGTGGTAAATGCATTTCCGTGAGATGCTTTTCGTTATATTCTTAAAATGTTAGGTTGAATGAAATCTACAGTAGATATAAACGTACCAGCTTTGCCACAACTTTTTTCTCTTTTGTATTAAGACCACGTTGATTTTGATTCATTTTCTCTGCTGTATCATGAAGTTCATGTTCATTCGTTGGAATGACTCACATGGTTTTTAATCTAATGATACGCCCCCAATTGTCGACATGACGTTTCGTGAAGACGGAGAGCTTTGTGAACATTTTTTGCTCCACCGCGGTAGATTGTAATTTGCATTAACTTCACACAACTCAATTTCTCTGCATATCCGTGTCGTTCTCATTTCCAATCATCATATCAGAAACTTCCCTTTCTTATGATTCACTTGACACAGAACCATGAATGGAAATGACATGGTACATGTAGAGATTAGTGGCGGATCCAGAGGGGGGCACACCCGGCGCACGCCCCCCCCCCTTTATTTTTCGTGAAAAGCAAAAGAAATAACAAGGAAAAAAATGAAATGGAACCCGGAAGTGGCACCAGAAATATTAGTTGCGCCCCCCTTTACAGAATCCCTGGATCCTCCCCTGGAGAAGTAGGCGAGATCAATACACGAGAGAAACACACAAGAGGTACATATAAACAGGCGAAGATGAAGAATGAGAGGGGGGAGAAGATACAGCGAATGACTAAAAGAAAACGCTTTGGGACTCTCGATACCTCTGTCGCTTCCCTATCAAATCGTCATTTGCAAAATGAAAGAAATCTAATGACGGGAAAACGTGCCGTGCGACGAACTCACCGAAACAGGAAATCACATTTAAAGCACATTAGGGCAAGTATGCCAACATTGGGAATCCGATATTTTCCAAATCTTATTCTCAATTCCTTTCTATCATCGGGATAGTCCCCGCTCCCTTCTTCTCTCTTTCTGGTAGCTACTTCCAAAATCAATCAACATAAGGAGCGCTAGTATTCGAGACACTGGTATATCCTGAGCCATAGGAATTGAAAGATAAGTCTAATATCGATGCAGTGTTTTTACAATGGAGCCCCCAACTGTTCTGTACTTCAATCCGTCCCCCTGGGGTCAGCTCGGTAATTCAATCATATTTCTCAATTTAGCTCTCATTTGAAAGAAATCAGTACTCATTTTGACAACCCCCTCCCATTACTAGCGTCACACCATGTCAAGATTCGTTCTGTGGCGTCCCCCTACTCTTCCATGCATCACTGAAGAAGAGGCTAGAGACCGCGAAGGGAGAGACAGAGAAAGAGAGGGGGCAGAGACCGCAAAGAAGAAGAGATGGAGAGGGAGATGGCGAGAGAGAGAAAGGGGGAGAGAGTGAATTAGATAGAGACAGAATGACATATAGTTATAATGAAGAGAGAGAGGGAGAGATGGAGAGAAAGAATGAGAGACAAGACGTCGGTAAACTGACTGCGGTCGTTGCTCCCGGCTCTCTAGTCTTGAACGTTCTCAACCAAAAAGAGTTTCGCTGACATTATGAGGGAATGTTCGTCCCAACGATATCATGTATTGTATCCATGGGGGGGGGGGGGGGGGGGAGGGGGTTAACGTTCATAAAAGTAGGAAAAGATAAAGCGTCCATGTTTAGATTCAGGGTTTCTTTGTTAATGTATATAGACTGCATTAGGATCAAATAATGAAATAGATGTTTTAAGATCAGCGTGAAAGTTACAAGCTTTTCTAAAGTAAATTCAGTATACTGAGGTGTGCATTTGATTGCGTTAATAGCTTGATGCGAAATAGTACGTTCTCAATAAGGTGTGAAAAATTATGACATCACAATTTGTTGCCTCACACGATGAATCAGAGATCTGCATCATTGAAATCTGTGAAATAGAATGTTGTGACGTTACAACAGTCCTTTCATGTGACGGTGCAGGTGTTCACTTTAATCTGATTCATAAAAATTCCAACGCAGGGAGCTACAGGCACGAGCGGTATTGATTGGGAACTGTGGTCCATCTGTGCTAAACATACGTTGCGCGCTTTTGTATCTGCGCACAGTAAACCCACATCGGTAGCTGAGCAGTTACTTGTACCACCCGTGTATTAATCGTCGAGTTGTGCGCAAGCCCGTGCTTCGCTGCAACACCAGCGTAGCGCTCCCTCACCGAGATCCTCACAACATCTATCGTCTGCTTGAGTCGCAAGACGTGTTTTACCTTTCCCGCCCACTTTTGTGCATGCCATGCCAGTGTGCTAGTACGTAGCGCACAACTCTGATGTGATTATCGTAGATGAGTTGTTCGTGAGAATCAACGAAAGCTGGTTTCATATCTTTGGATTATTCACTGTACGCAGACCTTTCTTCTCTTTCCACTCGGATCAGCACTCCTATGATGTTTGGTAAGTTCTTCACCAGATTCTACGTTATGTTACACTCGAGTCTTTTCCTAAACCGCTTCTGTTTATTTGCTCGCATTAAAAACAAAAAAGAAATGAATGAGTGAATTGAGATAAAGAGATTATGAATACAGGGAATAAAAGAGAAATAGAAAGATATTTTCATCTCTGCAGTAATCAGAAGATTCATCATTATGATCGATATCTTCCAAAACTTTCTCCTAAATTGTTCAACAGTATATCTATTCCATCTGGGCATAAAAATTTCTATTCCACAGCACACGGACTGTGATTGAGCAGAATCCTTACACCTGTTCGATCGGAAACTTTCGGCTGTGTTATTTCCTAGCCTTGTTCCCTATATGAGCTCACGACCGTTATGCCATCGTGTTCCATGGCATATGGAGTTCTTTTTTTTTTTCACGTTTATTAGTGTTATCATCATGTCATTACCAGCATTTGTGCTGACAACATGATTTTAATTTTCAAACTCTTTGGCAATGCCGAAATACGCGGGGGCTTTTTCGTCTTCTTCACTCTTGATAATAGTGATAGTAATGAGGAAACTGTCCGTAGACTTGAAAAGTTCCTCTCCATGAAAATTGGTTGTTTTTGCATGTAAGGCGAAGACATCTCAATATCATTGGTAACGTAAAACGTGTTATTTAATCTTAAACAATGACCAAAGAAGAAGAAAATAAGTTGAAACGCATCCAAGCAGTTGCACTTAAAATACTCAGCATTATTTCGATGAAAGAAGAGCACGATTAATTAGCACATACAATTTACACACACACAAACATATAATGTACACTCAATGATGTTGTTCAATACAAGGAGTTCATATAATTTACATGCCCCCCCCCCACACACATTTATATGTATATATTATACATACATATACATATACATATACATATACATACATGATATACATATACATATATATGCAAATGTACATAAGTATGATTATATACATATACATAATTATATAAGATCATGTGTATATTGCTCATGATGGCATAGCTGAAAACATCTGTTCGTGGCGTCTGTCGAATTAAATGCTTTAGATATCTGCGTCCTGACCGTGCTCATGACAACACATAGGGCAAATATTAGCCGCGTCAACACTTTATTTGTTCTTATAATCAGAGTTAAGTGCTGTCAATGGTCCTTTAAAGAGGATCCGGTAGATGCGCAAACATTGTCGACATCATTACGGCCGAGAATTTCTGTTCCGAAAGGTACAGAGACTCCGGACGAAGACGAGAATGGTGCCATTTCCACAGGACATAATCTCTCTCTCTTTTCCTTGTAAAATTTTCTCTCTCTTTCTCTCTATCTCTATCTATCTATCTATCTATCCATTTATCTATCTATCTATTTATCTATCTGTATGTCTCTTTCTTTCTCTTTCTCTTTATCTCTGTTTCTCATTTCCTTATTTCATACTTTACCTACCTAACGTCAATTCATATCTCCACCTGTTCTAGATCTGAATCTGTTTCTTTTACCTCATGCTGTCTTTCATGTCACTCGATCTTACCCTTTGTATGGATAAATGAGTATATGTATAGAAAATACACGTAAACAGCATGTATGTGGTACACAAGTACGCACACACACACACGCACAAATATATATAAAGTCAACATTAATATTATGAAAACGTCATTCTTAATCTCAAACTCTCCCTCCTTATTTCTTTTGTCCATCATCTTTTTTCTTTCTCTGTCTTTTTAATAACTCTTATATACCATTTTTCTTCCTATGGGTACTCCACTCTTCATCCCCCGGTCTCTTTCCCCCATCCGTTGCTAGTCTCGTTTCTCCTTCTCTCTGTATTTCTATCTCTCCCTCACACACAATCTCATACACCATTTCTATCTCATTTCTCTTTCTTTATATATATATATATATATATATATCTAATATATATGTTCTCTCCCTCACTCTCACTATTTACTTTTTACATATATATCTTTGTGCTATTTCATTTTGTTGTGTTTATCCTTTATACACCTCATTTTCTCACTTAACCGTCGAGCCTTGTCAAATCTTCAATCACTTTTCTTGTTTTATCAATATGTTGAAATCAAGGAATGGCCAGTTATACAAGTCGTTGAAGAGAAATAAGCCTTGGGCGTGTTGTGATAGAATTCCCCTGTTCCCTATCTCATTCTTTTTAACTCATCCAACTCTCACTTTCTTCTACCCTCAAGAATCTTAGCAACATACCAAGCAAAATATTAAGGTAATCGTATCAAGAAAAAAAAAACTGACAAAACTATTTAAGCATACATATCGTATCATGATGAATGAGTAGTATTCTGACTAAAATCAAAGAAATGTCGATTTATTTTTCCGTCGTTGTTGTGTTTTCCTAAATAGCTTTTCATGTTTCCTCATGTTTCCTCCTTTCTCTGTCGTTATATTCAGTGAATAGTAAATATATATATATATATATATATATATATACATATATATATATATATATATAAATTATATATACATACATACATATATATATATACAATGATTGTGCAGTATTACGATACAATTTCTACCGCTTCATAGGAGCAGTATACGGGGTTTTTTTTTCGTGAAGAGATGTTTCAGCGTTAAGAGTAATGATTGCTTTTTGCCATTAGTTTTGTAAACCACAGTGACTTGCATGGCGCGTGCATAATCACAGAGAACAAATTAGCATTTGACAACCATGTAATAACTTGTCAAATCAACTCTCAACAGGAGATACATTACGTATATACATTTTCTTTCCCCTTTCATAAGGACATTGTGCAGTTGTCTTAGAAGAGCGATGAGCGGCTATTTTTGCCTCACGTAGTCATTGCAGTGTGCACCCTCGTTACTGCAAATCGAAAAATTCCCGAATGAGCTATGCTGCTCATTACTGTTTCGATCTCCAGCAAATAGATGGAATGCTCATATGTGAATTTACTGTATGTTGTGGTTCATGTATTATTATAATCACTGAATCATAAACTGTCTGGACCGTCATGCCTATATAGTCAAATATTTAAAAGGATGTGTGTGTGTGTGTGTGTGTGTGTGTGTGCGTGTGTCTGTGTGCGTGTGTGTGCGTGTGTCTGTGTGTATGCACAGTATACTGCATACAATATATTCAGTTCAGTGCTGCAATGCCCAATGTCCTTAACTGTAAATTAACTTTTATGTGTGCTTCTTTGGTAATACATTGTACATGCACATGGCATATCTTTATGATTTCTGAAGATAAAAACCCATGATTCACTCTAGCCTTGATATCCTTTTACATTGCGATAGAAACAATATCGGTTTCATTGATGTGAAAAATAATTGCAAGAAAACAAGTCAGAGTAAGCAAAAATGACTGTACGATTTGATGGGCCACGATCTTAAAGGGATTGTATAGTTTTGGTTGAGACCTAATTTCAGGTTTCAAACATTTTTTGGTGAGATAATGAGAAACCACTTATGAAATATGAAAGAGCACGTAATTATATGAGGAATTCAATGTTTATTTGATGAAAACTGGCTTTGAAATGGCTGAGATATCCTAAAAAGAGCGATTCTAATAAAGTTTTAATTTGTTTTTGGATGTTTCAGTAATTTTAAACCCGATGTTCATCAAGTAAACTTTTAATCCTCTTAAAAAGGTATGCTCTGTACTATATCATAAGTGTTTTCTTGGTATCTCGCAAAAAGTTAAAAGCCCAATTCTCATTTCCACCAATAATGCACCATCCCTTAAAAATGAATGATTGTGAGTTTAGGCTTATAATCTCTTTAATTTTGTAAAACGTAATTCCATAAATCACTCTCAAGGCAGTGATGAAAACACTCGTACAGACACTCGAATCAAGAATTTCGTTATAACTCTGTATGACATTGACTAAATATGAATGAGGATCCAACTCAGGCCACCTACGCATCACGTCGCCCAAAAGTTTGTCTTACAGTTAGTAATAATTCCGTAGTTACGAATAGCCTCTTCTACTTAAAGCTGCGCCTCCCCCCAAAAAAAGTCTCCACGTCCGCCGTTGTTTCCTAATATCTATCATGTCGTTCCAAAGATTAAAGTGGATTCCGTTGATTTGGTATCATTAAGGTTCATCCAAATCACGTTGTGGCCAAATTACACAAACTGTCCCCTAATATACTAGCTGTGCGTCTCAAAATGACACTGGAGCTTGCAATACCATTAAAGAAAAAAAAGGGAGGGGATCATAAGATATCAAGAAATTGACAGCGAGAGAGTTAATGTTGTTTTGCAATTAATTAGCACGTGTCTCGCTGGGATCTGCCCCTGATCCTATCAACGAGACAATTAACGTTCTTTAAGGATGCCGTGGCACGCAGGACGCAGCAAGACGTACAAAGTAGGACGCGATTTGTTGAACAGTACCAGGTTCGCAAGTCCTCCTGTCGAGTACATTATACTTTTTTTTTAAATCCATGTACAGGCAGGGCTCGACATTAGCGGTGGCCCGATGGCCTGGGGCCACTAAAAGGTGAATCTTCGAGTGGTCCGCGGGCAACGTAAGATTGAAAATGGATTTTTCCTACCGCTTGTATTTTGGGCCACCAGACCAAAAAAAAAAAAAAAAAAAAAAAAGAGTCCAGAGCCATGATATATGAATAATGTATGATATATATACACACTTGGTGATTCTATCCTACTATGAAGAGTGTTCGATGTCCTCAAAGGAACAGCTTTAGACAGAAGTTATGAAACAAGTTCATCATCAGGCAGCTATAATCGCCTGATAATTCCACCTCATGGAGGTTGCATGAAAGTCAGAGTTGCGATAAATACTGATGAACCTGCAGTCAACCGCGTGATCTTGTTTCATTACTTCTGTGTGTGTGTGTGTGTGTATATACATATATATATATATATATATATATATATATATGTATACACATATATACATCATATAGTGTATGTGTGTGGGTGTGGGTGTGTGCTTGTCTGGGTGATTTGCTGAGAATGCGATTTTGGAAACCAAAGAGTGGAAGAAATTGCGTGAGGTACAGGAATATTTCCCACGATTCTTTTTTTCTACGAATATTTTTCTTATTGTAGCTTCTCTCTCTCCCTCATCCTCCCCTCCCTCTCTCTCTCTCATGATATGCATGTGTACATACTACTAGCATATTCAACATGTCATGTATATACATGTACATCTATGTATCTATGTTATGTAAACATTGATGTACTTTACGTTTATACATTTAAACTTTATACATTATTTTCTTAGAAAAGATAAGAAGATACTTTGACAGTGGTCGATATAACTCAAGCTAGCTGATGTAAGTTTTATAATGCATACAATAACAGCATTGGAGGAGAATAAAGCATGAAATGACTTAAGACACGAATGCATTTCTCATCGGCAATAGTGACGTTTAATTTCATTAGTAGACTTTCTTTCGACATGATGTATGTTTCAGAATGTGCCAAGATATCGCAATTCGCATTCTCTCTCAGCAAATTAACTCTTGCTTAATCGAGTCAGGGTGTGAGTGGAAGAGCGGGGTGGTCATTAAAATTTGAAAGCCGTTATTTATGGGTCTTTAGCACTCAGAGAGGTGAAAAAAAAAGAGCTTCTATAGTCAAGCGATGTCAGGTAGTTTCATTGAACGAGGGAGTTAAAAAAGAAAACGTGGGGGAAGCGAGAGAAAATGAAATGAGTTCGCCATTCAAGTCACGCGATGAAACGCTACCTCGACGGAGTCTGATTGTCCGTGTCAGCGACGGGGAACCCAAGGCGTCACGTTGTTTATCGACACTCCGCGATATAAACCATGCGCCCCTGCACCCTAAACGCGGTTACCTCGTTGAAGTGCCTTTGTACAATGCAACACGTACAGCAGAATGCTTTCTTTGAAGATCAATTTTACAACAGGCAAAAATTAAAAGAACCAGTATGATAAATATTCGTCATCCACACCCATATTCCGCTTCCTTATTATCATTCCTACCATCTCTATCAATTATCATTTGATCACTTGCAATTGGTTTAGATTTTAGGTAAAGTCATATATGCCAATTCATTGTATCATGCGTACCCCACAAATTGATGATAGGAGCCTACATCCGGTCTAGAATATTGGTATTAAAGGCCCGATGTACGGGCAGCCTTTAGACGCAAGGATTAAGAATTGCTGCGTGGACGCATTATGAATGACTCGCCCGACAGAAAAAAAAAAATGCGTTTTATCTCTCTCCAAAAAAAAAAAAGAAATCCGCATTTTCCTTTAATATCCGCAATTCAGCGTTCAGTCCTTGTAGAATTCAGAATGGCTGCCTTTTGATTTCTCTTCTGCCCGTTTCTCCAAAGACGAAGGAAAAAAAAAACTCCAATTGCTGCTCTGAATACTAACACTAAGAACTATATAGGTAGGTTCCCCACACTTCCCGATGGTAATTGATACAAATTGAAGTTTATATATGCGACGTGTGTTGCTGCTATACAATTGCCTAGTGTGTTCTAAGTAGTAATGTTTATGATAGATTGCTACGTGACGTGTATTCATTCATAATGCAATTTAACCCCCACGGGCGCGTGGCGCGAGCCGTTACGTGACAATTCCACGTGATTTATAACGTTCCTTTGCCCAGGGGTAAGTTACTTACATCGTATGCACAAACAAACCTGTTTTGTTTGCGTTGGGAAGGCCCCAGTGAACAGACTAAATCGCCTTATAAAAACAAACAAGCAAACAAACAAAGAGAAGAATTCTGTAGCGGTCATGTAATGCGTTCAATTCCCATAATGTTACTGAAAAAATTCAGAGGCACAGACAGACGGTGTTGACAAAGCTTTTATGTAGTTTCTTCAATTCCGTGCGCGATGCATCTCTCTTGTTTATTTCATGGATTTTTTTTTCTCAGCTATGTTATACTTTATCTTCTATTCATTGTTTGCAAGAACATACAATATGTCAGTGATATATGTGGGATGAATGTTGTCATTGAGTCCTCTGTAGGAGCACTGTGGTCTCTAGTGGTTTAAGGCTCTGCGCTCTTGCAATCGAGGTCCTTGGTTCGTATCCTGCCAGAGGTGTATAAGCCTCGGACAAGATGTTTTACCCTTGCCTTTACACCTGGTTCCTATTTAACCCAGGCGTTTAAAAGGGTGCCATAGAATCATGAAGTTAAAGAAACTACTGAACACTTGTCAAACTGGTGTTTGACCCTTGTGGTATATATCCCTTATTTATACGTAAGTATGGAACCGTTATTTTCATTCCGATTAGCATTTGAAACGTCCTTTTGAAATTGGGCTCACATATAAAAAGATACAAACTTACTCTGGCCTTCAGTGCATTTTATGTTGATTGATAGTGATATATATGTATTATGTATGTATGTCTGCTTTTTCCTGACCGATTTCAAACAAACACGGCAAGGAAGTTGGTTCCACTCCGTTTTCTGCCTTTCTAAAAAAAACATGTCAAAAAGATGTTCCTCGTCCCGCTGTCGTCTCTGTCCTGTACATCAATGCACGTGCATGGCATCATTGTATTATGGATTCATGTAAAATGGCCATCCTCCAGATATAGCATTGCCCTGATGTATTGCCCGTGATTTGCCTTCAACATGATGTTTTCTTGGACAAAATGGGACAGAATGGACGCACGAAGCAACGACATAACCGACCAATTTGTAATGGAATTTCTCAGTACCCTTTGGGAATGCTTTCCAAAGAGCGATGCCGCCTCTAATGCTTTACAATTACTTACGGCGTTTGTTGCTCCGCCGAGATGCAAATTGCAGGTAATGAGCTGCATATAGACGAGTGGTATAGATGATGGTACTATAAGTCAAGGTTGGAAGTCGATGGGCAGGAAAAAGACTCCAACCTGGGACCTTTTTTTTTTTTTTTCTTTTTTTTTTTTTTTTTTTTCCTTCCAGTGAGCTCTCGAGATGGGCAAACTGGCTCTGAAGAAATCGCTTGCACCTCAACCACACAAAATCTCCGGCATGTCCGAGGTTCGATACACAGAAGGACGTTGGATCCAAGTTAAGTGCTGTTCTGATATTACTCAGTGACATCTCTCTACTTCACAGCCCTTCCTTGGTCAGGGGCATTGGACAGTGTGTACAGTGCGCTGGAGTTCTCTATACCAATCGGAGCTGAAAGCACACAAAGGGTTAAAGGACTACGTGATGGAGAACTGTTCATGGCAAGACTCCAAACGGCGGCAGGTCAGACGCCTTGCACTTTCAAGATTCCGCTTCGCTCCTCGAAAGAGTACAGGGTTAAAACCTGGCGAAGAGGTCGGTAACCCACCCGCATTAGAATTCGGCGAAGGAAACCAAAGCCCTCGTGGTTCAAGCCACGCGAGACACAATGGCCAGTCAAGGGTATCAACCACACACATCATGGCACGTAGTATAGAAGGAGGGACAGAATGATGATAGCAACAAAGAGGGACTTGGAGAAGATAAAAGAGATGCAGGTGAAGAAAAAAAAGACAAAAGATAAAGAGCATGATGAACAACAAGCACAAGAGAAAGAAGCGAAAACAGAATAGACGAACAGAAAGAAGAGGAGGACGACGAGATGATAAAGATAAGAAAATGAATGAACAACGGCAAAGAGATCGGAGAAGCTATGATATGGGGGGAAGTAAATTGTTAACCATTTTTGTGTCATCAGGAACTTTGGACAGTGTGTAAAATGTTAAGACGCTTTATGTGCCAATGGGCACTCAAACTTAAGGGTTATGAAGAAAAGAAAGAACAGAGCAGAAAAGACGAAGGAGGAAGAGGGGGAGAGGAAGACGAAAAAGAAAGTAATACAGAAAAATAAAGGAACCGAAAGGAGAAGGGAACAAGGAAGAAAAGTCCGTCTTTTATCCGCAACTTGATAAAAAGGTTCTCCTTTCCCGAGCACCTGTTTTACCCATTCGCTTGGCTTTAGCTTTATTACATTACTCTTAAAAAGGTCTATCAATGATTATCATTATGTTCACTGAAAAGTGCAAGATAAATGTCATGTTAGGGCAATTGTCTGGCATTGGAAGTTTGCTTCTGTCCATGACATTCAATTAAGACCTCCTGGGATTGCTAAACTTATTGATGATAGCAATATACCGACTAATTTGATACCTTTTGATTTACTTTTTGTACATTAATTTCAGAAGCTGTAATCATCGGCCCTCTTACGCATTTTGTTTCACAGATTTAACGCATGGGTTCCTTGCAAATTGTCGCACACCTCGTCTGCGCGTATTTTGCAAGCATTTCATGAAAATGTCCTTTGCCTAATTAACCTGCTATACCTGGGGACGCGTTTGTAGGAGTGTGACAAAAATTTCACACTGTTTCCCCGTGATGTCGTCCAGTTGAACTGAATATCTTCTCTCGTTTTTCGGCTGCTATTGTCCCACGCGTCGCTTGTTATTATTCACCGTGCGTAAAATGGGCGATGAATTTAATCTGTAGTCATGAACTCCGTCCTTTGGAAGCACCCAATTCTGCTTCAAAAAGCAATTACGATGTGAAGAGCAGCTAAAATTGCCCTTAAAGGTCCAGCGTACCCTGAGTTTCCGCATGCATGATGATTGTGAGGTGGGAGGGAGAGAAAGAGGAAGAGGGGGAAGACAACTTGAACAAGTTATAATGAAGGAAAAACTTCAATAGGTGGATAAGTCTGTATACATTCATTATTTGATTTACTTACAAATTCAACATATCGGTGAACTTTGTATAGGAGCTATTACTTCAACGTAGGCATATTGGAAAAATGCACAAAGCGGAAAAATGTCACTATCCCTTTCAATGCCAAGGACTTTGGACAGTGTGTGTGAGTGTACATTGCTGTATAACCTCTGCCGATCGGCACTCAACATGCTCAAAGAACACGGAAGATTTTTAGGCTTTGTCTGTGATTTGAGAGTGTTTTCATTCAAGGAACAATGTCTAATGGTTTCTGCTGTCTTATTAGTCTCCGCCAGCACCCTACGATCCCACCTGTAGGTCATTAACACCTTCCAGATACACCGAGCAGTGATATTAGGCAGATTGGCCTGTCCGCAGTCCCTGGTTTCATGCGTTATAATCCACCCATCATGGGTCAAGTTTATGACTTACCTGATACAAGAGCAGTTCCATAGACATTATTGTAGCTACATGCGTAATGCGACAAGTACTACATACGCATAGTATCATTGTGTTTTCCTAGCTCCTGACCCGCAGGTATTCTCATTTGCAATGATTTTTGGTTACTCATGCAAATATTACTGCTACTGCTTCGTCATGACTCGTTAGTATTGATACCATTTCTGATCTTTCTTTAGAATAACGTTTGTTAGGAATGAGAATTGCAGCGCGACGCTGCTAGCTGATAAATGTATTAAATCTCCTCTGCGTAAATCGATACTTAACGAGTTTGAAGGCGACAGATGTGGTAGACATGATAATCTCGAACAATCAGTGCATGTCTATTGCAGTATTGTAATGCACAATGCAGGAGTATCACATGCAGTTTTAATGGTTATATCAATAAACATAGCTCATGCAGCTGTTGATTCACCAAAATAGGACCACGCTTTGCAATTTGATTGAAAGAGAAAGAAAGTAATAAAAAAACTGACGGTGTATCATCAGGGTGATATTCATGGCATATTTCTGTCATTTTTGTAATTTGTATTTGAGATAAGAGTCTTCACTTACAGCATGCGATCCTTTTTGGCCTCTAGCGAAACAGGTAATACGGACAACCTTTAAAGGGATGGTACAGTTTCAATTGAGATGGAGCTTCAGGTTTCCAACATTTTGTAATCATGATTTTTATGAGATAACGAAAAACCTTTTATGAAAATATATGAAAGGTATAATTCTGAGAGAAATTCAAAGTTTATTTGATGGAAATTTGGCTTTGAGATGACTGAGATCGAGAAAACAGAGTAATCCCTAACAAGTGGGACCCACCTTTTATTAGGATCGCTTTGTTTTACTCTCTTTTTGGATATCTTAGCCATTCCAAACCAATTGTCATTAGATAAACTTTCAATTTCTCTATAATTGTACGCCCTTAAATGTTTCATTAAGTGGTTTCTAAGTATCTCGCAAAAAGTTAAAATCTGAATTTTCACCTCAACCAATACTATGGCCTATACTATCCCTTTAACGTTCGTCTTCAGTTGCGCTCGCACTCCCGAGACGGAGGCTTGTAGTCGGTTGAAACAGAAAATGCAATTAATTTTAATCGACATGAAGGCCGGGCCCGTGAGTTTGAAGGTCTCGAAGGACAAAGGCCAAGAAATGTCGACGTTGAACGGAAAGAACCCGGATGTAGGCTTGTTTCTGCCGTCCGTCACGTGGTCTAGGTGTCATCATACGCTGTACTACGCATGTTTCTGTTCTTTCTTTTTTTTATTCAGCACAATGGCGTAATGAAGCATGTTTAAAGGGGCATTCCAGACGAATTTCATAATTTCACATCATGGAGCACATAAATCAATTGCTCCATGTATAGATTTGTGGAATTTATTGTTGTCCTTGAGCAGAGAAATTAATACTCTGAAAATCCCAAAACAAATTACACTGAACAAAGGTGATGACACATGGGAGCATAACATTATTTCTGAAATGTAGCAGTGTAATTTCATTACAATACAACGTGCTTGACAAGTTCACCTGTGTATAATTTATGCTTGCTTTCTTCTTTTGTTCTGCTTCCTTGAGCCCCAACTCATGCATTCTTATGGTGAAGTTGTCATGTCGTCATCCTTGTTCATTGTGATTTGTTAGAAATTTTGAAAACATTATTCCTCATCCCAATCACTATAAATTCTGAAATTGAATACTCACATTATACCCAATTTATAGTTGTTCATGTGTAAAAGTCTGAAAATTCGTAGGTCTCCCTTAAGGTTTGGTGTTCTGTCTTAAGTCGTCATTGCTATCGGTGCTGAACTCTTTAAATTGGAAATGACACAATGCGACTAGAGGGAGGTCCCAATACCTATACAGAGAAAGTTGCATGCATTAACCAAATTATTCTAGTTCACTCACACGTACCCACAGTAGATAAAAGATAATTACGTTGTATATGGATAGTCATAAATATATTTGCGTGTGTGTGTGTGTGTGTGTGTGTGTGTAAAACCTTGATGTGTCTTTATTATATCTAAGGGTGCACTCACTTGCTCCTATAACACCATACATTACACTACTCAACGTTTTCACTGTGGCATAATTGATCGTTAACAAATTTGATTATCGAGTGTATGGCAATACACGCAGTAGGAAATAGGATGGAATCCAAAAAGGGGGCGGTGATGGTGTTTGCAAGCGTTGTGTACACATTGCTGTTGGACTGTGTCATTATCATTACATTTTCCAGCACCAGATCACTGCAAGCAGATTGTACGAGACCTTGACGCCGTTACATCAAGCAGTGACATCATACGGGGGCGAATGATGAAGCGAGTGTTGTGATTTCCTCGGAGAGAGGCTAGCGTATTCTATTTGGTTTCTGTGACAAACAATTTCCGTGTCATGGGACATAAAGCAGCAGGGCTTCTCAGAAATGACACCTCCAGAGCACCTCAACTGGGTTTCATGATACAATTATGTGCTCGAAATGGTAATGTGATTTCGAGAGCGGTGACATTGTGGTGAGCAACAACAAAGTCCAAACAAAGTCTAAGCAAAGAGGAATGTGGGATATCTACGAATATGAAAGTGAATGCTGTACATTGAAAGTCAAAAAGAGTTTGAGCTGTTGTAAGAAAGCGATGAGATCACAGTCCTACAAAAATTGCCTAAAACCATGAAAACTAACAGTGTGTAAACACTGAAAGGAGCGCTGTTTTGTCTACCTTTCTTTTCATTGCATCAAAACAATCGTAAATATTACGTTAAGGATCATTTGTAGCAAACGATTTCCTTGAGACGTAGATGTTTTATTCGATTATGTCAGTGTGTAATATAAGTACATTAACACGTATACTATAAAAGTGTACATATTAGTGTCTTATGTAATGATCGAATATGCATGCACTCACTTTGCGTATTTGAATTTATAATATCATATGATATACACTTACTTATATTTGTATATCCACGTATACACACAGAAACATGCTTATCCTTTGAAACCTTTCAAATCCTTTCAAACGTGTCTGCGCTTCTGTGCAACTATCCCAGTGATGTTTGTAAAGATACCCAGCAGTATATGCCACGTTATAAAACCATCACGGATGTTATAAAATGGGTTCAAGAATGTAGCCAATTGGAAGCACTGAAATGAGTCACGTTCATTATTTTCTTACTAACATGCATGGCCGTGCAAAAAAGCGTAAAGTCACTGACGTCAAAATGTTTACACTAGCAGTGCACCCTCAATCGGTTGATACAAGTGCGTTGCGCGCTACTATACGCGCTGTCAATCCTGTAAACAACTTCTAGTTCGGGCTGCCAGCCGGTCTTTCTTGTGCATACAGTAACATGTGGCGTATACCGCGTACGTATACTCTTATACGTACAGTACTTATATGTGCGGGATTTCCGAGTGCGACGTGCGTTAATGTTTGGGACGAACATCTTCGGACATCTTGACTTTTGAGCATGTAGCTGACCGGTATTGACCCACAAAGCTACGTGTAAGTTGCTGTTCGTTTTCGACCATTTTATAAATCAAATAATACACAGGTTTGAGTTCGTGACGTAAGTGGAGATGCAGCTCACTCTCGGGTATTTACAATGTAGTGCAACATGCACTCGGCTTCGCCTCGTGCATGTTTCACAATTGTAAATACCCTCGAGTGCGCTTTATCTCCACCAACGCATTCTCACCTGAGTATTATTTGTATATTAATGCACTCTCTCCCACTCTCTCTCTCTCTCTCTCTCTCTCTCAATCCGTCTTCGTTCTATCAAATTCAAATTCAAATTCAAATTCAAATTTCAAATTTCAAAATCATTTTGGAAGACCCCCCTTGGTCTTCTTGAGATAAAGGATCTAAAGTTGTATGCATTCAAAAACAAATTAAGGATCCCAACAACTGCTATCCATGGTAGACAGTGGTGTCTGCAAACACATCGGCGCGGTGTGGCGTGAGTGAACCTCCAGTCTCGACGGTCTCGCGCCAATTAAACCGTCATGTCCGTGGTCCTCATTAATCAGCACCTATTTGTGCGACCTATGAGTGACCCGCAGTAGTCCTTCACACACAAACTCATGCACACACACACAAACACACACACACACACACACACATACACACACTCGCGTCTGAATTGATTGATGATAGCTGGTGGGTGCTGTGGTCCTGAGATTTGGGCGGAGGAATCTCAATATAAGGAGGTCTGAAGTTCGAAACCCTTTCATGGTGCTCGTGTACTTGAGGGAAGACTTTTTGTCATGCGCGACATTATTCTCTGCCCACATGTAAAACAAGGTATGGTAACAGAAGCTACATGTTGATATGATGGCACCTGTTCATCATCATCATTGAGGGGCAACCCTGTTGGAATGCTTTTCCCCGAAGAGCGGAGTGAGGGCATTGTTTAATTCCACTGGCTGGGGGACAACGTTGCTGATCTTTTGATACCGGCATCACACTGTAACGAAGTTCAGGGGAGATTGAAACATAGAAAATATTCAAATTCAGCCCAGATAACATAAACGAAGGGTCAATTCTCAGGGTCATTTTCGGTCATTTCGACCATTTCGGTCATTTTCGGTCATTTTCGGCAATCGTATGTATGACCGCCGACGGAGTTTCTCGGACTCCAGCAGCAACCGCGTGAACGATGACAAAATTTTCGTGTAGCCATTGTCATGATTGTGTTTCCTTCCTATGTCCTTGGGGGTGCTGTTTGTTATTCCGAAGGTCCGCTATTCCGAAGGTTCATTATTCCGAAGGGTCGTTAATCCGAAACAAGCAAATTCCCTATACCTACAGGTTCGTTAATCCGAAAATGAAAAAGGGTTCGTTAATCCGAAAATTTGTGGCGTTATTCCGAAGGTTCGTTATTCCGAAGATTGGTTAATCCGAAAATGAAATTCGGAACAATGAACCTTCGGATTAACGAATCTTAGGAATAAAGAGCCTTCGGAATAACGAACCTTCGGAATAACGAGCTGTAACCGTCCTTGGTGGGGTTAACTTTCCTAAAGATTCACATCTTCGTGTAACCTTTGTACGTGGTTCGGGTGTCATTCGTGTGACCTTCTGAAGGCATATCGTACCAGATTCGGCTGTTTAATGGCTTTTGTTTTTGACAACTTCGTACGAAATTTAAACAGCATGGCCTTACGACGCCCAACGATGTCATATGATGGCAGAAGACGCACTTTCGAATGACCCTAAGTTTATACGATCAGAGCCGGGATTTGCACATTTGAACATCAATAAATCAAATCATATCATTTCTTTTATCTTTTGTCCTTCTTCGCTCAGTTTCGGGACAGTGTGACGCCTGCATAAGAAAAAAAGGGTCATTTAACTCCGTTCACGAATCAATGATACTGGTCACGATTACAGTTTATACGCCAGTTCACAGTTTACAATCTGAATATTTTGCAGATTTAATAATCAAGGGCTATTGCAGACATTCTCTTAGAATTTTCCTTGAACTGAGATATTTGAAGACTGGATAGGTTCAATAATCAATGATGAATATTTATGACAATGTGTGAATTACATGCGTAGCGGAATGTGCAGAAGACTAATGTGTTTTTTTTTCTCTAAATTATCTAAAACTAATCTTATTCATGCGGCAATTTCGTCGTAAACTGCGACCTGTTTGGTTGTTTACTTTGAATCTTCTAATTAGAAGATTAACCCATGTTTTTGAAAATTCCGTGGTTCAGAGATAATTGGAAAACATTCTTAACTATGAACAGGCTTGCAGTACTTAGGTGCCTTAATTTGATCTTATGATTGAGAGAGTAGTTCATGTTTTTAAAAATATGTTGTGCAGAGACCATTGCTAAATGTGAACTGACTTAAATTATTTGGATGTCTTAGCTTATCTAATTTAAAAAGGTTAACTCATGTTTCGGAAAGTATTTTGTTTATAGGTCTGGTGTATACTATTTGCTATACTTTGAACTGACTTATCATATTAGTTGATAACGTCATCTCTGAACAAACGTCCGATTCTCCTACACTGTCGTCTGCACTGATTGCCCTTTCATTTGGGTGTTTTTTCTTCTTTTTTTAGAAGGATTCAAAAGAGTAACATACGTTATCTTTGTTGTGGATTTGTGATGGCATTGAAGTAATGACCTTTAAGATACTATTTAGAATTTAAATATTGGATTAAACCAAACACACCAACACACACACACACACACACACGCACACTCATACTATGCATATACACATTTTTCTGTGTATAAGCCGAATAAAAAAATGATTGTCATGCCACCATGTCAAACATGGCGCTCTCAAAGCATACGGAAAATTAGCTGAGTATTTTCTTTTTTTATCATCGACAGTAAATTGAAAGGTGTGAGAATGTTGGCTGTGTATATTACTCCAGAAAAAAAAAGGAATACATTTCCCAATACTTTGCGAAAGGCTTTCTGATTATCATGTTGCACACTACTATGCAGTAATGACAGTCTGGGATCACGAAGTCGTTATATTATCTTCTCCTTTGCCTTAGAAGTAAGAGTATTCTCAACAGGCATGGGTGATGATAAGTCTACGACTGCCTCGCGCACAATGGAAAATATATGCATTTTTTTTCTTTTTGGATATTATTCTTTGCTGCCCCGGGAGTGAGGGTAAATTTGCCTGCCCGAAATTTTTCCTGAGCCCTGGTAATGGGATTTGAACATGGCAGTCCATCCGTACCATTAACTCATGATTACTGAGAAAGCCCCTATTAGCCTCGCTCCATCCATATTTTCCGAAGACCCCGCTTAAAGGCATCTCTTCTCGTCTGTGATGAAGGTGGATGCCCCCGGATACATTGCTGATGATCCAAATGTCGCGGGATTGTGAGCCTTTTTTCGTGCTGAATGGTTAGTTTTTGAACTGCAGGTGCATATCTGTGGGGGTCGAAAATAGTTCCCGGCTCACTGTTGCTCGAAATACGACCCATGTAAGCAGCCATTATCTTGGCATTTGATGCGCAGTTGTAATTCACCTCATTTACATCGCGGGAGATTGAGAAACAGGGTGGGGCGTTTCAGAGTGACCAAATGGCGTCATCAAATTACTGAAAAATAAGGGAAAGGGCAGGGAAAGCATCTCCACGTTCGAGTTAGTCATAATGTAAGATATTTACGAGAAATGAGAATTCTTGCTTTCAGCTTTGAAAAAAACAAACCAGCAATATAGAAAAAAGGAAATTGAGACAGAAGGAACTCGAACAAAGCTTTTAGCATTTTTTCCAGGTAACTATAAGACAATGGTTATTTGCAGATGTTGACCACGGTCGCAGTGAGGGAGAGAAAAAAAATGCCGCCAAAACAATACCTTGCATGCCCAGTGCAATATCTGTACCAAAAATACAACACACTCGAACACACACAAACACACACACACACACACACACACACACACACACATACACACACACACACACACACACACACACACATACACACACACACACACACAAGAGCTTTTGTTGTGATTTGGCCATTCTGCAAGGTCCCAGTTATATTTCATTATTTTTGGAAGCTGGAAAATTGAAAATAGTATTCTAGATGCAAGTTATTGAAGTGCAATGCGCATTTTGTCAATAGAGAGAGAGAAAAAAAACCCGTGAACAGTTACGCCAACATTGTTATTTTACGTTTACGAAAACGTCGAAATCAAACTGTCAAAAGTTCGGTTTTACTTGATATAGGCCTGTCTATTTTTACCTCTTTCATTATACAATACATGATATCTTCTTTGTTAATCTTGGTTCCAAAACAGAAGACGCTATTCAGCCTTGTCGTATAATAGAAATAGTGTGCCGTTAGTACCGATGAATCTAGAAACCCACGAAAGTCTACTGACAATGACAGAGAGGAGCATATAATATTGATCCAGATTAAAATCCCTTGGACATGTGCTCCAGTAATTCCTTTATGATCCTGGACAGAGATAGTGACTACTCATCACCAGAAATTCATTGAATTTTCAACTCTTTAAGGGGAATCCTGGTTGCATCCTCTAAAGGGAATCAGGAAAAGTCGTAAGAAGACATGTTCAAAGTCCGCTTGGGTATTATACTTATTTTTCTTTTTCTTTTTTAGCTTTCCTGTATTTTTTGCTCACGTTCCTGTTTTTCTTTCTTTGACTTGCTTAACGCCTTGACACACAGATTAACTGATTTAAATTGTATCTTGCACGTTATTGCTGAATAGAATTGTCCCCTGATCGTTGTATCAACTGTTGCAGTGATACATACAAATGTGGTATAGTTTCTTTTTTTCTCTTCTTAGGAGGGGATGAGGTCAGAAGAGTAGAAGAGAAGGGGGAGAGATTACACTGTGTGCAAACACATTAAAAAAGCAAGGCTTTCTGAAACACGAACAAGCATCAGATGATTTTTGTGTTTATACGTGCATTTGTATGATAAATCATACGTGTCGTTTAGAACCTGTTTATGTGACATAGATTGATTTGAATTAGTTGAATTAAAGTGCTATCGCTCCTAAAGCTAGAAATGTGAACATTTCAAAAGAAAACGACTGGCTAAAAGTTTTGGAAAGTATGTCAAACAAATTGAAAAATTGGGATGATTGATGAATGTCAAAAAAGGCAAAGGTGACACAACATCTGCTCGCTCAGAATGACTTCGGGACGGAAATCAGAGCTGAATAACAACAACAAAAACAAAAATAAAATCTGGGACATAGCTTCCGATATCCAAAGCTGTGATCCTGAGGAAAGATCATTCTTTTCTTACAAATACATGCTACCGTAGAGAATCCCTTCTTTCTGACTCTGAATACTTAACTTCTTTCACTTATTCAAAAAGAAAAGAAAACACACATACACACACACACACACACACAACACCCTCCTTTTTGAGTCAGCATCAACATATAATCTTCAACCAGACTCTGTGTGTTTTACCGGGTCAGGACAAATCCCCCTGCTAAGTACCGGATATTGACAGGGCTAGAGTAAATATTAGGGTTAGGTTAGGGTTAGGGTTAGCATTAGGTTCAGGATTAGGATTACGGTTAGGGTCAGGGGAGTGGTCTGGGGTAATTGTCATGGGGTTAGTTGTTCTGGAACCTCTTTGCTTCGGGTGTTTTTGTTTTTGTTTTTGTTTTTGTTTTTTTTTTTTTTTTTTTTTTTTTTTGGGGGGGGGGGTTTGGTTTGTTTTTTTTTTACTCGAGCGAGCCGAACGAGGAGACATGATCCCATAACCGATTTCCTCTCGTAACGAGATATACTAGTTGTATAGACATTACTGCGCTAACACCCTATAAGCTTATTATGGGCTTAGGTGCCGAATTTGCTGCAGTGTAATTCAATTCAATTCAGTGAATTTTTAAAATTGATAAGAGGACATAGTCTTACTCAAAACGCGTATAAGTAGAACTAAAGCAGATTTCGTATCATCTCATTACATCCTATGTCATATAAATTCATATCATATAGTATTTTCTTTACAATTCAAAGTGTGAGAACATTGTGTAATTCATTTGTGAAAAATATAATAATGCCAGTTTTTCTGTTTCCTCTTTGAAAGGTTATGGATGTATTGTATCCTTTGCCACTCAGTTATAGATCACAGAATTCATTGTTACTCCTCACTCCTGAACACACCTCTATATTATGACCTGTCTGTGCGTTCCCACATGACGTTAAGTGGTAAGGGCCTTCCACACTTCTCGACAGGTAAGATAAACACCTAAATCAAGTTCCGATTCTCAGTCATTAGTTTGGCAAGTAATTCTCACCTTTATTCTTTTCCCCTGTTTATTTGACTAGGTATCTATATATAACCCAGTTTCCATCAAATGAAATAAGCCTATCATGATGAGAAATTAAAAAAAAAGAAATCTACTCAAAAAACATAATAAACTGCAAGAGAAAGCGAATTATATTCACAACATAGGAACGATACAAAAATCGAAAAAAAAAAATCGGAAAAGAAATAAGAAAGATATGACATTTTGAAATTTTACAGTTTTTCGGAAAACCTTTCTTGACCAATCCTTGGCGAGTTGATGATGGCATACCCACATAATCTTTCATGTATGTAATATATGAAATTAGAAGAAAGAAAAAAAAATGTATTTTTAGCTAATACAAGTAGATGCCTGTTCTCATACCAAGTTAATCATATTAGAGCTAACATTTGTTCTTTTTTATTTTGGGTTGTATTAGGACAAGTTTTATATTATTTCATAGTGCTGAAATATGAGATTCTTGTCATTTCTGTATATTAAATGAATAAGAGTTTTTTGTCATTTTTTCTGAAATTCTGTAGGGAATATTTTCTCTTTCTTTTGAAGTTTATCTATTTTTGGGGTGGATTTCTTCGTTAAGTATCATCTTTTACTACTAGACCCCTCCCCTCCCTCTCCCATCCCAGAGTTAGGGACGTTGAAATACTCCTCGGCTGAGCGATAGAGGGTGAGAGAGAGAGAGGGGGGGAGGGGGGTGAGATGGATAGAGGGAGAATTGTTTGGATTTAGGGTGATTGTGAAGTCTTTAGCGATTGTCCAATTTACTCGGAGAGATAAGAACGGTAGTGCGTTAATTGACAAGTAGTATAGCACATTTTGTTCACATATCGGATATGTTATGTTCACTCTGTATTTCCACTGTAATGCGTCCAAGTGTTTTTGTGTGATACCTCGCGGCATCATGAGAGTTCTCTTCTGCTCTTCTCATAAATTATTTCATAATTTCGCACAAACAGGCTATTCATTTAGCGCCGTGCCTCTGGGCCCATAAGGCTGGTAATAAGAGGAGAGACGATAATTTGAAGGGAAGGAAACTGGCTTTAATATCCGTCTGCTTCCTTACTGATCAAACAAATGGAAGGGGCCGTCCTTCTTTTCTTTTTCTTTTTTCCTCCGATGAACGGAACGGAAACTCCCATAGGTGGGAGGTAAAATCGACATAACAGAGAGATTACAGTGTCTTTTGCAGGCGAAAATCCCAAACGGTGCCCGCTTATGTGGAGCACATGTGCCGGTACCATTAGGCGACTGGAGAGACATCCATTCTACACTAAAACTTTTCTCGGGAGAGAGGAAAAAATCCCGCGAGAGTTGTGTTGTGACACCTTAATTGTGTAACTGTTTTGCCACGCTTTGGACATCGAGAGCCCATTGGCTTCTTTTGAAGGTAGGCCCTATGTGAAAAATTACCAGCAAAAAGGAAACAAATAACAACAGCAGCGATTTTGGTTGATGTTCGTTATTCCGGAGCTTCGTTAATGTGAAAAGGAAATAAGGTTCGTTATTCCGAAAGTTCGTTGTTCCGAATCGCACACATTCCCTATATCGGAGGTTCGTTAATCCGTAAATGAAAAAGTTCGTTGATCCGCACATTTTGTGGCGTTATTCCGAAGGTTCGTTATTTCGAAGGTTCATTAATCCGAAAATAATGTTCTTTTCGGATTAACGAACCTTTAGAATAACGAAAAGTAACCACGATTCCAACCGGAAATGTTAATAAGAATGGTATGTGAATTAACTTATTTCTTCACTTCGTGCCAATATAGTCTATCCCCGAAAAGTAGTTTGACGTTACTTACACCAACGATATACACACACAATTTAGTGACACAAACACACACAAACACACACACACACACACACGCACACACACACAAACACACACACAAACAACCAAAGACTCAAACGAATACACAACTCACACACACACACACACAAAACACACATTGACAAGTCATGAATACGTGTATGAGTAATGGAGGCAATGGTAGATTATTCTTCGTTTTCTTTCTCCCTCTTCCTCTTCATAATTGTTTCTTCCTATTTTTTTTCTCCTGGTTTGTTCTTCCCCCATAATGCCCATGTACAACGTTAAGACATGAATGCCTGCTTTGGATAAAAAGCAAATGCTTCTCTTTTCATCTTCTTCTTCTTCCCTTCTTCCTCCACTTTTTCCCTCTTATTTTTTTTCCGCCTCCCCCGGATTATCTTGTTGGTAATGGTTACTTTTTTTTTCATATCCCCAGAAACACAATACAAAGGGAAGGTATTTATCTGCAAGAGGTCTAAAATTGGAAGAAGAGAATGGCAGGTGCGAAAATGTTGGTTTTCAAACTTCCCGAACGGAATAATATAAACGATGCGGTTTGTATAAGTAGGGTCACGGGTGGGAAAACTTGAGTGATGCATGTTGGTGTAACGAGAAAGTAGTGGTTAGGAGAAAAGGTGTAGAAATCAATCGATGAGAAGTGGTAACGGTTCTCGCGGTTCAGTATGAGGACATCGTTTCTTAGAAAGTCTGCATCATCCGGCACGAAACGCATCCCATCCCAGGGCTTTATACCTTCTTCGATTTCAAGTTTCTTTTATTTTGCCTCGTTCTACGTTCGAAGGAGTTCACCAAGGACGTATAAGTTCTTTTCATTTTGACTTTAATATCTCAAGTTACATGTATCCTTATGTTTTAATTCATATCAGTAATTTTATGAAATCACTGACATCTTTCTTGCATTTCATTATTTTTCAATTTGTATCAGTTAGCTTTATGTAATTACTGGCTTCTTTTTGCATTTTGTTTCATGTATATTCTCTATTCCTTTTGATTCTGTGCTTCAATTTATCTCTTTATTGATGTTCTCAGCAAGTAGAGCACTGTAGAGGGGGCCCACACTCTACAAGCTCAGCCTTTTTAGTGGGTCCCTCCATTTTTCTCACTTTGCGCAATGATATACTTTACTCCCACCATACTTCTATTTTTATCACAAACTAATTATAATCATTATAAGTTTCCTCAATTATGGTATAGTCTTTTCATTCTAAAATGTTATGATTACCTTATTCTCTGTTATCAAAGGAAGTGCAATGTAAATGTTTTGTCGAAAAAATGATATAAACTTTGAAATTGAAATTGAAATATGTTTCATTTCATTTTATACGTATTACGACAAATAGCATTTTATGATCGTTAGCTAGGTCTAGACATGCAGATTGTTTGTTTTTTCTAATGAAGTAATTTGACAATGCCCCAAGAGTAAATTCCATTAGGTCTGGAGTACCCACAAAACAAACAAATAAAAGCATTTCTTTTTTCAAATAATGTGTTAAGTCTGCTGCCAAACATGCTATATGACAAATACGAAAGATAATCTGTTCTAGTCCGTTCGTTTCCAAAGCTTATACCTGTAATACACATAGTTTATAGTTTACACAATGAAAATATATTGTCAAGAGGATATTGCACTACTTGCCTTCCAAAATGATTTATATATACAACACACACACTCACACACGCACGCGCTCGCATACACACCCATATACAATGTATGCGTGTGTGTCTCTGTATGTGTCTGTTTGTGTTAATGTTGTTCTTTTGGATATGTACATTCTTACATATAGACACACACACGCGCGCGCGCCCTCGCACACATACACACACACACACACACACACACACACACACACACACACACAATTATGACTTGCATCATCCGTACCTATTGTCTCTCCCACCTGTTTTTGTCGTCTTTTCTGTATGATGTCATATTAAACGTAAATATTGATGTTTACGTTCTGTAAGTGGGATAGAAGTGACACCTCCGACACGTACAAGATGCTTGAATGCCGAGTGCAATCATTCCGTATATACACGCGGCAATGTCATGAAAGTAAGATTAATCCCTTAGCACGAAACGACAACACGAATCCCTTTCCATTCTGCGTTGAAATCAAAGGGAAAATTCACACAAACACACATAAAAATACAAGCTTAAAGGGAACGAACACCACAGGTGAATGACATCAGTCTACAAATAAAGAGATACATAGCAAACGCGTTGAAGAAGTGATACATGTACTTTGATTTGCTTTTAATTGACGGATTGAGTGAGAGTGACTATGGAATGCCAACCATCGCATTAATGCGTGTTAGCTGTGTAATTACAAAACCTTTAGTCATTCGTAAGTTACCGATAGCCATAATGCATGACGCAGCAAAAGCGTTGTCGTACCCTTCGTCAACCAGTGCTGCATAATCTCTTTGTACCAAAATGCGAATATTTGCAAGTAAAATCAATGTTATACTCCTAGGTGATCCATCCCTTTAACTTGTCATCATCTCCTGGATACTGAAATGCATAAGGAATTAGGCACGTGTGCAAAATCAAGTCCCTCGCGAAAGCAATCCCGGGGTGTATTCCTGCGTGATTTAAATGACGAGCGGCGTCCACCACAAGACGTTCAATCCACACCTAAAGGGAGAACTGTGGTGACAAGTTTTCTGCGGATATTAACCAGGCAGCAGGGATGCCAAGAGCAATTTCCACAGCAATAGTCATCCTTAACGAGGACCAAACGTGCACCAACCTCCGCCGAAATCACCGGGGCATTCTGGTCCCGTCATTCCCCCCGCTTCAAACATCTCGTGGCGCATGAACTCCCGATGCCGTAGAGAGAAAAGTTAGAGAGGAAACTGTACATAGGGTATGACCTTCCCGGGGTCTGGTAATCTAGACTATCTGTGCGATGAGTAATCCGTAATTATGACATACAATAACTCCTCAATGCAATCTAAAATGGGTTATATCGAGTCATTTTGTTTTTCTTGTAACGGAGATAAAGGTCGTATCTCAAAGATCTATCCTACCACACGTCTGAATTATCGGGGGGGGGGGAGACGACAGCAACAACAACAACAAACTGTATTTCTGAGATGAGATCATCGGTTGTCGTGGTTGTTGTTTGTATATTATTTCGTTTTTGGCCCGTAACAAATTTATTATCATAATACACTGTAGTCATTTTGGTTTTTTTTTTTTTCCGATACATTAAAGTGTTTTTACCTTTTAAAGCTTGATACAGTTTGTTGGAGCATCGATGTTAAGAATTGGTTATAAAGTCTATAAGCTTCACTTTCCTTTCACGATTATCTCAAATAGGACGTTATGAAAGATTGTTTCCAGCCGGGATTCAATAATAATGATAACAACAACAACAACAACAACAACGACAACAACGACGACGACGACGACGACGACGACGACGACAAAAACAACAAGTTATTAAAGTATAAATACCCATAAATATTGTGATTAAACTATAAGGCCAGTACCATAATATTGGTTGCATCGCGCATCTGTGTCCGTGTTCGAATCTATTTTAGGTGGCTGTACTAATGATACACTGCTAATGCTTACGAGCAAGTCATACAGCCTTATATGGCTCGACGAATGATTATAAATAGACAATCAGGATAAAGTGCCTAAGACCTAGGGACACAACCGCTATGATACTGTCAGGGATCTCGAACAAAGAACTTGACGACTTACGGGACCTTGTGAACAGCAGAGTCCATTGTCTTTGATATCCGAGACGCAACGGTTCCTCTCTATTAGAGCTCTGTGCTTGATGCCTCGCCAAACAGCAAACTTTCATCATAATCAACCAAAGGTTTACAGGGCTTTTCAGTCAAACAATTGGAAATGCATGAGAGTTTATCAAACTCGAGTACATGAAATCAGTATTAGTTACCATGATATACTAAGGTTCAGACTTTGAATGTTTTCACAGTTGTACGATGCAAACTGATTTTGTGGTCGAAGTATGAGTTTGTGAATTCACGGTTTTTAATTCATGACACGGTGTGCGAAATAGAGAGCATTCCACATGTTTACTTTCGCCATTGACAACAAGTGAAAATTGGAAGTCGATGTGGATAAATGAAGGGAATAGGTAAAGTTGAGGGAGCCCCCCACCTGACCCCATTCCCCCCCCCCCCCCTCCCCGAAACCCCCCGAAACGCCACGAAACCTATATACGACTGAATGTCCATGACATTTTAGGAGATATTAAGCTAATATCAATGCTGTTGGAAATGGCGTCACCAATAAAATTCCGGTTGGGTCGCAATAATATTGGCATAACTATGTAAAGGCACAGTAATTTGAATCATTTTCGTAATGACCGTAGCAATTTCGGGCTGTTGCAAGTGCCAGATTGCTATAAATTCGAATTATCAAATGCGTTCTGCTGTTGTAATGTTGTTTCTTGATATAGGTCGTTAGTAATCTAACACGACAGCTCACGCGGGAGCGTTAAACTGTCATTATAGATTTTTTTTTTATCTCTTTCCCTTCGAAAGCGCCCAAATGATTTTTCTGAAATCGTCCAATTTTACTCAGTTTTATTGCATGTTTTCCTTCGCTGTCTTCCATGGACTTTGTCGTACGATGTCAACTTGAATGACATCCAAAAAGCATTATCCTATTACTTGTATTTAGCATTTTTTTGTGAGATAATGAAAAACCTCTTAAGAATATGAAAGGGCATGTAATTCCAAGAGGAATTCAACGTTTATTCGATAAAAATTGGTTTTGAAATGGCTGACATGTTCAAAACAGAGCAATGCTAATAAAAGTTGTGACCCAAGTTTTATTAGGATCGCTTTGTTTTACTTAGTTTTTTCGATTTCTCAGCCATTCCAAAACCGACTTTCATCTAATAATCCTTGAATATTCCTCTTAGAATGGTATGCGCTGCATTATTTCATAAGTGGTTTCTTAATATCTCGCAAAAGTTAAAAGCCCAATTCTTATCGCCACCAATAATACACAATCCCTTTAATGAATCGTCATGCCTTTCAACGCTAGCTAGCCAGCTACCAAACCACGTGATTTAGAAATGAAAAGAAAGAAAAAGCAAGGACGATACTGCTGCTTGTATTGCGACGCGCAAACATGCATCATAGTGGGGTGGCTTAGTGACAAATATACTGATAATCGTGACACGCCGGACAAAAGTGTCATTTTTTCCTCAGACATTTGTATATATATGAGGATCAAAATTAGGGGGTGCTCCAAGAAATCCGCTAACAGAAAAGATGAGAAAATGCCCTTAATTTGTACATAACAATAGTGTCTGAATTCAAAGACTATACACAGGGCATTCGCCAGGTTTCTGTACAATGCAATGCAATGTACATGGTTGCTAGTCTTAAAATTCAGACCCATAATACGACATATTGTGTGCATGTTTACAGTAATACACCATTTTTACTGGTTTTCCTATGGTAACAGGTGGTTAGTCTGTGTTGCAGACCTGAGGGAGGTGTGTTGGAATAGTCCAGTTTTCTTAAGCACCTTTTCATTAAATAATTTCCTATAATTTCTGGTAAAGGATTTTTTTAGTACTGTCTACCTCCTGTAGAGAAATGGCAAAGAGTGACATGTGACTCTGGCTCAGATACTTTAAATCTTGGGCAATGACTGAGCCAGGTGTAGGACTATGTCACAGTTCATTTTTTCTCCCAGAACTACTAGTTTACCAGTAGAAGAGCTGCATATTCCATTGAGAACTTAAGGTTTTGGGTATTGACCTACATATTTCCTAACAAATTTAACCCGTTTCCTCCAAGATTGTGTGAATTCCATAGGTTTAGCGCAGGGATTACCTGGTTCCCGTAAGCAATTTTTATAGTCCGCACCTCCCCTCTTTATATGTTTCTTATTTCTTGTGGGGGTTATTCAAATGTTTAAAAAGGTTAAAAGTCTATTTTCATAGATGAAGTTGAATTTAGACAATTTGAATATTTTTAAAAATATATTGATATTTGTAATTTCACTCATAAAGACTTAAAGCGGTTTGAATATTTTTGGTCTGATAGCTATGTATAGACATGTTATTAAAAAGTAAAAGCAATGTTTGATTGGTTCACATTATCCAAAGAGGGTGGGATGTAGTTGGCTGGTGAACAAAGTCTATGGGGAAGTTTAAAAAGTTGATAGAAATAAAACAAAATCGGCATAGAGCAGAATCTAAATCACAATATGATATGACAAAATTCCCGACCCCAAAGGCGGTTGATTCTATGATGCTTTATGTCAAAATACATTCCACCCAAAATACATGTGATTGATAGGAGGAAAAAGTATAGTACATTAAAAACAATATAGTTCAACTAACCCCATTAGTCGAGCAGCATAATGAAATGATTGTTAAGTTTTATCGCCTTGTCAATTGAAGATGATGTTACATAATGACAATTATCAAAGTCAGCTAGATCTACGAGTATATCAAGAAACCAAAAAGAAGGGGTGGGGTGGGGTGGGGAGAGAAGAATGAAGTAAGTTATTAGTATTTGTAGTTTTGGTTTTCAGTATATTCATTTTAATTTCCTTAATTTCCGTTAGGTCATCATGGATTGGAGCATTTGTGTACTAGTAATCTGCCAGGAACAAACACAAGAAAAACTTAAAGGTCCTATATTATACACTTTTGGGAGAGTGACTTGAAAAAAAAAATGTTCAGGATATCACATTTTATGCATAATATGTGTAGGTCTGGGGGCATTTCATGAAGCATTTTGTCCGACAAGTTGTCGGACAAATTTGCTCTCTGCCAATCAGATGCAAGGATTTCTGTAGTTTGTAACAGTTTGTCAGAAAAATATCTGACCAAACTGCTTCATGAAATGCCCCCCTGGGGGGCATTTCATGAAGCATTTTTGTCCGACAACTTGTCGGACAAAAATGCTCTCAGCCAATCAGATGCAAGGATTTCAGTAGCTTTTAACATTTTGTCAGACGAAATATCTGACAAAACGCTTCATGAAATGCCCCCCAGTTGTATCACAAGACATCCTACCATATACAGTTTTTGCAATCAAAGCAAACATATAAAGAGATATCAGTATTTTTCTCATTAAAGCATAAATGCGGACGGTTTAGTCTGGAAACATGTTATCATAGAAATATTGTTCACATTTTGTGTTATTAACAATACTTAACATTGATTATACAGATTCATTTTTTACAGAGGTTCTTTGTATCCGTAACTTACACTTAAGAATAATTTTCAAGCACTAATTTTGGGTTTTTGCCTTTAATTATCCACAAAAAGGAGGACTCAGTGCATAAAAGGTGTATGCTTTATTTTTGGAAAATGTTGAGGAGATCAGGAAAATAATATATATTGATGTAGATTTTGGACCTGAAGGAGCAGTTGAAGCATTTTTAAGAAACAATGCCTTGTGGCATCGTTCTTATCATCAAAAATTAATAATGGCAAACTCAAATGAAAATTGGAGGGGGGAAGAAAAGATGAACATAATGACATGAGACAGCTTGGTAAAGATTAAACGCTAAAATAGACAATGCAGCCTCTTTTCTCAGTTCATACTTATCCAGAGTGTGTGCTTTCTTTCCAGTACCGGTATTATTATTTAGATAGGTTAGGGGAATCCCTTTGAATTGTGTGATACATCATTTTAAAGCTTACAGTCTGCTCTTTCAGAATCTGTCCTTAAAGGACAAGTCCACTTTCATGCGCACGTGGATTCAGTGAATACAACAATATTAGTAGGACACATCACAGAAAGCTTGGAAAAAATCGTACAATCCGTTCAAAAGTTATGATTTTTTAAGGTATCTGCACAGTCGCGGCTGGATGAAAAGACTACCACAGTGTATGATGTCACATGCACACATTCTAAGGAAAATGAAATGAGAATTTCACAAAACCATACTTTTTGAATAAAGTTCACATAGTTTCTTTGACTTGCTACTTACGTATGTCAAGGGTAAAATTATTCCCCCTGCCTTCTGAAAGAGAAGTCGAGTATCCTTTTGTAAGCGAAAATAATTTATGTTGAATTTTCTTTATTCATTCTTTATATCGTTGTACACATGTGACATTACAAGGTATAGTAGTCTTCTCATCCAGCCTCGACTGCATGAGCAGAAACTTCAAAAATTCATAACTTTAGAACGGATTGTCCAATTTTCCTCAAACTCTCACTGATGTGTTCTACTATTGTTGCTGCATTCACTCAACCCACATGCTATAAAGGTGACAAATCTTTGTCTGGCGACTTTTTTGTTGATCAATTATACCAACCCTGATGGAAATCTCTTCAAATTCATAAGTTCTGAAGTCTCCTTTAAGTTTAACCAAAATCTATATATGTAGTTGCCATGGCAACATACCACTTAACACTAATGAAAAGTATTTCAAACCTCTATACATCCCGTTGATCAGTTGTACCTATTCAAATGGAATCTCTTCCAAACTGGAAAATAGCCTCCTGTAACTAACTTCAATCAAAAACCCTCGTTTTGGGTTGCCATGGCAACGCACAAATCAACAATTATATTTGACCCCTGGTTTATACTCTTGGTACCTTCTATATAACGTTCATATCAAATTTTGTGAAAATTGAATCTTCCTACCTGGAGAAATAAACAAAAACATGATTTTTAGAAAAAGTTCATTGACCTTTGACCTTTGACCTTTGGAAAATTCACCCCAAATTCAATCAAAATATTTTACTTGTTCTCAATATTCTTCCTGCAAGTTTTATCCAGATTGGATATTCCTGACCTGAGAAATAGCCAAAAAACCTATTTCACAAATAAAGGTCATTGACCTTTGACCTCTGACCTCCTTCCCAGCATCAATTTTCTTGGAGCACCCTATTTTTTGAGAAGGTACATCATGAAGTACCTTTGGTGAAAAAATCATGCTTTTGTCCGCCGTGTCACGATAATTTCACTAAGCCACCCCACTATCAACGATGCACGAGTGCGCGCCGCCCAAAGTTTAAAGGTCAAACATAACTTCCTGTTACTTTCGGGTCATGAAGCAAAACATGGCGATCGATAATGGGCTCTCGGTAATGGAGAATGTCAATAGACATCATTATCATCCCAATCGATTTCAAACAAAATGTCTGCTCTATGTCCAGCACAAGGCTACACTGTTGATGGACATAATTTCACGCAGGCTGACTTTAACTTGATCTTTAATACGAATCCAGGGAAGGCGTCTGTTGCATGAAAGTGTGATCGATATAGTGTCCCAGCTATTCCAAAGTTCTTCAGCTTCTCTGCCACTGACGATGTTGTACTCTCAATGACAAATCAGCAGTGATGAAATCCTCTACTGGTATTAACATTATTTTATATCGGTTCAATTGAAACTTGCCTAAACAAAATGGAATCAAATATTGTGATATTGAAGTGCATAAAGATAAACACTTATTGTGCCAGAGGTTCCTTTTTCCGATATGTTTGTAAAATTATAAATCAGCAGTTGCAATCCTACAAATTCATTTGTACATATCATAGAGACACAAGTGATGAAATCTTTCACAGGACTTACTGCGCTGTTGAAATGAATAATCAATAAAGGAAACAGTGATTCACCCCATCCCGGCCCATATATTCTCCGCACTCTGAGATGGCACTAGAAAGACATCCACGCACAACGCACAAACACGTACTTTGACACGCACAAGCGCACACAGACACACACGCAAACAGACACATGAAAAGTGCGAAACCATTTTCTTCGCCAGTTAATCTGTGAGAAATATGAATGATGGCGAGTCCTTTTCCCAATCCCAGAGTGCTTTCAACCCGGAACGAGACTTACGATGTGTGCCTATACGTACTCGTGTGGAGCCCAATTCATTTGGACTTGCCGATTGCCCCCAGACGATTTTCTGTCTATCTAACACTGCGCCCGCCCTTGGACCAATACGTACGGCGCGTATTGCTCTGCTATAAAGGCTTATCAAGTAGAGCCAATCCACCTGTTCAGCCTTATGCACCGATATCAAGGGACCCGGATATGCATTTTTATCAAATATGATGTCAACTACTGTATCATAACTATAAATGATTATTCAATAATTCTTCAAATCTGTTGTCAATTACCGCTTCATAATCCTGTCAATGAAATTACAATAAAGGTTCATTTACATCATTACAATTTGTAATGTTAAATTGTTTCGTTTTGCTGCATTATGCTAAAATGAAAATTATGTCTCCATTGATAGAAAATGATAAAAGTTCTTGTAACAAATAAAAAGAAACGTAGCGCGGAAGAGACGGGTTACCGCCAGAACTCATGGCTGGCTCTGTAAAACGGGGTTGTCTTTAAAGAAATGGTATAGTATGGGTTCAGGTGAGGATTCAGCTTTTAACTTTTTGCAATTTACTTAGAAACAATGTATGAAATGTTAAAGAACATTATACAATCTAAAAGGAATATTCAAAGCTTACTTGGTGGAAATCGGTTTGAAATCGCTGAGATATCCAAAAAGGAAAACAGAACGATCAGTTTGTTTCAGACATCTCAGCCATTTCAAAACCAATAATTCATCAGTAAACATTGAACTCCTCTTTGAATAAATTATGGTCTTTCATATTTCATGAGAGGTTTCTCATTATCTCGGAAATTAATTTGCAAACCTGAAGCCCCGCCATCTCAACCAAAAATGCACCATTCCTTTAACAGTTACTGCTTGGGGTCTGGGTTTTTCATCTCCATCAAATATTCGTCGAATGACTTACCTCAGTACACGTAATCGACCTTCCCTCCATTTTGATGATTCCAATGTATGCGGAAGTATCCTCTGAAAGAAAAAAAAAAAAAAAAAGAAATATTAGAAGGTAAACCCAAATCAAATTGTCTGCCAGGATACGATCATGCTTCATAATGCGCGCTGAAATTTGCCCGCGTTGATTCTGTCAGAATTTGCTGACAGCGTTCTGTGATCGGCCGCCCCGCAGTCGGGTGGATGTGAGGGAAGTATAACCCATGCCCAATAATCACGCGACTAAAGGCAATCTTTTTTTGCCCGAGGTCATCCGAACTTTAAATGGAATATGGATTTTGGACCACTGCATAGGCCTACATCCACACGAGTGTTCATTGGAGAGAATCAATTTCAAGAATAGGTGCTTCGCAGACATAATGTCATGTGCTTAGCTCCAAAATACTCATTCATGATTGCACCCATCCGTCAGAGTAATACTGCAAAGTTAGCGATATTATTATCCTCTTTGCAGTGCATCGTTATTCCGGTTCAACATGACCTCATACAGCGAATTGAATTCTAGCCTTTAGTGGCAACAAGGGGGTACAAATATCCAATTTGCAAACATCGAAATAAGCGATCTCCTCATTGAGGGGTATAAGAGATAGAAGAAATGAACCAAAATAAAAATATGTTTTAGATCCAACAGTCATAAAATTATAAAATGCTATTAAGGATTATCTCTTCAACGCCATAATTGGAAAGTGTTTTGAAGTTTTCTTTCTTGAAAATCAGGTTGCCGATATTAATCTTTTTTGCAAAGTTGAGTTTTGCCGATATACTCAGAGGCAATTTTTTGTTCAGATTTTAAACAAATATCTAATTTCATTGTCTGTAGAACGCAACAAGCACGACTCGTTTCTCGATGCTACGATATACACTCAGAGAAGATATTTTCTAGCACCAAAAAGGAATATATCCCACGAATCAAACAGATACAAAAAAGAGTTACAGTCCAAAGAATAGCAGAAATTAAATAGATTTGCAATATTGATGTATGAGGCGGTTGTTCCCATTAACGATTCCTGTAGAAACGAATTTTTCGTTAATGCTTACGCAGTTTGTTGATTTCAATTCTAACACACAATGACGTAATGATATCTATAGCATGTACATCATCGTAAAACCAGAACTGCGAGTGGAAATAAGTTATAAGCGAAAAGAACTTGCAAAAATGTGGCTGTGGTGTTCACATCTACATGAATTGTATAATCACTTAAATACACTAGACTTTCTGCGGCGAACTTTTTGTACACAGTATTACAGCGCAACCTACATCTCATATGCCTTTGATCGAACGCCTTGATCAAGTAACAGCTTAGCGATTGCATTCCATCTGACAAGACACTACCAGCTGTTGGACTTAACCTTTCAATACGAGATTCTTAAATCTCCTCTCACACTATATTCACGGGAACTATCAACCATCAATTCGCATTTGTTTTTGTACTATTTAAGTAGTGTTGACAATATGCTTATATTGCAAATTATAAACAGTTAACAAAATAAAAAAATGTTTTATTCAGCGTAGATTCAGTTTGGATAGGTATGTTAAATACTGTTTACCGAGGGATCCACGTCTACAAGCCGTGAATTTTTAATCACTCTTTTCCATTGCTCTGTTCACTTCCGTCATTTCTGCAAAGTTGATTGTTTCTTTTCAACCACAGGTTGACTATACATTGATTCGCATGTTGCATCTGGTACTATTCTTTATAGTGTGTTCTTTACCCTTTGTTTGTATACTTTGTGTGCTTTCCACTATGCATTGCCTTTTGTTCGATGGAAGTAAAAAACAAATTGAATTGAATTAAAAAGTTACAATAGACGATAGGTTAGTGTAGGGGGAGGGGGTATGTCAAAATCAATCAAGCCATGGGACGAACTATCCATGAACTAGACAGTATCATAAAAACGAAGGTATAGTTGGAAAGTTAAAACGACACATAGACACGAATGCTTAGACACAGTGTACCTTTCCTGTAACTGAGACTGATCATTGTTCTTTTTTTTTTTGTAATTGGGTGTGAATAAAAAGATAGCTGAGAGCTTAGAGTGAATAATGCGAATCTTGAGTTTACGTATTGCCAAGATCTACACTCTTACAGGAAACCCGCGACTTAATAGCATTTTATTGTCTGTGTTTTTCTTCTTTTTTTTTCGCTGCATGGTCTGGTCACTTAAAGACATCCCATCCACCCGTGGGAGCAGGGGGTTCATTATCAATGTATCGCCGCCTGGGGGCGCGGCGTCCCACGTCTTATGAATTATGGTATAGTACGCCTCGTCCGGGGGCGCTGTCAATTTGAGCGCACAGGATGAAGCGAAGGATGCTGGGAATTGAGAAATGGTTATTAATATTTTACGCACGTATCTGGGTCGATGTCCACGTCAAATGAGCCACCCCACCCTCCATTTTGCAATACATTCTTCAAAATATGAACACTGTTTTTCCTGGTCCTTTGAGTGGGCTGTCATGTAACGCATGCATATTATATGACGCCTGGGCTGAGACGTTGCACAAGTGTCTTAAAGATTTTTAACACTGATTCAGACATTCCCGGTTTTCTTCGTTTCCAGGTTTGCGCGAGAAGGTGATATGATAGAGTATAATGATAATGAAAAACATTTCTGGGAAGTCGGTTTTGAACACGAGGGTGCATAAAGTGTCCTTCGTGTATCTATCTAAGCGATGACTCATAAGAACTATATTTTGAAAATCTGAATACAGACATCTTGCGGGTAATAGTTTGTCTGGTATACTCCGACGAGTCTTCATAATGTAACTTTGACGGGGAAAAAAAAACATAGTCAGCTCGTGAACATTGTAAATTGTCCTATTCTAGTCACGCAATGAATGCTCCAAATAAATAGCTTGATGTGAGGAGGACGTGATCACTACATTAGAATTCCAGGATTGGAAGTTGTAACTCTCAACCATGAACTATGTTTCCATTTCATGTCCCAATCACATTGATGACCAAACTAAACACAAGCATCATAGCCATACAACTTGAGCTATGATTATGTGCATTAACTGTCAAGAACAAATTACCCTAGATTTAGTGGGTAGGTCTTCAAACCGACTGGAGATTTTTCAAGGATGATGGAAGCTGCTTATCCGACTTACCAACAATCACAACATTGGAAATGAATTATGTTTAAATCATTTGTAATCTCTTCGTTTTTAAGGGGTATTTTTCATACGGACGCAAACGTGAGACTGTCTACCAAAGACGACCAGACTTTTATGATTACGGATGTGTATCAATGTGACACATAAAGTGTAATGATGTGTGGAATAACGGAGAAATGGAGAAATTGCATGTGCTAGGCGTTGTAGTGTCTATGGGCAACTATATGATAGTGCAATCCTGAAATTACGATTCACAATTACGCAGTTAACGTCGCTGTCTGTTGTTTTCGGGCAGTCTGGGCCCGCCGACCTAGCCACGCAGTACGCCCCTTGGTCAATGACAAAAAGGCCCGGCTCTCTCTCTCTCCCTCTCTCTCTCCCACTCAACGATGGTACGTTCGCGTTTTAATCGATTATCGATTTCCCCTTTCTAGGAGGGTCCTCTGCGCTTTACCGGCAAACTGTGTACTACTGTGTTTAGTCAAGCTGTGTGTGGCGTTCTAACTCTCGTTCTCTCTTTCAATATGGTGTTTACATATTAACACTGTATCGATGAGGCTACACCGGGTCCGTATCGGATGTAAGAGCAGCTAAGTGAGAACAGAACGTCGTGAGTTACTGGCCTAGTAGTGCTGTACCAGAGCATTAAATTTTTTAGTCACCATGGAATGCCACGGGATACGATAATATCATCAGAAATTGGTAAGATGTTCATGCGTAGATGCTGAGGCAGTTTGGGTGGATATTATAAGGCTTTCTGTTTGCACATCCGTGTATGAGATATTAAAGTGTTTGCCGATGCCGTGCTAATGAACGCTTTTATGAAATTAGTTTTGCGCCTGAGTAAACTTCCCCGAAGGATATGTCGGCGTATGTTTTAACTCGTTCCTCTCTGCACGCTCGCTCTTATTCGGAGTTGGGTATCGTTGATTGGATCTGATAGGTGTGGGTTATCCATGGGGTTGGTGTTTGGTGGATATCGCCCAAACTACAGAAGGTCTCTACTTGTATTTTAGAACAACTGAGAACCGGTTCTGTTGCAGTTCATTGTTGTTGAGGGGCCTATGCATGCTCATTATAGTCAAACCACGGCTTGTCTTCAAGAAACACAAAGCGAATCCCTTCGCTATACAGCGAGAACGGAAACTGGAAGAACTCTGTTTTCGCATCTGGCGACTCTAAAGTGCATGGGTGATGATCTACGAGACGGCATGGGCATGGGGCGCTGAGTTTGTTATGACTTCTGTGATGTTAAGTGTTTGTTGCTCTTTGTCATTTGGGTCAAACGGCTTAGTTCGAGGGATGGACGAACTGCGCACCCCCGAAAAGGCCCTTTGATTGATAGGGGGTTATGCTGAATAGGGCACGTAGCACACACATTACACTCACCCATACACCACACACACTCGCTTACATGTATAAATGATACACATTCACACACTTGCATATCCCGCATATTACTCAAGGGTTACTTTCGATTTGGGTTGTAACACTCAGGAGTTTACCGGCATGCTGACATACAAAAATTAGGTCGACAAGAGGAGAATGTATCTGATGTGACAGTATACTTCATACGTTGAGTGCGTTTTTTTTTTAAATATCCAAATGAATTATCGTATCTTCAATTTCAATTTCAATTTTTGTAGAATCGTATTATATACATAAGTATGTATATTGTGCACATATATGCGATTTTTCATACATATAATGTGTATATCAAACTTAACAAATAGATGGATGATTATGTACAAAAAGAAGTAAAGATTTTGATATACACATATATAGCACCCACATGTACAGTAATCTATGCGCTAACAATTATTACAGTACACAACACAACTACTGTATATCACATGTATGTGATGCGTATTTCCATTATGTGTATAAAATGTCATATTACGTCATAGTCGATATATCATCCACATATTTCAACGAAGCTAATCTGGCGGTTGAGAGTTCTTTTTTTGAAGGGGTATAATTGGTTACCTTCCAGAATTTTTCACTTTTTGCGCAAGACCACATTGCCTTTATAGGTAAAGCGCATACCTCAATATTTGGTAAGAATGTATCCGCTCCTTTTTCCATAAGAAGAACATCGTAGAGGTTCTAATATTAGAAATAATTCCGGATATTTTCGCTTTCCTTTTCCGCTGCAGTCTACTCTATGTCTCTTACGTTGATAAAATCAAGTTTTATTTCGTTCAGATTGACGAAATTGACTTACAGACAGATGTACATTATTGTAGTTCACCCCCATTTTTCTCCTTTGCCTTTACTGCAACGTCTGTATGTGAAAATGTCCCATGTTATAATGTGAATTAATTTTTCGGTGTGAATGGTGCCGAGAAAAGGAGAAACACAGTCGACAAAGCAAACGGGGAGTTTATCGCCTCTCAGCCACTTAACACTCTCCTGTACATGTACCGAGTTCCTTCGGTGCTCGAATTACCGCCTTATCTCACCGCGTCATCATTTGTTGGCTGCCCGTCTTACGTGGACCCGATCTAGCTTATGGCGGGAAAACGCCGGAGTACAAAAGCGATAAAAATCTTGATGTGCCAAACGACCTATTAAAAGGACTTTAAATCCACCATTCAACTGCCGTCCTTGAAACTTGTCATTTTAATTTATATGTAACAAGAAAAAAAAATCATCAGGTCTTCCCAATTTTTCTCTTTTCAAAGGATGCCCCCCCCCCCCTCCATAAGCAATGATTTTGAATTTCAAAAAAAAAAATTATAGCATGTGGAATGTTCGTATTATAAACCTTCTTATACACTGGTTTGAAAATATATGAAATTGCTTCGCTCCGTAAACGGAGATTGTTTCTCTTAAGATGACAATTCAACCGTACACGTTTATTGTAATCAATATCTATAGACCGAAGGTTGCTACCAAAAATCTTATAACATACTTGACAAAATTGCTTGCACGGAACATGACAAGCGGGAGAACACACGCACAGGTATAGAAACGGACTCTCGGAATTACAAAGAATTCATTCAGAGTCGATCAGTTTGGATATCAGTTTCTTATTGTGGGTCTGATTTATTTTGCATCACCCCTAGGTGGCGTTTATACGATGGCAATGGTGATTATTGTCACAATTGTTATCAGTGTCGACTGTTTAATTGTTTCTCTTCGCATTATAACCATTGTTGATTACAGACTTTATTGCTGTATAGAGTTGTGATACTGTACCCCGTGATACCGTATTTAGCATTAATAGATGTTGTATAATTCAAATAGATTATATATGATTACAATCAAAATTATCAAGCAAAAGACTTTTTTTCATGACGACGATGACAATTTTGAGTCCATGGAGTTTTCATGACCAAAGAATGATATAAGGGGCAGTACATTTACTTTACATAACTTCCAATACGTCGTCGCGTGTTAAAACTACCGAGCCAACATCACATTCACATTAATATTTCTTCATTTCTAGATGTTCGGGGGTAATTTATTCATTTCGATGTTTGTATTTTGTTCTACTTTGCAGAGAGACAAACACACGAACCCTGGCTGGGAAAAACACTATAAGGTAAGCATTGTGGCCGTTGTAAATAATGACGTCTCTGTTTGAACCACTTATGATGATTTTTGCACCAACACTGGAATGTCGGCATCTGACTGTGAGTGATCGAAATGACTGTCTGGAGTCACGTGGTCTCTATGAACTAATCCTGAAAAGGGGGGGGGGGTGATGAAGAGGGAAAATGAGAGGGGTGGGGGAGAGAGGGGAGATCTTGTCATTAATGGATGTACAACCATTTCCCTCTGTCAGTGCGTTGGGAATCATTGATTGATTTAATTGACGTAAATCGGCATGAGGGGGGTGCCATAAACCCGTCTTCACTCGGATGCTGCAGTTGCTCCGGAGTGTTCCAAGAGCTGGTCCGGCTAAAGGATCCTCGTATGGGGAAAAGGTATGGTAGTGTGTCGTTACAGCAGCTGTACACAGTAGACATACGCCTGTGATTATGAATGTGTAATTGCGTACAAGGGAGCCACGACGCATACAGATGTAATCAGTCTATGGTGCGAACTCGAAATCGATATTTTGAACGGTGCTTTATCTCTACCAAACAAAGGCCTAGAAAATGCTCACACAGCTATATATACACACAAGGGCACACTCATATACACACGAAGACTTGCAGATTGCTACATTGTCTACGGATTGTGTTTGTTTGTTGGTGTGTTTGTCTGTCTGCTGAAACATACAATTTGCGATAAGTAGATATAATGGGCGAGGATAATGCACGAAGATGAAATTTTGTAACGACGGAACAAACAGAAGCTTCGCCCCGTCATACAAATTTGTGCGTCTCTAGATATTTTCCAATCCTGCCGATATTTCGAGTGCATTCTATTTTTTACATCTAGATTTTAAACAAGCAAAGTAAAAACGTATGTAAACACGGCAGTTGTGTAAGAAACATCTACATCGAAAATATTGAAACGATTCGTAGATCATGAAAATTGTCGCATATTTATGGTGCAGGACTTAAATTAATATAACACAGACATGCTCGTTATTCCTCGTAGGATTCTAATTAAATGAACGCACCATTAAACTCTGTCTGAATGTTTGTGTGTATGTGTGTAATGGTGTTATTGTGCTCATTTTATATCGATGTAAAAACTGTATTAGAAACTCAATCTCGAAATAAACAACAAAACTATGATGTTTACTAAAACACACACATACACACACACACACACAAATGCTGACTGACATAATGCAATTATGTGATTTACATTCGATCACAAAAGAGATTCAAAAGAAAAGACCCAAAAACCATGCTATAAGTTCATAGTCATACCTCTACTTCTGTAAGTGAAAAAGAGGAGGTGTCGTGTTGATTATTAAATCGATTTATTGATAGATTGATTGTATTCCTGTCTGTATCGGAATTTGATATGTAACCTTGACCACATTTCAAGTTTCCTTAGATTTGATTTGAGTTTCATAACAAACGGCATGTCTGTGTCTTTTGTTTTCGATGTATATTAATATCAAAGCTGTATTGATGTATATAGATGTCGACAATCACTGTAATGCACAGAATATTGCTTTCCGTTCTAAGCAATTGCTTAGCAAGAGATGTGACATACCCGCGCCTGGTAAATTCGTGCATTTCCGACATACCACTTTAAGATCTGAACTTTATACACTATTAAAAATCTTCTAATAATTCGAGGCCTGCAAAACAATGTAGGTAACATCATGTCATGACATGCATAATGTAATATTTGTTAAATTTCAGATGATGGGCAGCAAATTAGAACTTTGACGGCCTTTAGGCTAAGTGGTTGACGAATAAAATGCAGTTTGATAATGTGATATATTTGCGACCGTTCCGATGAGTTGCAGACAAATATCATGCAATGTATAGCCTTCAATTCATTTCACTGCCTTTTATGCGTATATAATCCATAGACCAATCGGTAATCATTTTTGCCCCGTGGCTTTAAGATGAATTCAATGTTAGAATGAAAGGCAAGGTTGGATCGGGGCTTTAATATTCTGCGAGACGTCTTGGCTGCATGATAGAAAAAAAAAGAAAAGAATGACGGAAAAAAAGAAGGAAGGAAGGAAGAGGAGAAAGCGAATTCCGTTAAGTAGCAGACACGCGTATAGACAGAGGGGCCCAGAGCGCTGATTTCACCGACAAACATTCGTTTGCATAAATACTAGCGTTCATACGATATTGGGCAGGCTGTATAAACAGGCAAACTGTCATTGTTTCAACATGGCGTGGCTATGTGTGGGCATGGACGACACACACATTTTGCCCTCCCCGCTATGGCTAATAGACAGAAGTTAGCCTACAAAATGCCCCAAAACGATCCTATGCAGCGCAATTCTCGCGAATTCCATTCCACTTCGCTCGCATGAAAAGAAAACAGAATTCTGAAATAAATGTAATTATTCAGCAGACATATCGAATATTTGCTCTGTCTGGAGAACATTCTGCATGAAATCCTTCGGTAATACACATAAGAGTTAAAGCAAAAACAACAAGTATCTCATGTCGCTCGAGAATATGCACGCTCCACTTTTGTTCCGAAATTAACTGTGTGGGAATTTCTTTTCTTGGTCCGTGTAAATTCACTGGAAATCTATAATATTTGAAGAGTTTGATTGCAAAAAACGATAAGTCCATATTTGCCAAAATGGAGATATTAGCGATTGAATTTCAAGAAAAATAAAGAGAATAATACAAAATTTTTGCTTCTTCAGACCATAAATTTAAAGATGTACCTTTATATGTAGTGACCAATGTATCATTTAAAAGGTATTATTTTGTACTTTATGACAGAGATCTTACTTCAAAATCTTCAAAAATGGACTTATCGGTTTTTGCCAACAAACTCTTCATTTATTCATCCTCCATCATAATTTTTTTACATTTCTATTATGGAAAGGAAAGAACTGAATTACTTGCCTCAGTCTACAATATACCATCTTATGCAGTGAATTGTATTTTGGAGGTTACAAAAGGAACACCTTTGAACTTTAAGAGCAGCCTTTTAATTTGGAAACACAAGACGACCAGTTGACGACTTTAAAATAAGTTCAACTTTGCATCTTTACCAGTGTCTCACTAGGAGCACCTTTACGGGTACAACTCTTAACTTTTCAGACCAGAAAGGTGCAAAGTTGCACCTTTAAAGGTCGACACTGGCCTGAAAGGTGCAAAGTTGCACCCGTAAAGGTGCTCCCAGTGTGACTTGATATATAGCTGCAAGTCTCCTTCTCAAAAAAAGAATAATATTTTCATGACAGCTTGATTGATCGTTCATTCTTTGGATCCGTTGTGACAGTCATCAATTTAATACCAAACATGAAAATCCGAAGGTTGAGCACCAGAAGGAGTTAACTCCGCGAACTTGGAAGAGTGTATAAGTGCACTTCTGTTTTTTCTTAGCTGATGAACGGTGAATGCCATACGGCATCAATACTTTAAACAGAAATACGAACTTCAATCATACTGCGAGGGTATGCTTTCATTATCATTCATGTTCGCTCATGGCGACAGCTACCATTTATTCTAAAAAGCCTTCCCATTAAATATATGCCCGGGCTGTTTTCTCGCAGGGTGAGAGAAAAGTAGGAGAAGGCCGTTATTACTTTTCATATTTTGAAAGAATGTATTGTCAGCTGACGCATTAATCGTTGACATCAAGTCAGTTTTTAGGGGATGAATAGTGCTATGGGGAAAAATAGTGCTATGGGGAAAAATTTAGTCGTCACTGATGTAATTGCCTAACGCTGATAGGAATGACCATGATGTAAAGAGCGGCAATGTGAGTTCATTAATGCGTAATTTGCTCGCAACAACCCACCTACTCAAGGTGACCTTCACACCAAAGCCCGCCAAGCATATCGCATTTTAACGCGTTTAGTCGATGGCCTTCTCTTCCTTTTACTCATAGGTACGTTCCGTAGTCATTGGTGTTTATTACACTTTGCAAACACACGGTAATTAAATGGTGCACGGCATTGAAATGATAGTATTAACCTTAGGCGGCTCGAAAACAGCAGGGAATAAAACGTTGTCAGACCTCAAACCAGCTGCTATTTGCGAAATGATATTTCTCGAAGTTGTGAATAGATCAATTGCTGCTTATATTACGACAGAGATGAACGGCAAAGATGTGACTTTATAAGAAACTGACCATGACTTAAGAGCAAGAATTATCCAGAATATGAGGACACGCACATGCACACACACCAAAACACACACACACACACACACACACACACACACACACACAAAATGCGTATAGAGTTTTCTCTATTCAGTTATTGTATCAAGGATGTCTGAAGTTGCTGCAGACAAAAAGCAACACGTACGATCAAATCATAAATTATTGCAACGGTTGTATGCCACACCTTTCCCATCTCTTGAGCAAAAGGTCCCATCTGCCACATCAACTTCTCGTATTTCCAGAAGGTAACTTATTAAAGACGAAGCTAACTCCTCCTTTTGTCGTTTGTAGCCCTGAAACTTCAACACAGTCTGTCAGATATACGTTGCCAATGACAGAAACTAATATTGTCATTCTTTTATAGTTCTTGATAGACACTGATAGATGTATTATAAATCTACATGTCATGGATCATTATTCACGTCACAGAAGGTAATCCTAGATTTGCAAGGGTTACTGATGAGTATATCAAGAAATTTCTGAGCCATTGTTAACTCGTTGCCCTTGAGAATGTCATGAGTATTCTCTAAAATACAAAGTTTATGTATGGCAGACCCGTTCCCGCAAAGAAGGGGTTAAAGGTGCTCATCTCAGATCACCAATGCACGTGCATTTCTATCGCTTTCATTGCTCCTTCCATTAGGCAGATGTCTGATGCAAACGTCACAGCCCAGATGGAAACAACGCGGAGAGTATACTCTGCTTTTTTGGTTGATTTCAGATGTAACAAAATATTTTGCATCCAGCGAGACTTATCTAACGTTGGGGGAAAATGTTGTCACCAGTGCATAGGTATGATTCCAGCGGGACAGCAATGTTACATTACAACGATAGACAAGGAAATATTTGTTTTATTATGATTATGGTCTAAATAACAATGCATCATTTCATTTCACGTCCATCGGCAGCCGGTCAAATATTACACATGTATTACCCGCAGTGATGTCACTATTGACAACAATGATTTCGATTTGAGCTGCATTAGTCACGTGATTGCATTGTGATCAATCACAGACCAGTATTTATGTACACTATTTGATATAGAGGCCTGTATGTCTCTGTGGTATCTTTATGACATATCTTTAATATACTGATTTTTCTTCATGTCCGTTGGTAGTTTTTAACGGAATAGGTTAAAAAATTAATTCCTTTCCATCCGAGTTATTGTGACTTTCCATGAGATTAATACGCGGTACATCGGGTTCCGTTAATCACGGTAGTAAGAATTTCTCTTTTTTTTAGATTTTATTTGCATTGATTTGTTTCACGTAGCTGCTAAGGGAGCGTTGGATGATTGTAACCAAGCGACAACGGGACCTACGGATGTAAGTCCCTTCCAAAAGACTGGGCGATGAAGATGAAGTGTTTACCTATATATATGGACACATATAGCTCATATGAACTCGAATCTTGTAATTCATTTTTTTTTCAATTCATTTTATTTTCATACTTCTAATTTATGAACATTACAACAGAAACCAGACAAGTTCTTTTACCTTGTGAACAATGTGCAGAAAACAAACAATATACATGGTGATAACACAATAATTACATGTAATGATAACTGGTCAAAATCGAAATCGAAATGGGGTTGATCAAAGAGAAGTATGACGGGACCTACATGAAAGCAAGCTTGTTTGGCTGTAAGCCCCGAGTAATCAGTGTTTGTGAAAAAGAAACGGAGAACGGATAGAAGATAAGACCAGAATGATGATGTAAGGTTGCCAAATTTTATTTAATAAAAAAGAACAAGAAAAAGAAGAAGAAGAAAAACAATGAGTAGTCCGCGGGTTTTTTTCCACCGACAGTGACTGAGTAACAAAATTCCCTAAATGACTCAAAGGATTACCCTGGTAGAACATTAAACTACCTATATGGGGCATGTTTTGATACTAAAATCGGATTCCAATAAGTGGTACATTGTAGTAGCATAATGACCTAATGACACTAACGCTGGCATCACTTCGATCAGTTTTGAGAGAGATAATTGGAAGACAAAATATGGTTGCTGTGTAATTTACGGGCACAGCACATTTCCTAGAAATTCTCCCCGTAGTGTACAAACCTGTGCGATTGGATTATGTCAGTAATTTTCACGACCTTGGTAGGGGTTTACAGCGGGAAACAAATGAATTCCATCCGGAAGATGAAAATAATGCTTGGATGCTTTTAAAGAGCTTTAACATTACTCAGATAATTCCTGATGGAGTATGTTATATTGATAGCAATTAACAGCAATGAAACCGATTCCATGACTCCCCATATCATAAAAAGGAAGACAGGTATCTAATCGGAAATGAATGTAATCCCATTATTCACAGTATGAATAGAACTGCGCACAGGAAAAACAGTGCAACGCCTGCTATCTTTTTAATCCACGGACGGCTTTTTTCAATACCCCTCGTACCCCGCAGCGATACGCCGGGCCGATCCGCGTCACAGACAGCTGTTGATTCGGTCCTCCTGGAGAGCCACATCACCGATGGCATCCCTGTAATAAAACTCTCAATGAAATGAGAAACTACGGGAAAGGTGATGGCTTTAGAGTCCGCCGCAGAATGCCTCAGGCAGCGTGTGTGTGTATAAATAAATATATCCATTTGAGTGTGTGTGTGAGTGTATGTGTGTATATGGATTTCTATTTGTGTATGTGCACTTTCGTATATCTATCTGTATAATAGCAGGAGCATGTGCATACTCTTGTTTGTCCTGCCTGAAAAAGAAAAGAAAATCCTTTTTATGAGATAAAGTCTGGTGATTGAGATTGTTGTGAACATACCAAATCTACTTAAAAACACAAACAAAAAAACCTGCGCCTAGTCAACGTTTTGATGTAAAAGTTTTGCACTGAATTTATGGAATGGTTGCGTCTATGTATAAGTTCCGATGAAGCTTTCGTTCAACGTCAAGAAAAAAAAATGTGAAAAGGAGGACGAGTAAAATTCGGTAGCATAGTGGATCCATTAGGAACGGCTTGTTAGCAATCTGTTATGTCTTCAAGCCGGGAGGAGTGAGAGAGAAAACATCGGGATCATCCCATGAGACCGAAACCCACGAGTCATGCGGCCCACGAGTCATGCGGCCCACGACGTCGACATTGAAAAAAGGGTCCATGAGCCATACCACCGACGAGTCATACAGCCCATGAGCACGACGATAGGCGAATAATGCCCATGAGACCGACAGTAGGCAATTAAGTATGGCGGGCGATATGAAAGCAAGGCCCACGAGTCCGACATTAGGCAAAAAGGTCCATGAGTTCGGCACCATTGGCAAACAAGGCCCAATAGTTCGTCGCTAGGCACAAAAGGCCCATGAGTTCGCCATTATGCATCACGGGGCTTAATGTGTGGGTCTTACGGACGTTTTGTGCTTTAGTGTCGATCTCGTGGGCCTTGTTTGCCTAGTATTACAATCGTGGGCTTTGTCTACTATCGCACGCATGTGCCTTATTTGCCTATAGTGTCGTGCTCATGACTGGTGGGCTGTATTACTCGTGGCTCTTCGGCTGTATGATTAGTGGGCTGTATGACTCGTGGGGCTGTATTACTCGTGGGCTGTGTTACTCGTGGGTTGTATGACTCTTGGGTGTCAATCTCGTGAGTTGCACCCAATGCGCCTCACTCTCCCAAAGCATCTGATGGAGGTTTTGTTCATCTCAGAATGTCTACCAATCCAATCCTGTATATACAGATTCTCGTTTAAAATCATAGAAAACGAAGTGTGCTTGGCAGAGTTAATTGTTGTACCCCTGCCTGATAATATCCGTATGATTTTCATGACTGGCAGCAAAAGGTTTGAGATGAAGACATCTACCACGTGCTCGTATTTATAATTGGTGCATTTTAACAATGCACATTGAGGAGTGAGGAACGAAAATAATGCGTAATGAGGCAAGCCTGTTCATTCTCAGTGGATTCAGCAAAAAAAGAAAGAAAATATAATTAAGGAGAGCGAGGGAAGTGAAAAGAGAGTGATCAAACAGGAAATCGGAGGAAATCGTTCGTTTTCCTACTTAAGGTACATTGCCAATACTTCTGCAGAAGTGTCACGAGTACGAGTTGTACAACTGCATCACCTTACAATTCTCTCGTGAGATTGTGCGTGCTCACGCGCGTGCTCGTGCGTGATTGATTGTCATTGCTAGTGAATGCGCGTGATTGATCGTCACTGCTCGTGAAAGCGATGGTACTTGTTAAGTTTTTAATAGTAAAATGTATGCGATGACTCAATCACCCCTTTAGGGAATGTGAGCGTCAAACACAAGCACACACACACACACACACACACACACACACAATGCAATCATCATGAAAAGCGGTGGAACGATCAATTCGTGGTTGCTGCGATGGATGCTGCCTAATACCTTTTGTTGTTTTTTTAATGTGAGATGGTTTGCATGCATGCGTCAACAAGAGTTGGTTTGTGTGTGTGTGTGTGTGTGTGTGTGTGCGAGAGAGAGAGAGCGTGCGTGCATTTGTAAGTAAAAATTTATTAATTGAGAGAAAGTTGGGGCATGCATGCGCTTTCTCTGAGAGTTGTGCACAAATGCCAGACAGTCAATTTGTATTCTTAACTTTTTTTCTTTTATTCAATCTTAAGCGTATTCTTTTGTGATGGGCGATGCAGATATATATCTCATATTGACCCATCAGAAGACGTATGTCTACTACCGATGTGACCGTACTACACTCTGAAAGCACGAAACTAAGGAAGCTTTATGTACCTGATATACGTTACACACGAAGAAATACGGGTTCAAATTTGAACCCCAAAATTGTCCCTATACAACCACCCTACAGGGTGCAACTTTGCACCCCTATAAGCAATTTGCACCATGAGAGGTGCAATACGTTGAATTTTGAACCTGACGGAGTGCGAATTTGCACCCTCAGTTTTGTGGTAATCAAGGGTGCAAACGTGCAAAATAAACATTAATACATTGTGAATTGAAAATTTGGACCACGAGTACCAAGGTTTTACTTGTACGATCAAACTGATGGATTTGTCTGCATCTCTGTAGGTACGAATGTAAATATTAAGAGATTAAATGTTCTACCTGTATGATAAAAGGTGCAATTGCGCACCCCAGGGTGCTGCTACAGGGACAAATAGGGTGCAAATTTGAACCTTTATTTTTTAGTGTGTATCGTTTACGCACCAGACTAGTGGAATCGTGTGTAATCGAACCATGTCACTGCCCCGGATGAATAAGATATAGATGCGTGTTTTATTTAAAAAAACAAGCAAATAAAAACGTACTCTTTCATTGTCCCTGTATACTTCTACCATATTCTGCTTACCCCGTTTTTCAATCTTCCGATCTCCGCGTTTTATTCCTCAGTCGCCCGTCTGGGTTTCACCAGCACACACCTTTTACCTCACAGTGAAATCTTGAGGGGGGAATTTAATGGATTGCTGTTTGTTCCATGTTTTGCAATCCAAATTTCTAGCTTTGTCTGGATGATGGATTACCATCTGAAGAAAAAAATCTTTCCCTTTGTAAGTTAAAAAAAACCACGAAAACAAACATCGCCAATGATTCTAAGCGTTTTCATGGCCGAAATTTGTATCGTGCGATTTTGTTTTTTCTGTCTCGTTGTTCCGTCAGTGGAAGCAATTACAGACCACAATTTTTGACAGGTTTGACGATTGATTTTTTCCCAAGAAAATTCTGTACAGGAGAGAAATAATCTGTGTCGAACTTTGATGGACAGATTAGAAACAAACTGTTTTTCATTCGCTTACTCCTTGCGTTGAATGACAGTCTCCCTGCACTTACATCACTTAATGGCAACATCAAATATAGAAAATTCAAACCCACATGCGGTATTAAGTTAGGATTCGAATGCCTTTTTTTTGATACATTGACATGGACGAATTAAAAATAAGAAAACGAAAGTTTAATCAACTGATATCAAAATTTAAGCGAATTACTTTTTTCGTGCAGTCAAGTCATTTATTTTTCTCTAAAATCTGCCGATTCCCAGTATTTAATGATACGGATAGAAGCTCGCTTCGGAAAGCTGAAATGGGTAGAAATGCAGTCAAATCAACTCAGACACAAATTGTTCGATAACAAGATTAGCCCAGTATCAGGGCCGCAGAAATCAGGTCAATTTAATCCAGTCGGGTGGATGCATCTGCAACCAGTTACCTTGTGACAATTGCCAAAAATGCATTCACTTTTTAACCATACTTCTCGTTCATAAATGTGATCCATCAACCGACACATTGGGTCAAACTGACTTTGTTTGCTGCCTTTTTTTCAGACATTTTTCTTTTTTTCTTTCTTTACGGGTGGGGGGGGGGAGGACTGTAGAGATAGACTAGAATTTACTGCTGAAACTAGAACAATCTGGTCGTGGTAGTGATTCGCAATGCATTAGTCTTCTTCGGTGACCGTCTAATGGTGTCAAAAACTATGATCCCTCATTTGCATTTAGATGAGGTCCATTGATTTTAGCTTCTCATCTTAAAACACCGCCTTCTTTGACCGTCTTTTTGGAGCAAAAAAAAACAACATTCTTTATTGTTCGTTTGGGGGTATACTTAGTGGGAAATATATATCAGTGAGATTTCGAGATACCACCCAGTCACCACATTACATGTCATACTATGTTACATGTAATCCTACATAGTTATGACTGAAAAATTACACTCAAAATATCTAATGGCCTCTTTTGAACATGAAGGATTTTGTGCAAATTCTAATCAGCGCACGAACTCTTCAAGAAGCATATTCTTATATTACTTGAAATAAATGATAATGAAACTTAAACGAAACACAATAATATCTCAGGAGTTTTCTTCATGGTGTGTGCAAATCGCAAGATAGATGTCAATGGACATACGGCTGGACAGATGGACCGAAAAAAAAAAACATATGGAAAATGTCATTCCGCCCTCACTCTTTTGGATGCCACAGGCAATCTGTCTGTTGTTTTATTCACTGCAACTACTAGCAATCCGTAGACGTAAGTCGTCCTTTAAGGTGAAGAAAGAAGGTGTGGTCAAAGAGAGACATGTTTACTGTCAACTTTCAAGTCAAATCGAACCGTGTATTTACCATGTTTACATTGTGGTTGTACTCATGTACCCGTTCATGTAATAGTAAACAATTAACAGTTAAAAGAACAATCTCGACTCTCGGAGAAAAAAACCTTTGTTTATGCAGCCCCATCTCTCTAGAACGCTCTTCCACAGAGGATCCGATCAGCAGAGACCATTGAAACATTAGAAAGCTTCTGAAGTCACATATGTTCGCATCTTGTTTTGAATGAATTTTCAACAAATTGCTCATCGGGCGTATATTTCTATCTATCTCTTTCTTCTTTTTCAATTGTCTTATGTACAACTATGACTATAATGCATGTTATTCTTTTGTCCCTCTGCGCCTCAGAATAGGCTACTAGATCGATGGCGCATTACAAATACTGTACTTATTATTATTACTCACAAAAAGTTATTATCAACACTGTCTTTGCCACTCACGACGCGACGTGTATAGTCGATGGCTTTTAATCTGATAGTCCTGAAAGAGTTTAGACGGCATACCAGAAATGATTTTGTTCATCATTCGCCGTGGCTGTGACAGCGTTCTTGTTTCAAGTTTGAGTAATGGAATATTATTTTCACCACCGCATTGGTACCTAAGGAAAGAAGCGGGTCGATTGCATGTAGTAAACTAATTCTAATCATGCCAAATTTGAATATTATTATCACTGATACGTTTGCATTTCTTCATGTTGTTGACCTTGTCATGTATACTTTGTTAAGGAAACATCTGTTTCTTTCTGAAACCTTTTTGTTTCTCGTTCTACCATAACCATCTTTATATCGTGATTCATTAAGCTCCACTAAAATGTTTCCACAGAGGGCAAAGGGATAGGGATTTAGAAGTTAAATTTCTGTAGTAATGCGTTCGTTTACAGTACCCATTGGGGTTTATTTAGCAAGCTGCTTAGTAAACGCATGGATCAGTACCAAAACATTTCTAATAAATTGATAAAACATTGGAAGTATTCCGACAATAACTGTTAGTTGGTGTGTTTTCATTTTCCATCTGACAAGATGGACAGTCCATGTTAAGCTTCCCCGGGTGGTGTTCCATGGGGTCCAGTTGTGATAAAGGGAATGACACAATATAGAACAAGATTATATGAGTATTAGGAAAACTGTGTCATTCTGTCCCAATGAATGGGTGTAGTAATATACCTCTTTGGTCTATAGTTCTGTCACCTCCGCGCAATTACAAGCACAGACCCCGGTATAGATTCGCGGAGGCTATTATTCTGTGCCGGTTCCCGACGACCAATTTAAAGTGTGATACAAGACCACACTGATCTTCGATTAAACACTTCCACCCTGATTTTAATTAAAAGCGCAAGCACAAAACTCCCCGCCTGTATAATTAGACGAGATTGAGATCTGCCTCACTGTGTTGTGACGCTGTGTCGCGTCAAATCGCAATCTATACCCGGTATCATACAGATTTGTCATTGTTATGTCTCAGCGCTAAGTATCTTTTGAGCACTCTCTTCATATAATCTACCCATGTGAACCTCCCATACAAAAGCCAATGTTCCCTTATTACAGAGTAGTGTTGTTACAACTGTGCAGTCTGCCTATTTATGTTTGTTGGCATTTCCTGTCATTCTCTGTCTTCGAGATATAGGCCTAATTATGTCAATATAAGATTATGATTTATGACTATATAACTATATACATATATTCCCTAATGAAGGAAGACTATGATATATCTTAGGCATGTATATTCTTAGCCTACACTATCTCTAGGAAGATGATAACATTTTTTTGTATACATTTGCATTTTTCTAACGTCACAGTAATTTTGCAAACTGTAAACTATCTCTCTATTTTTATCGTTTTATCTTTCTCCTCTCTCTCTGTCACTATGTTTGTCTCTCCTCTCTATCTCTGTCTTTGTCTCTCTTATCTCTCACCCTATAATATCCCTCTTTCTCTATTATCTCAGTTCATACCATGATCCCTCATGTTTCTGTCGTGCCCCCTCCCATCTGAAAATGGCTGTCTGTACCCATCCATGGTCACGAGGTAATCCATGTGTTTTGGGGCAAGCAAACTAATTTACACTTTGACTCGATGAGTGAGGAAAAAAATGCCAATCGAGTGTCATTGAATTCATTACTGGCCGGAAATCAAGTAAATTACCCGATATGGGGCAAGCCATGTGACTGTAGAAACGGGGCGGTAGTTGCAAACAGTTCATTTTTTTCTTTTTTTTTAAAGGCGGAGTAACGTAATGCAGGCTATTAATGATGCGTTGAATGAGTCGGCACGGAGCTATGCGGCACAGAATAATGACTAAATGGGAACCAATCTTTATTTTAACCAATCGACAAACGCACGCACACACACACACACACACACACACACACAAACACACACAAACACTTCTACATTATCAAACCGTATGAATGAGGAGGTCGTACTTTCCAAAACAAAAAACATGTTATGAAAAAAATTCTCCAAAATAACTTTCTTTTCTATTAGTCTAAATGACTTTGTAAAAGTTTCGAGGTTCGTGGACTTTATGCGTTGGTTTGATGTACTACTATTTTTTTTTCGTGATTACATCACACGAAAAGGTTAGCAATTATCGACTATCAAAAGAAAAAGATCCATCCAGAAAAGACTCGTTTAAATAAAGTTGACGATGCCATGAAACCATTATGGCGTCATCTAAGGAAGGATGTGTAGTATATGTACAAAAAGCACGAAAAAAAGATTTAAAAATTGATCGACAAATTAAATTAAAGTGTAATTTGTGATTCAAAGAACCGATGTTACAAAAAAAGGAAACAAAGTAACAGATTAGAATAAGAGACCAGAGCAAAAACAACACTGGAAAAAAAAAACGATACGTATTTCAACTGTAAAGAGGCGCTGAACGGATTGGATTCCAGCATGGATCCAACCTCGGATATAATTGCATCAGAATTCTGCTAGCTAAAAAGATGGAGGATGAACTCGTATTGATACTGAATCGTTCGAAATTACTGTTCAACACACAAACAACCCTTGAAATTACGCCCTACGTCTATCCAAGCAATTTTGTTTTTGAAGTATAAACTTTTGATATGATTACCTACATGTTCATGTTGGTCTCCACGTATACTGTCCTATATATACCGCTTTCAATGATCAATTGCCCACGCATTCAGATCTTAAGGATGAATGGTCACAGTATGACGTGACAAAAATGTAAACGCATGGGACTAGGAAGATGATTAGTGCGCCACTCGGATCGTACTTAATTAAATTTGCGCCACAAATATCTCGTAGACTGACCCCTTTCCCTCGGGGGAACTGCATTCCTAAACAGTCGATCTCCCTCCGCATACCGCGTGTTTTCTGACCTGTTATTGATTACGCCGTGCTTACAATGCCTTTAGATTTAGAGTACGGTACGTGGTCTGCTAACAAAGTGTACTCCCATATGGAGCATCTGTGTTGTAGACTTGTATGGCGTTATTTTCGATTGAATGTGTCCCGCATTGCAATAGAGGACAAGCGAGTGGCGCACCGGGTGTTGGAGTGAAGCCGCTCGCTATACGAGTTCTGGTAGGTGCCCGTATCTAGCAGAGGCAGCAATACAGTCACCGCTGACAACATCTCAAGTAGAATAAAGACTTTAGACCCACACCTGTAAATACTGACACTCTAGTTTTCAGTCGAAAATCAGTCGAAAATCTACATTACAACGTTAACGCTAACATACACAAATAAACATGATTATTATGATAAAATGCACAGAATACTTTAAGTGTATAAAGAGGATGACATGATGCGTAGATTAATTTTAAAAACACATATTTCTCCAAAATTTGGAAAAATAATATAGTATTTAATACATAAAAGACATAAGCGCGATGCGTGTGCATGCATCTATGCGTGTATACATGCATGCATAGTTATGTTACTATGTATTCATGTATCTATGCGTGCATTGCTGAATAATTGGGTTCAGAGTAAAGCCGGTAACGGATTACCCGCTTCTACAGTACCGTTTGTCCATCCATCTTTCGGTTTTGCGACGATCAAATAAATGGTCACTCTGACAATTGGCTCAACAAGCGAAGGTCACGTGATGGATGGAATGTTATCCCGTCTCCCTTTCCCGCCAACAATAGTTTGCAGACGACCAGTAATCCTCGCCAGATGTATTTAGCTCGCAGAACGTCACGCGGAGTTTTGGAAGGACATTTTGCTTTATGGGAGTGCGCGGAGTTCAAGTGCTCCCCCGTTTTGATATTTACAGCCGCCTTACTCGGAAAAGCCAAGTAAAGTGTGTTGTTTCAACTTTCAATCGCTGATCACTGTTTGCGATGAATGTGTCCGGAGTGTTTTAAGCAGAAGATAGAACTTGCACCATCCCTCTTCCCCTTAAAGAGAGGAAGAGGGATGGGGGGGGGGGGGGATAGAGAGAGATGGCGGACGAAAAGAGCTACTTCACTGCTCCTGTAATGCATGCCGCGGGCGTAGCTTTGTTCGTTGTTTAACCACAGATTTCATCACGCTGTCAAATTCGGATGTGCAACGATGTGCAGTTTTATCAGGCAACCCTCCACGTCATTTTGCCGGAGCAAAAACGCAACAATTCTATGTCCAGGGTCAGGGATTCGCAGCCTCGCTCTGTCGTCCCCTTTTTTCCCCATGCTCCTCAGCAAACAAACTCAGTCCTTCTGTAAGAATCTGTCCTTGGGCATGGGGCATTCTTCCCGCCAAATTACACATGCAGTAAACTTCTGTAGAGTGCTTTGACATCCACGCACCGTCTGCGGATGAGGGTACTCCATGATTACTCGATCCTTACACAAACGGGACCCCTCCCCCATTCCCGACAACCCTTTTCGCATTCCTTCCACTTGCTTTCTCCTTTTGCTATCTCCCCAACGCTCTCTCTCTCTCTTCCTCGGTCACTCCGTATTCCCAAATCTGTCTCCCTTTCCTCCAACTCCTCTCTCGCATACAATCTCCAGTTCATCATCTCTTTTAGTCTTTTCCTCACTTCCCAAAATCGCTCTTTTCCACATCCCTTTCCTTTTTTCTCTCTTCCTTTTCTTCTATCACGCTTTTTACCCTCTATATTTCTAGCATAAAAGTCTTGCTCATTTACCCTTGCTGTTTATTTCTTTTTTTCGTTTTTTTTGTTTACTCTCTCTCTCTTTCTCTCTCTCTCTCTATATATATATATGAATATATATGTATATGTATATATATATATATATATATATATATATATATATATTTCTGTCACTTTTATCTCTCTCTATATATGTCTCGCATAAAGCTCTGGCTCATATATATTCTTTCTCTCCCTCTGCCTCTGTGCCCATACAGTTCCCTCCACCACTCTTCCATTGTCAACATGTCTTTTCGCGGAGAACTCTGCTCCCTATAGCGGTATGTCTCTGCCACTGATCAGCCAAACTGGGCCAAAGTTTCGTTAGTTAGCCTCTTATCGTGTGCACGCTTTATCTGCCTTTTGCCTTGTCCGTTCTCTTCCACGTGTCCCCGATTTTAAATATCAGTGACGCATTTATTCATCTACGTTTGCATTTGCCTATACTTCCATGTTCATCTTTAGGTCGAGTAAATTTTTCTCATGATCGTAAGTGATGGCGTGGCCGAACTTTTGCTTACTGCACGCAAAATGAATAAATATCATCCAGTGTTTTACCTCTTTTTTTTTCTCTCTCTCTCTTGTAGTTCCCCACTTTGTTCTTCAAACTATGCACTCTGATTTTACCTCACTTTGTTTTGTCGAAAGTAAGCAAGCGTCAAAGTATCAAAGTTATCAACTTTTAAACATGTTGACACATTTTTATGATCTGAACAGGATGAATGTCAAGTTATTACAACGTTCTGCTAAGTTTCCTTATAAAAGCGCTCATCAAGAAGCAATTATTATTGCATTCATTATCATTATTGTTACTGTTGCCATTATTATTCTTAGCAGAAGCAGTCCTTTTATTAAGATATGCCCAAGTAAAGAAATTGCATGATTGCACTTTCTATGTATCTCCTAAAACAGATGAATTTGCTTTTTTTTAGAATTGACGTTTTTGTCACTAACTTCCTTTTGCAATGGTGGGTCAGTCGAGTTTTTGTCGACTTGCGTTATCTTTGCAGGTACAAGCAAATAGAAAAGCCACATGGAACCATCAACAAAATGCCGGTGCCCTTCTTGAATTTAATACTGACCCACTAAATTAGCAAATCATGACGGCATTAAAGGTTATAGGTTCGAGGGGAAGTCCAACCTAATAATGTGTTGCTTGGAATAAAAGTAGAAAGATCAGAGAAGCAGATCAGTGAATGATTGAGAAAATTTGGACACATAAAACAAAATTGTGTGAATTTGAAAGATTTTGATCAATAAGTCGAATTGGTAGTATTGTATGTTACTGCTTTTGGGGAGCCCTTCCTTCTTTTATACAAAATTTCACAGATGTTCGTTTACCCCAATATATACGGAAACGGACAGATACAAGGTATTATCCGTTGAGAAAACTCGCAAAACATAAAAAAAAACATATTACTCTAAAATTATGCAGGGGTGTACAAAAATGAGGAGACGTTATTGCCCAGCAATTTTACAATTCACAACTTTATGGGCCGAATTCACGATGGTGGTTTAGATAATATAAACCATTGACAGATTACGTACAATATAGATGTCCAGTATTAAAAACGCGCGTTCATACGCACATGTCAAAGGTACGCCTATTTCACGCTTTGTCAGACCATGGTCTAAATTTGTACCATGGTCTAAGTTTAAAGCACGTTTGTGAATTCGGGCCACTATGTTTATCTTTAAGAAATTTTCACCGATTTACTTCTCAGGGTGTTCTGTTTCCCCATACGCAGCAATTTCATATGATTATAGTAACATCGACTTTCCCTTTAAGCACAAAATTCCAATCGATCCTATCTGACTTCCCGCCTTATTTACAGCGGGTAATCACGTCCAGCTTCCGCTGTTCTCCCTTGATGCGCCAACGATAGCGACGTGGTCTGTTACAGCTCACTCGACAAAGAAGTAAATTCCTCTACTGAGCCCCTCGCGTGTAATAAACCCATGTCCCCTTAAATCCTTTATCAAATTATCAGATTAATGTCAGGAGAAGGTGGGTGAAATGGACAGATGGTGGAGTGTGGGGTGTCCACTCTTAATTCTGTCTGGCCTGTCGAGGTCTAAATCTGGTGTAATTAATGAACCGTTCGCCAGTCCGCTGCCGTAAACACCATTCCACGCCACACCACGAACGGGTAGAGGGGCAGCGGACAGTATCGCGGGTATTAGACCCCGATTGGTCACACATTATGGGGGTCATTAAGGCGCCTGGGAGGTCGTATAACATCCCTTGGACGTTATGTCTCACATTCCATTATCACGCATGCGCTCAGCATAAGGTGACATGTCCTTTTAGCCAAGGCATAGTCCATGATCAGTTTGCACGACACACACACCCACACACACACACACACACACACACACACACACACTCACTCACACGCACATACGCACTCATGATATAGATTTCATCTGATATGATTTCAGCCCTTGTCGAATCTTCCAAACAAACCAAAAGACAATCATACAGAGACGCAAAACAGGCATGCATTATCTCAATTTGATTTAGGAGCACGTGGTTGCTACCGGTACATTTCTACATTCCATGTTCCTCTTCATTCTGCGTGGCATAATTTGTGTGGTTTAAGCCCGTCGCTAAACTACATACACAGAACTCTTGTGACTGCAATACACTGCATATCCGTGTGTTTTCATACAGAGGAAAGTTTCATTCGTGTGCGTGTGTATGTTTGTGTTCTTAAACATGTGTTATTAATGTATGAGAAAGCATATCTATTTGAGTGCTTATGTTTGCATGGTGCGTGTGTGTACACTGCTATACCCACGTTACATTATTTACGTACCTACCTATACGAGAAGTGAATTTGAATCTCCTACATGTAGATCATAGAAATCTCCAACACATGAGTTAAATATTAGCTTTGTCTTAAACGTCTGTAATCAAGTGTGACGCGAACTTAACAGGCAACCACTCTAAGAAAATGTATCGAGGCAAATCAATTCTTGTTAATCAAATCCTGGACCCTTCCCTCAATCTACTAACATTCTATAGCATGACAAAATTTATCTCTTTCTTTCTTCTATCACTCAGTGCCGTATACAAGAGAGGGGATATCAGTCATATCAGTCATCTACTTTAGATAGGAACTCACTTCTCCAAAATATTATTTCGTTTAAAGGTATCCTCAAAGCGGAACAGTTCCAGTAAAGCGTAACAGTATCAGTTGGCCTTTTCATCGGAAATCGAACGTGCTTTACGATCTTATCCACTCATGACATATTTTCTCCGCAGTGGTTTTGTGACTAGTTATCTACGTAAGATATCAACATAGTCCTTTGGCAGTCACTGCATATACGTAGAAGGAATGAACAGGGAAATTTCAAGCTTTACGCGTATTTCAACTCTCCAATGCACAAATTAATCGAGTTTACCCATTCATGTTAGAATAATAAGGAAGGGAGCTGTGGTATAGTGGTTAAGGCGCTTGACCTTGGTACAGGAAGTACTGAGTTCGAACCGCGTCACGCGTTTTTTTTTTTTTTTTTTTTTTTTTTTTTTTTGGTTTGTTTGTTTTTGCGGGCGTATTGCCCGAGATAACCCTTTGATCCAGACATATTTGCAAATGGCAAAGCTTGGTTGATACTAACTGCAGGACCGCCTGGGAGAACAGTGAAGACACAGGGAAGGCCTCAGGTATAAAATACCATACCATCTGATTGCCACCAGCACTAATGATAGCATTATCGTTATAATCATCGTAATAATTAAAGTCATAAATAACATCAATATTACACTCATTACTATCATTCGCTTTTCATTACCAGTACCAGTATTGGTATGACTATCAGTTTCGTGACCATCACGTCGAATTTTATGATTAATATCATCATCATTATTGATATTTACATAGTGATTTTTATTAAAGAACAAGAATGCTATCTAAAGGACAGGACGCATCTTTATCTTTATAGCTGTAATACCGCTGTTTGTCAGGCTCGCACCCTTCACCCGTGTCAAGTAATCCCCGTCTTGCTCTTAACATTCGCTCGATCGCTCCCAGATTGATCCTGAAACCGTTTAATGAGCGAGAAGTATTTTGATGAGCGTTTTATGATCAATGATATGTGCTTCATTAATTCCTGGCCTCGACGAATCAATCTTCTTGTCCCGGGGGAGCCGAGGGGTTGATATACAGCTGTTCACCCCTTACTCACATCCCCATCGGTGAGTCCCGTATTTTATTGCCTTTATAGAACTGAAGGAGAGCAACGAGGTCTGCGTAATAAGAAAGGGTGTCTTGGACAAGTATATTGCGCGAGATTGCGTCCATGCAAAACAATCTTAAGCGAAGCTTTTAATAGCACTGTATTAACAGAGCGATCAATTTAATGTTGTCTTAAATCATGATTATGAGCAAAAACGTTTCATACTATAAGCGAATTTACCACATTCAAGCATAAAGAAAAGAAGGGAATGTCTCAAGGTCACGCTGAATTCTACGATGCAATGCAGAAGCGAACTGTTTCCACTTTTGGAGTTGCAATATTATATAGACATCGAAGCATTGTTGCATAGTGAATAAACCTTTTGAAATCTTACTAAAAGGGGAATTTCTAGTTCAAATTCCGCTTGGTCTCTCACTCAATAGTCCCTCTGCATTAATGATATAAAGAACTACTAACCCAGCAATGTTGGGTAAATTGAAACGTTAGAACCCTTTGTGGGTGCAGTATATAAAAGTAAAGGGGCGATTCCACTCCGAATTCAAGGTAGTTGAATCAATGCATTAGAATCAGATGAACAGAAGAGCTAAGCTTCTATCAAAATCGAAAATGAAGTGATTTAGTAATGAAATGTATAAAATGTGTACTTGTTTTCACCGAGTACACGAATTGAAGAGGTGATGATTTCATCGCCTCAAAACGATCCCATTCTTTAGTACACAGACACTCATGGGTCATATGACCAAACCACAAGGTATGATAGACAATGAATGAAAAGGTCCATGAAACGTACACCCACGAGTCTTGTACATCCCACGAATCATTACGAGCTAGAACCTAGATGGTAAAAACAGGCCAACGAGTTAGACACTATGCAAATAAGGCCTAGTGTCTAGTTCAGGGACCGAATCGTTCGTGGGTCTTGTTCAAGGAATTAGTTACTGGCTCGTGGGTTGCATGGCTCTTGAGCTTATTAAATCGTGGGTTGTGATAACTCGCGGGTGTGTAACTCGTGACGTACATCCGAACACAATATGAAAACCATTTTGGTCAACTAGCCAACAGCAAATTCTTTTTCCCCTGAAAGTTGCTAGGTCGTAAAGGGTTGTACGCTAAGTTGGTGGGATGGATAGACATTTCATGTTTTATGTTATGTTTATTTGATGTTTTCTTTTCATGAGATTTGGTGGAGATTTGCGTATAGTTCATTGGTAAATTTGTAACGTCATGAAATAACCACGACTGTCAGTATGAGTGTGGTGGTTATAGCTGATATTACTGATTTGCGAAAATGTTAAAAAAAATAAGATTACATAGACTTTCTTCAGATGAAATTATCTGATTTAGTTTTTGTCACTAAATGCCAAATTGAACATGTTGTGAAATTGCACGTTATAAACCTGAACAGACTGCAACTCTTAGATAGTACTGTCTCATACATCACACATTCAATTGCCCATAAATATTCACTCAATTAAATTCATACGATGATTGACGGATACATTACGTTTTAATGTCTCAAACATTTTCAGAATTGAGTGCTGGGAAGAGGTTTACTATCGTGTTGATGGTATATTTTGCTCATTTCCTGAGAGTTGATGGATTTGTCCCCGTTCAATATTACTCCCCTGCCCGTGTTTATTTGCCTAAACTCGTTCCGCCCCCTCTACGCTCAAGATCCGAGCCGGGCGTCGAACGCACAGGCGGAATGCCAGTCCGCTATTATTTTCAAAACCCCCGCGTAAAGGGAATCGTCGCCAGCATCAATCAATGGGTATATCTTGATGAATGACCCATCATAAGATCCTTGGAACCCCCCCCCCCCCCCCGCGCATCTCTCCCACTTCCTCTTCCTATATCTCTCCCTCCTGCTTTATCTTTTCGTATATGTATGTTATGTGTCTGAATGTCTTCTGCTTCTCTCTGCATATCTCCGTATATTATATATGTATGCATCTTCATTTTCCATTCCGCTTTATATGATTTTTTTTCATTGTCTCTCACAGCTCGTCTACGATAGCTGTTTGATGTATTCTATTTGAAGGGTTTATTATCTGCATTCGAGTCAAGTATTGCATTCTGCATTGAGGATGATAAGTATATGGACATGAAATACATGGCTACACCCTCGTTAGTTCATGTGTCATTATGTTTGTAAACAGCAGATGAAAAGAAAACAAAATTGCAACTGTTAGAACTTATCATGACTTTGGATATAAGTTTACACCTGAGCATGCTCCTTGTCACTGTAAGTGAAAGATATTTCGTCGTTGTTTCATAGGAAGTATATCTTAGTGACAGTGTCGTTCAGATAGTGTAACCTCTTTATATACAACGCAAATTTCAATATACATGAATATCTTTATCACAAATACACTGTGCAGGAACCATCGAATGCGCAAGGCCCATTTGTAAAAGAGGTAGCCTTATTAAGTGACAAAAACTCGTATACATTTTGTAAGTTGGTTGAACATCGCATCTTTTGCATGAGAGCGAGCGTAAAGCTCTGTTCAGCGTGTCGACAGTGACGGCCCAAATTGGCGGGACTTCACCCTCGCTTGACCCGCACCGTCCCCGAGCACTTCAAATCATGTGTCACCACGTCGATCAATCTGTAGCCGACCTCCGCCTCTGGGCAAGTTTCACGCAGAATACCAAATCCCGCCACTTCCTTTTGAAAAGGGTGGCGAAATCGTCCGATCTCGGGGCGATGCGAGCGCAAGTCACCTCTCTCTCCACTCGAGAGGCGGCACTCAACCCGATAATTGCGCAGAGCGCCGGTGCTTGGGTGAACATCGCCACGAGCGATGGATACTTGCTTTACTGGAGCACACAAGGGGCGGATTGTCACCAAGAGGAAAGCTTGATTTTTGTGCATACTCCAAGGGACTGTGGAAGGTAACGTTTGGCCATGATATATCAGTGCAATATCTCAGACCGCTTCGAGATTTCCCTCGAATACTTCTTGGGGACTTGGCTACTAGAGTTCTGAAAGGCTCGTGGCCTTTCTACCTCTCAGCGACTTCGCTTTCATTTCAGCTCGTTCCGTTGTTTTCAGGTGATTTCTACGTTTTGTTAAATGAATTCTACTTTTGTAGAAACTATGGTTTCATGAGTTACTCTGCATGAAATGGAGAAACTCACCTACTCTAGCACGGGCAAAAAAAAAGCATCTACATGGTGGTGAGGTGACTCGACGGGTATAACTCGCCTTCCTGGAAATGAAAGGCGTTGCCACGTACCCATTTATGCATGTAGGTCGAGGGTCATAGTGGATAAAAACACGTTACCTAAGGATGTAGACACTTGACGGAATTCAAACTCCAGACATTCTTATCCACTACGCCTTACTGCCTTCAAAGAAGAAGGGGTCCGATGTATATTAGCTGGTCATTGTGTATTATCATAATTTGTTATATTTTATGTATTTTCCTCAGAGAAATACGAAAATTAAATTGAAATTGAATGGAAATATTACGTGTTCCTCTTTATCAGCGATAAGATGAAGAAAACGAAATTGTAATCGACAGCTGAAAACGACGGATGCCAAGCAGAAGAACATACAACATTATTCATATGTTTTGATGTGTGTTTTCGTTTGCTATGTTCTGGAAATGTAGTATACTTCTTGACCCGATACACACTAAAGCGAGTGGTCATAATATATCACCGACCAACCCCGTAAAAACAGAGATGGGATTCTAACCCCCCTATTCTCTCGCCTCCCCCCCCCCCCCCCCCCTCCCGAACCGGCTACGAGTTCCACACTCTTTATGACCATGCACCAGGTTTCCGTACCACTGTACTACTTCGCAGATTTACCTGGTCTCTGTTTGATGCATAGCCCTATATTCTCGATATCATGGCTGGAATGTTTGGGCTCAGAATAATCGATGGGTTGATTGCACTTATATGGATGCCGATCCTAGCCCCCATCCACCCCCCCCCCCCCCTCCTCTTCCCCCCACTTTAGATCATTAGCCGCCAGTTTCGAAGCACCCCGCAAAGAGCGAGTCTAATTTCTCAAAGCGATGCAGACTACTGCATGCTTTTGCCATTATTCCTCTTTTCCGGCCAGAGGTCGCTAAGGACCGGATTTGAATTTCGTTCTTTCTTGTCGTCTTTTGATCACACAAATATCTGAAAAGTGGCAAACAGTCGAAGTACTCTACACTTATCAGGAAAATTGCATTGTGAGTGTTGTATTTCAAGCTTTTTTTTTTTCATCATGTCTTGCAATCTTCCTTTTATTTTTTGAAAAGGAACTTAAGTTTCCGCAGGAAAGGTTTCAGGAAAGCATTAAAGCCTGTTAACGATAATTTTAACAATTACGACCTCTCACCGCCAACATTTCTCGCTTTATGTACGAAAGTGCCGCGTCTCCAATATTTTAACCAGATTTAAGATCTTATATCCATCGAGTAAACTTTTTTTTAATTTTTCAATCCTGATTAGCCTTTGTCTAATTCCCTAATCATGTTCCACGAGAGCTGACAACAGCCTTCAATTAATAAAGCTGCTTTGGAAAACATTGTGTCAAACTTCGATATTCTTCATTCTACAAATGTATTTTCTTCTGCCGGTGCGTGTTCACTCTGTTTATAAGGGGATGGTGTAGTTTTGGTTGAGATGGGATTCAGGTTTTAACTTTTTGAGAAGATAAATTGAAACCACTTATAAGAACTATAGAAGATCATGCAATTCCTGAGAGGAATTCAAAGTTTACTTGGTGAAAATCGGTTTTCAAATGGCCGAGATATCAAAAACTAAGTAGGGCCTAGTACTAATAAAAGCAGTACTATAAGGTGGGACCCAAATTCACCCAAAATTCACTCCCATTTAACTCGAAACTTATTCTTTTCTGTTATTCACTCCTTCAAGAGTGAACATTTCACTCTTCTTTTGTAGAGAGTGCACCTTTTAGTTTTTGTTATAACTTCATTGTTTCTCAATATCTCAGCCATTTTAAAAACAATTTTCATCAAATAATTAATAAACTTTCAATTCCTGCTGGAAATATGTACTCTTTGAAATTACATATAAGCAGTTTCTAATCATCTCGTAAAAAAACTTAACACCTATTAAAGATCCTCATCTCAACCAAACCCATTCCATCGCACCCAAAGCTTCAAGTGAAATCATCGATTACAGTCAGAGCCAGGAGGATATCGTTTAAAAAGAAATAATTCACGAGTAATCTTCAAGATACGGAGACTCTTATTGCGATAAATGTTTATCTTGCCAATCGTCGAGAAAGTCAGCTTCGATATGGCAATGAGACTGATACCAAATCTCCCTTGCTCAATATTCGTCACTGACCGCAGTCCTTGCGCAGGCTCGAGGGCTGCCAAAGGGTAAGACTGGTTAGAATAATGATGATATAATCCTACACTGTTTGTCTGGTTGTTGCCGAATCATGGGCGCCAAACCAATTCCCGACCAAGTATGGATGTTTGTTTCTGGACGCCACAAAACATCATGTATCATTTCTTCCTTGTAAAGCCAAGATTCATCAATGATTCATCTATTCCTATTCATTTTTTTTTTCTTTTCTTTTTTGCAAGGAAACGCTCCTTCGGTGAGGTTTTGTGTGCCAGACACCGCAAAGGATGGCTAAAGTAAGAATTATCGGTGTTTATTGCAAAATTTGACATTTAAGGACATTTTTGTTTCTTTATAGGTTTCAAGGTGACTTCGTTTTGGACAGTTGCTACATCGTTTTTTGAAAGTCATCAGTTTTTCCACGTTTATCCGCGGATGGGCGCGAGAGAAGAACTGTGGGCGATTCAGCCGAATATCGCGCGAAGGCAATAAAAGTGTGAGACATATAGCTAGGAGATGTCATTTAATATGAAACTGTCACTTTCAGGATATCTCGGGACATATCTGTCCTAAAAAACCGGAATAATGTCCATTTCAAGGGATTGCATTTAGTTGGGGGAAATGAATTGAGGTTCGCTTTTATTGAGTTTGAAACGACTTCATGTCACGTGACCGCCATCTAATATCTGCTGTCATGTCACATCGTAGGATCCAGTTTCCATTCTACTTCATTTCAATTTGACAATTATTGGGAGCAATCACTGTCTTGATTTGGGTACACACACATGCACACACACACACACACACACACAAACAAAAAAAACCCACACACAAACACCTACACGCCGATATGTACAGTATGTCCCCCAAAAAAAATTACAATCAGACTTTCGCATCAATAACACTTGATATGATTAAATTGTCTGAATGCTACTTCAGGGTCTTGAAATCTAACATCTCGGTTCTATTTTGCAGAAAACCCCATTTAATTTGGTTGAGCGGTCATAGAGAAACAAATGTGGATTGCTGTAAAGCATGTCATGAGTCTGATTCTTCCAAGTTTAACACAGGATGCTCTTGTGTGTGAACACAATAGACAGAACTTGGAGGGAAGAGATCCCGGACATGCTCTACAAAATTCCTCATTTCTCTTTGACCATTGAAGCAAATCAAATGGGGTTTTCTTTAAGATGTGGGCAATGAGTTATATTTTCGTACCCTGAAATTGTATTTGGAATGATTTACTATTTTTAAAGTTATCATCGCTGAGGGTCCCGTTGTAATTTTTTCTTCTTTCTTTCTGTCTTTCTTTTTTTTTTTTTTTTTTTGGGGGGGGGACATACGTTATGATTACATATGATGACGACTTTAGTCCATGTGTTGGTTCCAGTACGCAAAAGATGAAAAGAAGAGATTGCAATGCATTTGTTACATTTTCAACAACTTTTAATGGTGCTATCAAAGGTTGTTAAAAATGCATTTTTTCCATCTTTACATACATAGATATACATATTCTTTATATATATATATATATATATATATATATATATATATATATATATATGTATATATATATATTATATGTGCATTATATGTATATATTCATATAGGCCTTTATACATTACATATTATATATATATATATATATATATAGAGAGAGAGAGAGAGAGAGAGAGAGCAGACCTAGGAAGGAAGCATAATCAGAGACCCATATCTTTTGATATATGACATTCATTAATGACCTAAACACTAAGACAGTATTGTCATTTCTTAAAAAGACACGAAATGCAAAAATTTCCGTCATTGTGAATCTCCAACCCTCATGTATAGCTTCGTATAGCGCTGCAATATTCCAAGACGGAAGTATATCCTGGTTACTTTCAGCACTTACATTATTATTATTTTCTTCTTCTTTTTTTCAATTCTCTGCGTGCGGCGGTGAGTCCTGTAGGAGAACCACGTCACCCTTATCGTCTTTGTTTTTTGTTTTTTGTTTCTACGCCCAAGAGCAATGACGAAGGTTACAAAGATTTGTTCCGAGTTCAATTCCCGGAACATCCAGCACGATTCCCGGCTAGGGGAACGCTAACAACCCTGACATTCAAATGGCAGAGGTTACAATGTCCACAAGCCATGGTCGCGCCAAATCCCTCGTCAGCTGTACTCCGAAACGAACCCCTCTCTGAAAAGGGGGAAAATTAATCACACATGGATTACCTCACAATGCATTTTCTTGCGGGAAAGTTCCATTCGGATAATTCGAACAGTAAGGATGTCGAATATAGGCTCATGGCATTTTATTCCCAACTTGCTCACCGTGGACTATCAAAGTTAACACTGCATAGATACTTATCACTCTTCTGATGCGAAGTCTAAGTCTTTTTCTTCCTTTCTGCTCCGTTTATGAACTTCCGATGACCGCAACCGTGTTCATTCTATTTAATGGATATGAAATATACATTGAATTATGCTCTTTTCACGCATTACGGAGAGGTGTATCAATTATTTGTGGACTGAATTTTAATAACCACACAAGGGAATCTGTTTTTCATATGATTTATTATCTAAGTCATACTATGGCGTAAATGAATATTAAGAGATGGATAAAAGAGTCACAATCAATAAAGAGGGGAATGTGACATTTTGCAAAGATGTATAATCATGAAATAGAGAAATAAAATTTGCCGTAGGATGTATTTGCGAATGCGAATGGGATGCAGAACAGACCCACGCCCACGCATTTAAAAAAAAAAAAAAAGAGCATGGGTCCACGCCTCTGGAAAAAAAAATGAGCTGCAGAAGTAAAAAAGGATGATCCATTACCATATGCTTTCCTTTTGTTTGTTATTTAACACTTAAAAAACACAAAAAACAACAACATAAGATTTGAAGAGAAAAAGAGAGAAAAAAATAATACAGCAATACCCTAGATACCCAAACTAGCCTTTTTCAATTTTATCACTGATTTTACCCCAACAAGAGATTATTAGGCAGAGGAGTGAAGATAGAGATATGAGTTTTCTTCAGTTAATCTGCCCTCTGTACAAATGGAATGTGTGAGATGATGTGTATGTATGTTTGTATGTATGTATGTATGTGTGTGTATGTATGAATGAATGAATGTATGTATGTATGTATGTACATGCATGTATGTATGTATGTATGTGTATGTGTGAATGTATGTATGTATGTATGTATGTGTGTATGTATGAATGTATGTATGTATGTGTGTGTGTGTGAATATATGAATGTATGTACATGTATATATGTATGTATGTATGTAGGCCTATATAAAATGTTGACCAGCAGTTGCAATCTCGCATATTTTGTTTGTACAGAGGGCAGACAAATTGAAGAAAACCCATACCTCATGCTTTAACATTATGATAAACTCACATCACGTACTTCTCCAACGTCAAGTGGCGATGCATTGCAGGTAACACATCTTGTCCAAGGATGTTTCCACTTGGGGAGATTCGAACACAGGATCACCTGTTTCAAAACAGAAAGCCTCAATCACTCGACTAATGTTGTCTATAAACTCGACATGGGCGAGGTCCGGCAGTTGAGTACACGAGTATATAGTATAAGTACAAGTGTATGGGTATATGGTATATAAGTATGTAGTATATTATCATAGAGTATATTGTACATAAGCATATGAGTGTATATAAGTGTTTATGTCATTTCTGTGGTATAATCAGGTTGCTGCTATATGAGCATCACATTGGTAAAGCGTTACATAGCTATCTCGGGTGTCACTTGCTACCGGCATATCTTAAACCTGTCTCTGTATATTCTCTATCCCACGATTTGTCTTGGGTGGGCTTTAGAAACTGCAACATATGGGGGAGGACATAATATACCAAGGAGATATACAGCACATTCCCGAAAATAGGACATCTATGATTGTTGAACAGGCCGGGACATTTCCTCTATTTTACCTTGTCAGTATCCCTCAGCTTCAGTCTGAGCGTCTCGCTGGATTTTTCTTGACTTTCCATTCCCCGGAGAGCCTTATTGACTTCGGAGTCAATTTTTCATGAGACTTTAGCTTGTTTAGAGGTGGATTTTCTCTCTCCTAGAACCCCAATTATTGGAAGCCCTCGATGTTCTTTGCAAGATATACCCACTGCAGGGCGACTACACACAGGTCCGAGGGAGGATCCTCTCTTTTGCAGCTAGTGTTATCCCAAGCTGCATCATCATCGCTGTAATTTTCACGTTGTTACTAATGAGTTCTGTCCATCAATATCTCGCATGGAATAAAAACATACAGGAGTCTTTCAGAAGAGCACCGTGTCTTATAATTCACACCAATAATATTTGCAATCTTCAAAGAGGATTATGGTCATGTGTTTTGAACCTAAACAAAAACATGTTTTCCTCCTCACACCCAATCTCCTTTCCAGAAAATCATGCTTTAAAAAAAAAAAAATGCGAAAATAGACAAAGATATTTTTCTTCTGCTGAGAGCAGGTGTATCCTTTCCGTAAGAATGTTATTATCTCTTTCTATGTTTCGATTCTCAGCTTTTCGTTGTTGTTGCTGTTGTTGTTGTTTTTTCTTTTCATTTATCTGTTTATGTGTTTATTTATTTTACTTTTAGATTGTTTAGGCCCGTGGGTATACTTTTGGTGGTAATAACCTGGAGTTTACCCAGCAGGCATAACTATAGGCATGTTTGTACCTGCATTGTCACTGCATGGAATAAAAAGATTAACAAAAAAACTTCACGTTAGTTCTTAATCTCCCTTCTCATGATAACACCTTGGTACAACCGTAGTTTTTATGTCTAAGTAAGCATTGATAACGACTCCGAGCTCAACAAATTGTATCAACTTGAAGTCGGAGACACCATCCACCCATTCATCAGGTTTGTCTGCTAAGATAATTTTCATCTAATTCTGCACCGCATTCCACCTTCCCATAGGGGAGAAACTTAATTCAAAGTTTGTTTTTGTTTTTATTTTGTTATATTTCTCTGTTGACTTCCTTTTAAAGATTCACGCCGCCTCGAGATACGCGCGGATATTCTTTGTTTTGATGACGTCTTCTTGCAGTCAAGGAAGTTCTAATGATTGTTAGGTTGCCATGACAACTCGTAGGGAGAATCGATATGGTGGACAACATGCAAGTACCGAGCCTAGCTCCCGGCCGTGCTTAATCTGCTTCGTCTCTATCCCGCTCTCTCCGTAATTACTAATTACTCATTTCTCGTTCCTATCTTTCATTCTTATATTTCTCATCAAACGCCTCTATATGGCTGGAGGTATAGTACTAATAGTAGAGTCCTGTTTGTTAAGTTAGCATTATTTTGTGTGCGTAATGTATATTTATATGATTGTAGTAGGTGAAACGAGCAGGTATGAGACTGTTTAATGGAAGCATTTGTAATTCTGTCAGAAACTTTTATCTTTTTGGCCATTGCTTATTTGACAAGATTTGCAGTGACAACTTTGTGGACTGTTTTCGAGGTAAAAATGTTTGAGCCTTTCTACACATCGGTATAAGTGCATTGAATATCATGTTGACTTTTTGACCGTGATCATTACGACAGTCGAGTTATCGTCCTCTTTTACATTCTTAGTGAGAAAAATGAACATTTTTGTCTTTCTCCGAATTGGTGGTATATAAAATTTCTAATTCAAACGGAAACTTTTACCTTGTCTTGTTAACAACCCTTGGATTGGTTTTTATGTTGAGCAAGATTCATGTGCTACAAAAATAAGATATGACAGCATGAGATAAAGACAATATACGCATGCCACATTTGTCACAGAAATGCAATTTCCATGATAATTGCCTTTCGTGTCGTCTTACTCGCATAAAAGCGTCGTTTTCCTTCGGCGGTAAGAAAGAAACCATAGATAGAATACTTTATACACCTAAAGTTTGTTGGGTTACTTGAGTTACTGCCTTCTTGCACTACGCGCCAGGCTTTCCCATCAGCGTCTCAACGACCATAACACAATGTGACATTTGATGGGTACGTCGAGCCATTTTACGGGGATAAATTGCCGTTATGTGGCGTTTAACACGTTATGGCTTTTCCACGCGCAAACTGCGATGATGTGTTATTTGGGGAGCGGGGAGTGCCTCCCTCCAAAAGCATAATATCTTTTCCAGGACGAAATCTGTGTCGGCGTCTGGTCTTGGGGCGGATTTATGATTTCCCGCGCTATCATCAATTTCATGCCAGATCACAGTCATATAGAAGTTCATGTCGTCGCCTAATTCGACAGTTAGTCTCGCTTTCCGTTGCCCCAAACGATAGCATGCAATGGCCTCTTCCCCAAAGAGAGAAACGGAGGTTAAAAAAAAAGAGATAAAATCTAGCTCCAGGTAATGTGCGTCGGTGACTGACTCACAAAGTAAGGGGGCTCGTGGACGTGTATTGGTATCAGTGTACAAGTGACTTTATCAGGTCTTAATCCGACGATGATAGAGAGAAAAAAATGCGGCATTCTGAAACGATTGAAGTTGAGTTTGGGATCAACTTGGCGAAACTACTCATGTTCACAGATTGCAGAGAATTAATCCTCGGTCGGCAGCTCCATCATACGGGAATATCGAGTAACAAGGGAAGTGTGTGAATTTCAGAATTTGTTCATTCTTTCAGTCGGTCACCCTTTGGATTGGTCACATTTTTTGGCAATGTCTGTTTTTGTGTAGTGAGTTAGTCTGTAATAATGCAGCTGTCGTTTAGATTAGATGTTACTACAATGGCTTTCGACTGACTACTTCAAATCCATGTCCTGAAGAACTTTATTAACCCTTTCTATGCCAGGGACTTTGGACAGTGTGTACAGTGCTATGGGTTTTCTGTGTCAACCGGCTCTAAAAGCACACAGAGAGTTAAATTGTTATTATTCACACGTTACAACTATCGCCGCTGTCGCCAATTGTTTTGCTCTTCCAAAAGGATATACATTGAAACCAAAGGAAGTCTTTTTAGGGAAAACTTAAAATCTCTTTGTGATTAATTGTGTTTGCTCACGTTCACGTTTATGACTTTCAAATTTCGTCTCCCAACTTGCGTTTGTGAATTTAAACATAAAGCAGGAAGACTTCAAAAGTGCAAAGGTTTAGGAATGTCTCATACTACATGGAAGAGGAAATTGTGAAATGAAGTCTGCTTCGCCGTGTTCGTGGCGCTGTAAAGTGGGACATTTTTGTGCACTTTTAATGAAACATTTCCACCTCCCGTTGGGGGCCAACGCCAAGCGGGGGGAAACCCGATGTACGATGAAAAGACATTCGCTGGGATTTTTTTTTTCGGAGCTAGCGCCCCCAACGGATTAGCCTCTCAAGGGTGTAGGCAATAGAATGTCTTTTTACCGTAGGAATTGTGCCCTGTTTCCGTAAGCAGAACAGGCAATATTTCTGCTCTGTCCTCTTTTTCACTTTACGGCCGGGTCTTTGCACTTCTGGCACCAGTTTTTTAACAGAAAGAGAAAAAAAACACAAAAATGGAATGAAAAAGTTATCGTTTGCAAAGCACGAATAATACTCTGTGAGAGCGATAGCTATTTCGTGAAGGTGGTCATTTCGTACTTGAATCACAAAATGGTTCACCGAACATTTTTGTTGCGTAAGTCAAATTTCTTAATAATCATAGATTATCAATATGCCTGTGACGGTAATGATGTCAAAGATGAATAGATCTCCCTAGGGCCTGTTTACACTAAGATCGAATTTATTTGCCGAGGTTGCTTAGCTGTTTGAACTTTTTATATTCAGATAATCATTGTTTTAATAAAATTTAATGGCACACGGTTGTCAATCATAATCACCTTTAGTTTACACGTCAGTAGTTTGTTGATTAAAAAAAAAATATTTTTAGGTGAATGCGGTTTTTCTTTTTGTAATTTTGTTTTCTTGAAAGAACAAAAATTTTGTTGAAAATTATTCTCGGTCAAGTTGAGATAGCCATCCAAAGATGCACCAAGAATACGACCCTATCGATGAATACAACGTAACAGCTGCAATATTTAGAATACCATCTTCCCTGAGTGTGTGTCAAGGGACGTGAATTTGCCCATGAAGCGAATTTATGCGTGAAGCGAAATTTCCCCCTGACCAGACAAGCAATGTGGCAAAGTGCGCAGTTATCGGGTAAAATACCCCGGGAGACCGCGTGTTCATACTTGTGGATCGTTTCCGCCTACCACCTTGCGTGAAAGTTGATACAATCCCTTTTACGCTTACTGGGGGGGGGGGGGGGGGGGGGGCAGGTATTTATTGACCATCTTTGTACCAGAGTTATAGAGTGCCTTTGACATTCTGTATGTGAAAATGGGTTGTCAGTGATAATGACAGAGTTAACGTTTATGGAGCACTACGGCATAACTAATTTAAAGTGGCATTATAATCAAAATGATATTTTATATTTCTATGCGTCTCCAGAATTAGATGCATGCAGCTTTTGAATGACATTGAACTAAGGTACAGTCAAATCTGTCTATGTCGTCCACAAAAGGTAGACAAAAATGGCCGTTTTAGACAGTTGTTCGCTAAAGACATGCAGGGTCCTTTATATATAAATGACTTTTACGGCAGATGGCCGCTAAAGACAGGTGACAGCAATGTTCTACTGGATTATAACAATCATTGAAAGTTGACAGTACGACATAAGGACATAATAATTTATGTGTTAGGTTTACTCAAAGCTATCACAAAGAGTAGCAAACTAAATTGCTGTCACAACGCAAAGTGTTACACACGAAGTGTGTTTTTTGAAAGAAAAAAAAAGTACATTTTGCACTGGATTGTCAATTTCAACAAACTTCTGGTCTTCGCAAAAGAAAAACCAACAAAATCGACCAAACAAACCCATCATTATCATCAATTCTATAGCTTGTTGGGAATGATATAGTCCACAATATACGTGAATGACGATATAACATTAATCCGTTGATATAGCTTAGTACAATTTGTCTGTTCAGTCACTTTCATCGCTATGAGTTTGAGTATTACGCAATTACTGTAATTATTCAACTTATGTAATTTTCCCATGGGAAAGCGTGTCACCAACGTACAGATATGATTATACACATATGATTTTCGCAGAGATGCAATGCTGTCGAATGAAGCGGTAATCTATTGATAGTGTCAGACTCTAATGGCATTTATGCTAATTTCTGTTTCCTTTGCAACGTATAACACATCGTATTCATGTCATTATAAACTATCGTTGTAGTTGTTGTCGGATAAAGAGCAAATTGTGATCAAAAATAATGTTGATGATACCCTCTGGATCTCCCGTGCGAGCATCAATTGCCTTGTGAAATGTATTCTTCCCCCTTTTTTCATGTATAACCACCAAACAGTGTTGAAAATTGACAGGACGCTGGGACGCACAATCATTTTGCCTTTAAATGAAAACGGAGAAGATAGCCGTTCAAAAATGTAGCTTGAGAAAGGACAGCATTTATGTGAAGAAACTTGTCCAGGCCAAGTTAAACTAGCCAACGAATTCCTCAATGGATTCGTGATAAAAGCTGCCATTTCTTTTTATTTCTATTTTTTCATGTAGTTAAACTGGCGTGACAGTCTCTGTTTTCGCATGTATATTGGCATCGTTCTGTCGAGATGGCGTATTGAAAACAGGATGGCAAACGTTATTATACACGCGAGTCTTTTTCACGACGTTTGTGTTTGGAGAAGTCGGAGAGAAAATACATGCGAATCTTTTTCACGACGTTCGTGTCTGGAGAACTCTGAGAGAGAGTAAACGATGAGTAGAGAACGTCTAGTCCATGACAAAAAGGTTGAAAATAAAGGTGTGAAGAATGCTGATGTTTGGTCACGAAATAAAATAATAAGAGTACTATTTTATTCTCTTGTCTTCCTTTTCATTTCATCTCACAACTATACCCTTCTATCAAATTATCTTATGTTCTATAGTCTCTTCTTCTGTTCTTTCTGGTTCAGTTGCAGATTCAGATTCATTTATTTTCTATCAAGGAAATTCTTTTTTTTTTTTTTGGTGTATAGGCGTACACATAGGAATATCTATCTACATACATACATACATACATACATACATACAAACAAACAGACAAGCATATCTTCATGTCACATATAAATAAACACAATTTTCAATATAATACACAATTATATAAGCGTAATGTATACTCACTTCGTACGTAAAACCTCAACTGTTCTTTCTTTTTTCATCTCTTTTCATCTTTTATCTCTCCTCTTCTTATGCAATGCCATTTGTTCTCTTCTCATCTTTTTATACCTATTCTCATCTCTCTTTCTTCTCTGATCTCTCCTTTTACCTTCTTTCTTTTTAGTTTCTTTTCTTCTCTCCTCAGTCTTTTCATGCCGTCTCTTTCTATCTCGACCTCTTCTCTTTCCATTTTGCTGTCTCCTCTCTGTTTCTTCTCTCCTTAATTTTCATCTATTCACTCTCTTTCTTTCTTTTTTTTTCTCATCTCTTTTTCCACCTTTGGGAGGAATCTTGTCTTCTCTCTTTTCATTTCTCATTATTATCATCTCATTTCCCCTTCGCCTTCTCCTATTTTCTTCTTTTTTCTCCTCTTCTTCTTCTTTTCCCTCTCTTCACACTGTTCCCTATTCTCCTTTTCTGATCACTCTCCTCTTTTTTTTCTCCCCACCGCTTGTAAGAGAGGCTTCGTTCGCGAGCCCCTCGCAACGCTATTTGAAGTTGGTCTTATGGGGAATAATGGCTAAAGAATAACGGAACGTGTCATAACCGCGCGGAGATGGTATATTCTGGGAAAAAACATCCTCCAACAATACACACTATATATTTCCCATGATTGAATTTGCTCCACGGACTAGAATATGTGTTTGTGTTCACTTGTTTGAGTTTCGAGTGAGAGCGATGGAGAAGAGGGAACGGGAATAATTACTGGAGGGCCCCATATCAAGTGGAATATGTGTACACATTATCTGCCTGTTCAATCATCGTTCGTGTCGTATTACCTGGCGTGAGAGAAAAAAAAAGAAGACAAACGTATATGATAGAAGATTGAATATCTTCTTTCCACAGACGGGGAATATAATATATATTTGTATTATTTTGTTTTCCTAGCCCTCTTTGCGTCTGTAATGGTTCCAAGTCGAGTAGGAATAGAGGGCAGGAAAAGGTTAGTTGGAAATATCACATATTGTGGATTCATATTCCTTTGATCGCGTTGATAGGATTTCAGTGCCAGAAGTTTTTTTTTTCCCCCTCTTGACTGGCAAAGGCAGAATACCCCTCTGTAAGCCTTTTGAAATCCTCTTTAATTTAATCTGAAGATATCCCTTCAAGACCGTAAGGATTGTGTGTGTTTTTTTTTTTCCCTGTTGAGCAAGATTTTTGCTATCAGAATGACATTACCATGCGCTGTCCATACGATATTTTTCGGAAAAGTTAAAGTTTCCTCAGATTTGTTCAGGGAAGAGTTCATTCCATTGCCTTATCCTACATTTAACGATGCGTCGCCTATATAGAGTTATGCCTGTGTCATTGGTATACGGCATTGAGTCAATCAACAATATGGTTTATTTAGAGCCACCTTCAGCATACATGAGCGTTTTGAATCTTGTGAGTCGCACCGGGTAGCGAGCAACGGGGAAGCGCAGCAGCCAGATACATGGGCTAGCATGGAAAGGGTTAATTTTCGTTGTAATAGCCGTGTCGATTATTGAGATGTTCACATAAAATACTACATGGTATTACCAATATTAGACACATTTATCAGATAGGGACTTCTTGAAGACATCCTACGCATGAAAAGCAATGTAGCCGTACCCGTCATTATAGTCACTTACATAATGGCCATTCTTTCGTAGAAGTATGTGTATACTTCTTACGGCAATCTGTCTAACATGTAGAATGAAAACTACCGAAAATGAGTTTTTCCGTGCGATTTTTGGCACTACAAATTTTTGATTACGATTTTTTTTTTGAGAAACAAATACCAAAAATGTAAGCTTCATAACGTATATCTTCACAGGAAAAAAGAACAAAAGAAATAAAAACAGAGTACAGTACAAAACAATATGATAGAGAGGTTTTTGTTCTTGTTGTTGTCGATATCTATCTTCCCTTATAAGTTTCAAAACTTTTCAAAGAAGTTTTATACTAGAATGCAAATCTGTGCCTCGAAGCATCCAAGGGAGAAGGATATCTTCCTGGAACTAGTTTCTCATGTGTTCGGTGACCGCAAATCTTCTCATTGTCATTCCCATTTCCCCAAATCCGGGGCATGCTAAGGAGCCTAATGGTGGCCATCAGCCAGAAGAATCGCCGATCAAAATGGCCATGGTATGTCGTTTCCCCCCTGATGCTAGACTTCAACTGTACAGTCGAGTCTTGGTCATTCACCGTGCAAATCCGTAGGGACGGCATCCTTTTTTTGACCGCACGTTGTTACCCTTCTCGTTTCTTCCCAGGGGATTTTTTTTTTTTTTTTTTTTTTTTGGGGGGGGGGGGGGGTTCCTTTCCTGGATATGTTTGATCACTGCATCACTTTCATGCTATGTCCTCTGTTGTGAAAACAGTATAATGGTATTTCGTTGAACAACTTTAACGCAGTCACTGTGCTCTTTTGATTCTAACCGAGGCATGCGAAGTTGCATCATACTTGAAGATAACTCTGTTCTCATATATACAATGAAAAAGGACAACCTATAGCTAAGTTTAAAAAAAAAATTATGTAAACCAGCTATCGACATCATTGCATTATGAACATATCAAATTATCTGTTTTCCCTTCTGCTCATGCGCAAACAATCCGCTAGGAAGGGTGGAAAATGCTTTATCAGACAGACAAAGCGCGCCCCGATGGGTTTACACCCCGATGTCTTCACACACCCTTGGTGATGCGTGTCGCCCCTAATTTGACAGGTGGCGGGCTTGGCAGGGGAAGTAATGGTGTCACCACGAGCGAGAATTTCGCTAGTCGACACCGAGAAATCAAGCGTGAGAGAACGATATAATCGTTCGTGACTCCATTCAGTTCAAAGCGCGAGGGCGATCTGTACTGTGCTGCGGAGAGAAAGGATGAGAGACGCGGATTGGTTTTATCAACATGTCATTTGATGCAAGGGTGGACGCGCGCGCATGAGGGACGGACAGACGAATTGTAGACACCCGTCTAAACATTTCTGCCATCGTTTTCAACACCCGCAAGACCGGATTGACTCTTGACGCAAAAGCAAGCCCACATAACGCATACACACGCACATGCACGCACAGGCACACACACACACACACACACACACACACACACACACACACACACACATAAAAAGAAAGAAAGAAGAGAAAGAAAAAGACAGAACGAGCAATTTTTGTTAGTGCTAGTCCGTCAGGAAGAACAGCTCCTCAATGAAATTAGATATGATGGCAACATCACTCGTGTCACCTCTCAGCTTTCTAAACACTTCGCCATGCGTGAGTGCAAACAAACGACAAAAAGTACATTGACTCCGTCGTGTATTCCCATGCGCGTGATTCGTCGCTTTAAGTCCTGCTTTTCGTGAGAGGAAAGCCACCCTGAGTGACAGTCTTTACTTGCTGTTAAAGAGCTTGAAAATTGTCTTTGTATTTTTTTGATGGATAGAAATGTTTGTACTTGGCATGCGGTCAGTTGTAAGAAACATGTCAACAAGATTTCTACGGTCAAACGGAGCTTTATTGTTCTCTTATTTTATTTGAATCGCAAATGCCCTAGAATTGAGATGGCAGGTGTTTTTAACACTTGAAGAGCATCGTCTCACATTCTTTCATTGCGGATGATATCTACATCTATTACTGTCATCTATGACTTTACATCATCATTCCTAGTTGAGAAATTTGTTTTTAATTCTGGATGAAAGCTATCATTGTGATTCGAGACATGCTCACGTAATGCCAATCACCTTGTAACGTACTTGTTGTCAATCCAGAAGGAATAGAGTTAGGCAGCATAACGTACCGAGATTTATATTTCAAGCAAACATTATGTACACACCGCAAATTATCAGACAGATAACATAGACTGCATAAGTATAATACCCTGTCCTTCGATATTGTAATCAACAAACCATTTGTGTCTCCTGAGAACCGAATTCATGGCAGGTCACACTAAAGGGATCGTATAGTTTTGGTTGAGACCTAATTTCAGGTTTCTAACATTTTTGTGAGATAATGAGAAACCTCTTATGGAAAATGAAAGAGCATGTAATTCCATAAGGATTTCAACGCTTATTTGAAGAAAATTGGCTTTGAAATGGCTGAGATATCCAAACAGAGCGATTCTGATAAAGTGTGGGACCCACCTTTTATTACGATCGCTTCGTTTTACCTTGTTTTTGGATGTTTCATTCATTCCAAATCCGATTTTCATCAAATTAACTTCGAATTCCTCTTAAAATTGTGTGCTCTGTACTATTTCATAAGTGTTTTCTTGGTATCTCGCAAAAAGTTAAAAGCCCAATTCTCATCTCCACCAATCCTGTACCATTCCTCTAAGGTTGGAACTCATCAGTGGAAATGATTGGAAACGTATTAGTGTCGACAAATTACAGTTTAAGGGAAAATATCGACAAACCAATAGAGAGAAAACATAATACCCCGTGGTATATTGTTGAGCAAACACAAATTATGGTTATCTGCATGCCTTATATATTTCGCAGTACTTGATAACTTTCTTTTTAATGTATTCCTTCTTTTGTCTCCATCTTCTTCCTTTACCTCTTGTGCTGCTCGCTTTTTCTTTTTCTTTTTCTTTGCTATGTTCTTCAATTTTCCTTTCACCTCTTGTACTAAGCCTTCCTCTCTCTATTTTGCCTTTTATTTTAGATATCCTCTTCTCTTTTTAATTCTCCTTCACCTTTCGTCCCTTCAGAGGATTATTTTTCTTTCCATTTCTAATGGTCATTTTTCTATGAAGTTTATATATTTTCTATCCATCTTCATCATCTCTTTCTTCGCATTCTGTCGCTTTTTTTTTCTTTTTCTTTTTTTTTTTTGGTCAAGCTGTCACTCTGACGTCATATTCGTTTTACCATTAGCACTGTTAATCAATGGTCCATTTCTATGATAAAAAAGAGAAAACCTGGCAATTTAAAAAAGGAAACATGGCAAACAGGATAATCAACTTGATATTGAGATCACAACAACTAAGGCTGCACTCATTCCCTCTACGCCTAAAGCTGAGGCATATTGTTCTTGTTGTTGTTTTTCTGCCAAGGAATTGGGTTTTCACAGAAGTGAGTGCTTTTATCGGCAGATGCTGAAGAACTTCCATTGAGTGATAGAAATCGAGGCTTCTATTATGGTTGCCATGGCATCGCCAGAAAATGCTCCTTTGCCCTCTACGTCAACTTCATGCTACTCATGAAGACCGTGGATAGCCAATGCGTTTTGGTCGCCAACTATAATTATGCAAACACGTTCTGCTTTACGAAATGATTGCTACAAGTCAGACCGCATGTATCGCCGTGTACCGAAATCATCAAGGCCTTTGATATTATGTGCAGAGCGCCCATATCTGCTCGGAACAGCGCAAAAATAGGTCGATATATCCGCTCGTTTCAACCGAATTACCGAACAGCCACATCAAGTGGGATTTGATATTCATGGCAAAAGGCCGTTGTCATATAAGCCTCAGACCCCGTTTCTTTTGTGGTTGTGAGAGCGGTTCAAAAGAAAGCTTCTGACGTTCGAAGAAAACGCAGGGTATAACTCGCTTCCTCTCCAACTACACACGATACCCTTTTCAGGAAAGACCCGGTAAAAGAAATTAACTTTGATATTTTTGTAGACGTGATAAGGACAAGTGACAATTACTTCTCTTGGTGAAATTTAAAGAATATGAACTTGAAAGGTGGGCGTGAAAGCAGGTAACTACGTGACAATAACACCCTTAGTATGAATATTTGAGTTGAGAATTTGCCTAAAAGAAGTGTTTTGAAGTTTCTGTCGATAAAATTGTTCAAGATGCAAATGCTGATGTCTTATTCATCGTCAGAACTATCAAAATTTCAACATAATTCTCAAAAAGCTGTTGAAGATCACGAAAGTTCCAGCATAGAATTAAATTTGTTGGGCTGGGTTTCGTTTATGGACATAAAATGGATATTGTTAGTATAGTGTGCTTATGGCACTGTAGTTGCATTCATAATTTGTACTCATGATACAATGTCGATCTTACGATTATAGAATTATAATGTTGTGTTTTAAAGAAAAGAAGAAAGAGAAATGGGGCCCTATAAAATCATTATGCACTGTTTCTAAAGTGAGCTTCAAATTAGTTTCCTCAGGAGTTGATAATAATTTACTGCGTGGCTTTCCATATTTCAACGATATATTTTTCCATCTAATATCTGAAGATGACACTTTGTTGCTGTGAAATCTGGATTACACGCCAACTGTACATTAATTGCCCAGTATAAGTAATGAGGGCACGCATTAAGTTTGGTTGCATCACCATATACGCGCATATGGCAAGCGCCTTTGGCATTAATCCCTATTTCAAAAGTTTAATGCTAGGAAGAAGAGTTCTTGATTTGACAAGTTATTTTCTTCTTTCAATGAATTAATATCAGAAACCAATATTCAAATTTCGATATGAATAACTGAACGCTTGATATCCACATTTAATTTGTTTCATCGAAAAAAAGGAACTCGGTTTCTATGATCAAGCAAGGATTGTGTTATTTTACATTTGATTTCTTGTTTCTATTCATTGACATTTTATAAGTTGACATGAAATATTGAACTTGCTCTGCTTTAAGCTATGATCTTATGGCACTGACAGTCGGACAATAAATGCATATTAATTTTCTAGTCTAGCAAAACAAAGCAAAGATACAACTTAAACAATATCATTGCTTAATTATGGTGCATGGCTAACTTTTCTTTTAATGTAACGAGGACCATGGTATAGCTGACCAGAATGGAATGATTTGCCGATAGATGCATTCCTATATATGGCAAGGTTTCTTACATGCGTTTCTTTCCTTGACACTCAATTGCTTGTAGAAACAGAAATGCATTCACCGCCACACAGAGTGATATAACACCGCCAATTCATAGCGACGTCTTTGATAAATTGTTGGAATGCGATAATCATGCCTTATGAGATGTGAAACCTGTACATGGAAAGCTTTTTTAGTTGCGAACAGTACCATGTTTGTAAAATTAAGTATTCTCCTCTTGAAGTCTTAAATTAAAAAGTGTTGCCATCTCAAATTTGATAAGTGCGAAAAGAAAAGACACACGCACACGCACACGCACACGCACACGCACACACACACACACACACACATACACACACATCACTTCCGCGATCATTATTATGAGTGGTTAACATGAGCAAAACCTATGCAATGTGATGTACCCTACATAAACAGTTGGAAAATGATTCCCTTTCAGTTCACCGACCGAATATGTTGTCCAGTTCACTCGCAGACAAAGAAAGTCATCTATGCGATCAATAATCGTGACATCCGCGACCATTATTGTGTCAGCAGGCATAAAGATCGTTGCTACAATGCCAAGGACGACATCCCATGCGAGATGTGTAGCTCATAACAAATACTGACAGTAAGCTTCTCTACGCTCTATAAGCGTCAAAGGGAGCCTGGAATTGATGATGAAATAGGGAAAAGGGAATTCTACAATTCAACCATTATGTATTGTTGCAAAATAAGGGAGAGTGAAAAAAAAAGAGAGAAAGAGAAATCTCTCCTTATTTCGAGCTGCGACTTTCCCTCTTACGCTTCGCCCATGTAGATCCGTTAGTATCGAGCCCCTTGGGATAAGCCAGGCCGCTCCGCCGGGCTGAATTATTCGTATTGTCGGGTCCTTCTCGTATGCAGCAGCGCTGGGGCAGTTTCGCGCCGTTTACAGGCTTGATTTATTACTGTCATCAACTTTTGACTCGCGCTCCTTCAAGCCTCATCCCGTTGCAAATTGGGACTCGTCAAGCAAAACACATGCAATTGTGATTTATCGACGCAGTGAGGACAATCTCTATTCATCAGCAAACAATCAAAACAGGAGTTCTGTAATGTCATTTACATCAATATAGCCTTCATACATATAAATTCATAGATAGATAGATAGATAGATAGATAGATAATTTAGAAAGACATATCGCAAGATAGACAGATAAACTAGATAGATGGAGAGATGGATAGATAGACAGATATTTAGAAAGATATATCGCAAGATAGACAGATAGCTGTATAGACGTAGAGATGAATCATAAATTGATAGATAGATAGATTTATACATAAAGAGACGCGTTATTTTTACGATGGATGAATAGTGTGATATTGATCATGAAGACAAGTCCGTTTAACTTGCATAGAATTTCATACATATACAACCATAGGCAGGGAATTCCGACGGATGGGACTGTTCCATATTCTGTGCGCAAACTACTTCTATCACTTCCTGCTTTGCTATGTGTTATCCTGTAAAACCAGGAATTTTCGCTTGCATGAAATGCTCGAGACTCTTTCGAGGGACCAAGATTCGCGATGTTAAATATGCGCGCGAATGTTCTTGTCTACACTACATACTGAATGCCAGTGGTAATTTGCAAAAAGTACACGCCAGCAAAAAATGCCGTCGACTGCAGTGCGGGAATATTTCAAGAAGCGAATATTTATGGTTTTAGCATACTATGTTGGTATTGGTGTGCGAGAATGCGATGACACGAACTTCTCTGCACCCTGGGCAAATTCACCTTGATGTGTATTGTAACCAAGTCGTGACGGACGAGCTTATGGCGGATTTCAAATCACCTCGCATCGGGCATCAAATGTGGCCTTTTGTTTTGCTGAATTTTCGTTCAGTTTCAAGAAATAAGTGTTGTTTACCTTGTTGCTTGTATTGTTTATGATCTAGCTAGACCCACCCCATTTTCATGCTGTGAAAAAACTGTTTATAGATAGAAACTACCGAGGTATTGGAAAACGAGAGTAACTGTCTTTGCTGTGTGTGTCTAACTGTGTGTGTGTGATGTGTATGTGCGTGTGTTTGCGTGTGCGAACACGAGTGTGTTGCTTGGGGATAATTCGTTTGTTCATTTTCCCTTGACAGTATATAAATCGTAGACAGAGCCTCAATGTCAATAGCAGCTGATCATCTTCATACATTAATTAGAAGCCATCATACTTCAAATTAAAGTCAGCTGTTAGATTTTTTTTCACGTTGTCATGGAATTGTTTTAAATGCATGTCTGTAGGCTCGAGGATATTTTTCGTGTAGATGCCTTCTTTTACCGAAAAAAAAAGTGATTGTGGAATCGAATCAGAATAGCCTGTACAAGGCAGCATTCCTTTTCTAGACAGTCCAACTGACGTCATTATTTGTGTGTGTAAAGCCCTGGTTTCTCTTCAAAATTCTGCCCATGACGCTGCAAATGATACCGTACTCATGGTAATTTCTATACCAATAGAGGGCCTCAGCTCTGATAAACAACTCATTCATTTGTAACATAACCCGAGATCGTTCGATGGCATTTTAAATTCGACCACTTCCCCGGCACACGCGGAATTGTATCTGTCGATTTTAATTGTTTACCAGACCCTTCTCAAAGTCGATAGAGCAGTACGCGTGCAGAGAAGTGTAAAGGTTGCTGGGTAAACTAAACAAAACGGCTGGATCGATACGTCTATCGACATGACATAAGTAAACGCGCGCTCCCACGTGCTTGGTTGCTACGGTAGTCTCGAGAGATGGCAGCAAAAAATAGGGAAGTACTTCGTTGACACACAGTGTTCGAAAATTGGGCGATTACTTCGGTCAAGTGGGATAGAGCACTGGTGCGCCCACATGACTGATCTATTTCAGCTTTCACGTACATTACATAGTCTCAGTTCTCAGACTCAGTATTATCATGTTTTTAAACGTCTTGTACCTGATTAGAACAGGTCAACTTGAAAGTCAGTACGTTTTTTGAATAAAACTCTGGCTCTATTAGGTTCTATGTGAACTAAGAATCGTTTAAATTGCTGAAAAAAATGTATTTGGAATGTTACAATATTTCAATGATGCTCCTTACAAGGAATTATTTTCAATTTTTCGGGATATGCACTACAATATTTTTACTTGAGACAAAATGAATGTAATCGCATGGTTCTTAATGGTTTTGCGATCTTATGCAATTTAGCAGAAGGGTTTACCGATACTTGGAAGAATATCAAAATGTAAAATTCCATTAACGAAAATTAAATACGCCTATATTTTGTTCTGGAGGCATTTTACACATAAAGACAGGTCATCTCCATAACAGCTGAGGATTATGTGGTATAACTTTCTGCACTTTCAATCAATTCATATCATAAGATTTGCCCTGCATGCTACGCCCGATAATGCATCTTTTTGTGTGCCCCATGCACTCACGCGTTAACGTGGCGTGGGGGGCAAGTTATAGCGCTTCTCTTTATGTGGGCTCACGCTGTCTAAAGCTATGCGCAAACGGTGTGTCTTCAAAACATATGGTTTTGATTTAATGATTATGAGAAGCTTATGAGATATATCTAGTCTTTGTTGTTCTTGTTGTTCTTGTTGTTGTTGCTGTTTTGAGGGATGACAAATCATGCCCTACAGGACAGGTAGATAAAGGAACAACAAATATTGTTTGCCTTATCACCTTTCTCTTTAAACAAGTAGAGGGAATATGATCACATATTTCTAATGAAATTTGAAATTTCTGATATTCTTACTCATCTTGTCGCAATGTTATAACACTATTGTGACATCAATGTCCGCTGGCACATCAAATTTATCCAAACTAAGAAAGTTCGTGATTTTTATTTGAATGTTTCATCTGTTTTTGTGCATTGAATAAATCCACATTGTACATTTATCGTGAGAAAACTGGTATCTTTGCACTTACTTAATCTATATATTATTAAAAGCTGGAAATATTTCCATTTAACCCCTTTGTGAGCCTTGAGAACCAATAACACAGGATAGCCCATATTAGGGAGCTTTAGATTTTGACGCGCGGACGTTTGAGCCGACGCTTGCGCTAGACGTTCTCTTCTCCCTGCGTCGTGTGGAAAAGTAGCTTTAGATTACGCTGGGACGCAACGTATAAAAAATAAAATCGCGCCCCCATATGATCAGTGCATGAAGAAGCTCTCTACGTCGCAAACTGTGCGGACGTGAAAATAGCCCACTACGCGTAGTAAACAACTCAGGCGACGCAAGCTAAAAATAGATTGACTTTACGCGCGCTACTGCGCAAGCTCAGATCATGTTTTTTTCCTTTGAACGTCCGCGCGTCTAAAATCTAAAGCTCCCTAATATTGTATCACGTGCACGCCGTTAAATTCCCTGGCACATAAAGGATTAACTTCCGTCATGGCTTCCCTGCCGCCTCTCACGAACTATTCCATGCGACAATGTGGCATAATGATGCGATACGCACACATCCATTGAAACCACTTATTAGCTCCAGACTAACGATTGTGAATCATATGATGAATTATTTCCATGAAATTACCTCCCACGGAGACATCTAATACATTTCATTCAGTTAATTATGTTCATGTCCATCTGCAAAAATCTAATTTTGGCACGATATCGTGACAACACTCAGTAATCTGAAATCCCGCCTAAGTGGATCAGGTAGGATACAAACTCACGGACAAAATCATGTGCTTTGTCTTTGATTCCAGAATCTCATTCAAATTTGTAATGAATAATTCGACTATCATCAGGTGAACAGTTTCCGAAATGATTGAGAAATATAAATATAACCACAATAATGGTGCAATTTGCTATACTTCACTGACTGAATGCAATATATCCATCATTTTCAGGAGTTATAGACATTGGTACCAAAGTGGACTTTTCCTTGTTATATGATTTTTCTCAAAATCAAATATATACCACACGCACAAGCACACGCATACGTACACACACACACACACTTACACACACACACACACACACTCACACACTCACACACATATTTATACATATATATATATATATATATACATATATATATATATGTATACTCTCTAAAAAAAATCGAGTGAAAATTTTCACTCTAAACAGAGTGAATACAAAAAAGAGTGAATTTCGAGTGAAATTGGAGTGAATTTTGAGTGAAAATGCTCATTTTCACTCATTTTGGAGTGACGTCAGGGATCACTCCAAAATCTTCGAGTGATCCCTGACGTCACTCCAAAATGAGTGAAAATGAGCATTTTCACTCGAAATTCACTCCAATGTCACTCGAAATTCACTCTTTTTTGTATTCACTCTTTTTAGAATGAAAATTTTCACTCGATTTCTCTTAGAGAGTACAGAGAGAAAGAGATGCATCTACACCGTTATGTGTTTTGTGAACCGTCTCCATGATGTATTCATAAAGTTGTAAAATGAATATTTAAACATTAATAAAATAAAACTAAAGGTAATTCAGGTAGAGCAATACCACGGATTTTCCCAATTGAAATCTTCATGTCTTCACTTCTTCCGGTCTGAATGTCCAGAAATAGACATTTTTTGGAGGAGTGACTGAAAGATAAGGCAGCATTTTTGATGGTACACTGGAGTGCACCTTAACCTCAAAGCCGTTTTTTTTTTCTTGTCTCAAAACTGTGCATACTGACTTAATGGCTCGTTTTCTTAACATATCTGTAGTAGGTTATTATGAAATACAGTAATACTGTCGGCACTATACCGAGCATGCATTTCGCAAGACTCGTCTGAATCGTGTTGGAGACCTACAGGTAATGACATAATAACAACTATAGCAGCTGGGCGGTAGCTATAGTGAGTGGGGAGGCTGTATGGAATTATGTTGCCTAATCAAATATCGCACTTGCTGGCATGGGAGGAGGCCGTGTATCGTAAGATCTAATTCGATTTACGCCGCTTCGGACAGGTAGAATGCCTTATGTTAGATGTACCGTGATCAGTAGCGATCACTATTATGGCCGAAAAATAGCCGTGTAATGGCGGTAGACGTTGCGCAAAGCTGAGTTTAAAAGGATTCCCTTACGACAGGCAGGAGTATCAATGGTACCTAGATGCCATGAACGAATGGTGCTGATGGTGTATAGGAGTGTGTGTTCAAGTAATACCCATTTTTTTTTAATCTTTTGGTATCCTTGAAAGCTTACGGATGCTCTATACAATTCGACATGTTTCATTTATGCTGATACAGATATGTATACGTGTGTAATATATAATATATGATATCTGTATACATATATATATATATATATGTGTGTGTGTGTGTGTGTGTGTGTGTGCGTGTGTGTGTGAGTGCGTCTGTGCACATCACGCGTTCATAATTCATACACGCACCGAAACATCCATATGCATATGTATGGATAAAGATAGAAGGGAGAGAAAAGAGGGCCCCATGCCTGTTGTCAGGGGTAGATATGAACGTATTCCGTGGAATTTGATTACTGCATCCATTGTTGGGCGTGTCCGATACCAGATCCATTATGGGTCACAATACAATATATGTTTGTCATCTTTGAATATGAGCTCCATCATAAGTGTACCTAGTGATGATAATTCCACTGCCCTACCTGATTACTAGAAGCGTTTAAGAAGAAGCAGGGATATTTTAACTATGAAACCATTCAGAGTAGTTGTGCATGGAAAAAAAAAAACCTTGGTCTGCACCTGAGAGACTAAACGTCGGACCGGGTTGCTACCGGGGGTGCGAGCAGGCCATTCCCTCGTGGTCTCCACAGCCATTTCCCGTGGTTTAATCTGCCAATGACGCTGTTTGGGCATCAATCGCCAGTGCTCGAGAAACAGAATCGTCAGGCAAATTTGCTCAAGAAAGCGAGATCTCCTCCTTGATGTAACGTACACCCATATGTTTGGACATCCCGGCGCATGATAGCGCTCAATTTGAGCCCCTCCTTATAGCGCCATTTAGGAGCGAAGCAGCGCAATCGATGGGGCGAGATATGCGTGCCCTGGCACGACTTAAAGATTGGAGAGACAGGTTCTGAGATTCATCGTGATTTCAAGAGAAATATCCAGTTTTTATGACTTTACTACACAGATTACATATGTACTCCCGTACCAAGGAGTCCTGTCGATAAACAAATATAATCCCAACCCAGTGAAACCTGTCCAGTTATCACATCATAGAACATTCTCATTAGAAAGTGGTGCAAATGGTGCTAGTTTGTATTTCTTTGATCTTAAACAGTTAGTTCGTGGGCTGCACCTATAAATTCGAGAAACATTTAGCGTGATGCTTTACTTCACATATTTGCACATTAAAGGGAACCCCCTTCACTTACCAAAGGTACATGGTACGTATAGTAAGTACTCAGCGAGGGTGTCCTTTAAATAAAATGTGTTTTCCCTAACATCCATCTTCGCTGGGTAAAGGGCCCTTGAACGACGGAGTGTATTCTAAATATTTGCGATAATGGATCTCGACAGTTTCTGCACTTGGTAATGATTCCGGGGTATTTGTCGGGCAGTTTGCTCCAAAGTGGGAAGACGGTGAAAAGGTCGTGATCAGTTATGTTCTCAACAGCGCCCCCATCTTGATCCTACCTCTCTAAACAAGAAGCAATTGCTCTCCATGTCAAAAGTGATTTTTTTTTCTCCTATACTCCTAACCCTATCGCTTCTCCGTTAAAGGTGTCAGTCCACTTTAAGCCATTATGTCTATCTACTTTATCTACCTATCTATCTATCTATTTATCCATCTACCTATAAAATACATAATTATATCATAGATAGATCAGGATAATAAGGTGCATTTCTATAACGCAGCTGCTATATTGTTATACTGTATACTGCACTGCAATAGCAGAATCGTGTCTGTTTGATATTTCACATAAATCATAATATCCAAAATAATTACAAATATACCCGATTATACACACACACACACACACACACACACACACCATATATATATATATATATATATATATATATATATATATATATAGCAATAATAAAGTCACAACAGAGGAATGCAGGGAATGCATTAATAGCCAATCTTGATTTAATGATCATTAAATCAAGATTGGCTATTAATGCATTCCCTGCATTCCTCTGTTGTGACTTTATTATTGCTATTTCTAGTACTGCCAATACGCGGAACAACTACAATATATGTATATATATATATATATATATATATATATATATATATATACATGCGTGTGTTTGTGTGTAACTGTAAACTGCAGTGTATTAAAGGGTCAGGTGGTAAGCATATGGCTACTATATCACAATAAGACATACTTAAATGTTTTAATTGCTGCATACTCTCTATGATACATTATATACACCGCTGTTCCCGTTCGCGATATCCCCGAGTCCTTTGCAAAAGAAAACACTACACAGATTAATGCTAAATATGTGATGACATACTTCGTTGTCATCATCATATCAAAAGTGACAATAGCCATTTTGAAATTAATTTACAAATCCTCCTTTCGCCATTTCATGGTATTTCATGCTATCGGGATACATCTTTAAAAAACGAAAACAAAAAAATGTTTTCAAAGGAGCCGTCAAATGCTACGAGGTCCTTTGGCCTGAAACAAACCCTTAAAGGCATTTGATTTTGGGCATACATGGTGTCAAGAAGGAAGAAGTAGCTCCACAAGAAACCGTCAGTAAATTCGGAATTTGTTGGGAGTGTCATAACAGGTTTGGAGCGCAGAGTAATGGAGATTTAGCGTTTCTAAGCAGTTTACGGCTTGATAAGCGACACTGATATGTCCCGGAAAATTAATCCTTGGTGCACACCGTTCTCCGTGAGCAATGGGTTACATAGGACCGTGGACGGTGAACCCTTCTGAGCAAACATGCAAAGAATACAATGGGTTAATCATGAAGCCGATATTGACGGGCAAGGCCGTTGACGTCTCTTTCAAATTCATGTCACTTTGTATATATCGAAAGGGATTGGGTGAGAATTGGCAGTTAAGAATGATATACGAGATTATATTTTTAGGGGTTGAAAAACAGAGAACAGGTTGAAGACGTGGAGACAATACAACTGTTTGTTTATTTGGTTTTTTTTTATTCAAAAAGGCAGTTGGTATATTGCACTTTGCCAGGGAATCCGATTAATGTTCTTCTTCAGTAATAACAATAATGAGACAGTCGCTGGCAGCAAAGCAACGAAATCACAAACAACAAAGCTTAACCGCATTTCCTTTGATGAAAAATTGTGGCTTTCAACTTTTGCAATCTGTTCGGCTTTGTAGTGAGGCATTAACGAGTCAATAAAATCGCCTTCTGGAGAATTTCACACCCTTGGGGTGAGTTGAGGAAACCTCTCATACAGTTCTCATTGAGGTATGAATTTAAGTACGTGTTACTTACAGGGGATTGGGCAAAATGGGGTTTTTTTTTGTAGCATGATTTTGTTTTGATGGGGTTTTTTTCTTCTTTTTTGTTTTTGGGTTTCTCTTTTTGAAATTTTGATGTTGCCCAAATCATGCAAATCCTTCCGTGCCGAACACAGTTTTCCAGTATAAAATGTCAACAACAGCGAAATCAGATTTGTTAAAAAATGTTTTCATGTTCACGTACTTTGTTGACTTGGCAAATCCTGTTAAATTTTCACTACATCCCGATCTTTGGACGTTTTTAGGGGCTATTTATTATGACGAGAAGTTGGCTTTTTCTTGTCCCCCCCCCCCTTGAGTCTAATAAGTCGAATTCTTCCGTTTCGCAATTTCATTTTCATTTTTCCCCTTTTTGGAAAAGAGATCAATTTTAAGCCAGCTTTAGAGATGTTTGGAACGAAACTCTTCATTCTGAAACAGTCAGGCATTCTGTTATTGATCTACCCCCGTCAAACTGAGTGCTGGTATGCAAACTAACTCACTTGCTAGTCACCGATATGGAATTCATCCAAGGATATAGCTGGATGCGGTAAGCATATCGACTCTGCTGTACTTAATGGCTCCATCTTAATTAATTTCCCCCCATCTTTTAATAGTTTCGCAGCCATGGAATCGACCTTATTAGTGATGTTCCCACGAGTTTCAATTGAACCAGCTTTCCAAGTTCCCTCGCAAGCACCTGTTGGAGTACATTCCAAGATCGATAAGAGCCCTTCCATGTCAGTAGTTCAATGAATTTATTTGTCCCTTTGAAGCTACCATACATCAATTAGCCTGTCTTTGCCGTTAAAAAGTTGGCTGCAGCAGGCGTTGTGCGGAATAATGCTGCGAGCGTCCGTCGAGTCACAACGTCCTGGGAAGGTCAGACAGAATTACGCTTTGTTATTGTCTCAGTTGTGTTTTCTCAGGTAGGTTCCCGAGGGGTTCACCGGGTTGTTTTCGTCATTCCCGCATACTTCACCGAACCTTCGAGTGGTCTGAGCTTCTTGACAAGTCCTCTACTGATGAAGATTTCCCGCGGTTTTCTTTTTTTCTTCGCACATTTCCCGAAGCTGTAGTCTGCTTTGCTTCTCTGTAAATCTGCTGATATTTCGAAAAGATACTCGAGCTTGGATACTTTTTCTGCGCTGAGGGAGTGGCGAAAAGACGGAGACACGGTGAAGATAAATATTATATCAAACACGGGGAAGCAAGAGAGTTTTTCAGTGAAGGTTATGCGTTGGATCACTTTAGTTAAATGTGAGCAAATTAAAGTGGATATGAGGCTTTCCAGGGGAAAATTATAGCATAGAATTTCTTCATAGTAGGGCAACAATCTACTAGAGGTTGATTATAAGGATGTTTTATACTTGTCATTTGTTGTGTTCAGAGGTCTGGAATGTGAAATGTATAGAGTTCGTCTGTAAGTCGAAGAGTGTGATTACAAAACGACTCAACTCCATTATAGCCAATTCGAGATAATTGCGATTACACCTGCATAAAAACATACAATAAAATATGTAGAAAAATTGGGATATGTTTTCTCATAACTTTCAGATTAATTCTTGTTGTGCAACAAATAAGGCATCATTGAAGAGGTTTCATATTGCACTCAGATGATGACCTTACTTTAAAATGTTTAAAGATAACGCTTAAACCGGTTTTTTTAAGCTCATATACAGTCTTTCAAATATGAGAGAGAGAGAGAGAGATGAAGACGAAAACTCGATATTATCGCTCTTTGTAGCACCGCAATATTACTATATTCTCGGGGAAAAACATATCGATGCATATTCGCAATGTCGCACATTGTATGAATAGAAGTCTGTCTTACACTGAGAATAGAGGGACTGTGGTGGAGAAATTCGTTTCCATTAAAAAAAATATTATTTGATATCATCCGGGAAACTTGACAGGCGATATCATGTAACTATGTACATATCAATTTTGTGTACGAGAAATGTACGTACATCTTTGAGGCTGTTAAGGTATTTAGTTAAGAGGGACAGTTTTGTTTTGTTTTGTTTTTACTCATTCTCTATGTGACTTCTTTCCAACAGCTTGGTCACTTAAAGAAAAATACGTGATGATAATTTCTTGAAAATGTTAATTGTGCGATGTTCATATTATCTTACGTAGATATCTGGGCAATATGTCAATCCGCGTCGTGTGTTTGCGGATGTTGCGGCATTTATACCTAATAGAGTGGCAATTTTACACTCAATCTTCTCAATTTATACTTAATAGAGTGACAATTTCACACTCAATCTTCTCAATTTATACCTAATAGAGTGACAATGTTACACTCAGTCTTCTGTGTGACCTCGTTCTGACAGTGTGGTCAGCTCGAAATGTGTCCATTATTTTTGTTTTTGATATTGGGCAATGTTCATATCTTACTAGGTAGATATTCGGGCCTATGTAAAAATTACGCCCCTTTGTATAATGACACGGTCAGCTCTTAATAAGACATGAATTTCTTTTCTAACAACGCCAAATCCAACGTTATTGTTTGATAGCAATGATGGGCAACATTACTCGACGTGGTGACATATCATTTTGACTTGACCCTATGTCGCGTATGATTATGATGTCACGTTGAGCTATCTGTCATAAACACATTATTATAGCGATGCATCGTGAAAACGGTTCGAAATTTTCCCATCATTCTTGACAGAAATATTCTGTCTTGTTTAGATTGTCATCATTAATGCAAGTCATCATCATCTTACCCTCATCGGAGAGTGAGCTATGAACATTGTTTCCTTTATCCTAATTCTCATAAACAAGTTATGCGCTCTTAACACTCTTGTTTCATATAAAAAAAATGTTTCATATAAAAAAAATCATGTTAGATAACTTTTGCGCTTTTGAAACATCTAAGTGACGTCATCAGATGTTCTGATACTTGAATATCCAATCTACGAACGACATCACCTCTATCAACTAGGTAGAAATGTTTCAATATGTGACGCATATTTGTCAGAGATGCTCTCTTCATTACATAAGCGAGAAAACAGCTGGTGCGGTTTATGACATTACCTCTTAATGTTGGGTAAGATGAATTAGATAACCGTCGTTTCGTATCATTTCATATGTGTCCCTCCTCTATTCGACTTTTAGGATTACTTCCACACCACAGGATCTCGGTATTTATCAACCTGTCATCATAGATGATGCCGATCGAAATCAGTGCTCCATCATTATACCCGTGATTCTCCTATGCTAAATGTTTGCCTTCTCAATCTTCTCTTTCCCCGCAGAATCTGACATTCTGGCGGAGGTTTTGGCGGGAAATCATTCCTCATGAGACGAAAGCGATCCCCGTCGGCTGATAAGTCGGAGGTAAATTTCTCCTTTTTTTTCCATCTGTACTTTTATCTTTCACTAGTTTCTTTGTTGATATCATTACAGAACTTCTTTGTGCTCTTTCTACTCAGATTATTAGAAGAAATAGATGCAAAAGTGTGTATTTCCGTTTCTTGACTTGTTTTCTTCTAATTTTCTGTTCAATGTAACCTCACCTATTTTCCCCACGGCCTATTGGAATGGAACAATTTGTATTAGCAATAGCAAAAAAAAAAAATACTAGTAAATCACTCCAATCTTAATGACCCATTCAAGAAAGATGTTGTGGATCGTTCTATATTTCGAGTTATTTCATTTCCTTCTTCATGTCTCTGTCATTTTGTTAACTCTTTTGATTTTATCGTTCATGGTCTTTAAACTTGTGTCGCTTTATCATTCTCATTTCCCTGTTTGCCATTAATGCCCATGATTCTTTTTCAAATCTCTTTCTGCTTCTTTTTTTACAACCTCTGTTCTTATGGTGTTACTTACTACTTGCATTGATTCGGCCACCAGATGAAATGATTTCCTCATGCACGTTCATCCTATTACTCTATTCACTGAATTCGTATGCAGGTGTTAAGACAATTTCAGACATTATCCGTACTTTGACTGCATGATTATGGAGCATTTTTTTTTTTTTTGCTTCACAACCTTCGAATAAACGTCGACCATTATATCCTAGCAAGCTCTGCTTCATGTTCTCTACCTGTCCCGCTATTTTCAGATTGAACATGTTAATCAGTGGTCAAACATGTCATAAAGTATGATTTCTGTATTCATCGTTGTGGTTTTTTTTCTGATTGCATGTCCTCCGATGATCAAATCCTTTCTTCTTTCCTCTATGTAATTACTGGTTGTATTAATTTTCTCCTCCTCCATTTTGTAAGTTATAACGTTCTTTAACAAAACCCGTATTTTCATATCCCATATAGAATTGGATGAAGGAATTCCCGAAATCTGATTGGTCAATTCCCATGTAATCATTACTCACTGACTGCATACCATTCATGCGTCCGGTAATTATACCGGGCGCATAATTTTTCCATGCATCCGGTAGGTATACCGGAGGCATGATTGTTTTGCTTTGTGTCGTTCTTTCCTATTCATCAGATTATTACCGTGCACATGAGTTTCCTATACAATTATATGCAGGAATTTCACACCCATTCTACAAAATAAGTGTCTCACACGTTTATGTTTTGTTTTGGTCTTCTTTTTATGTGGTTCGTACGAATTGTGTACGCGCAGTACCTCTGAATTAACGGAACCCACTCGGCTATGCCTCGTGGATTCAAACAATTGCGAGATACTTTGTGTACACAACTCTAACCGATCCACTCAAACCCGTGAGTCATTTGTACACCGTCCCATGATGCCGTTTCGTTCATCTCAAATCATTTTGGGGATATTTGGCTAATTCTCTTTCTTTTTTGCTCTGTACTCCTGATTAAGAAAGCAAAACAATTCGTTGGCTCATCACGTGTACCAAAACTCCATCAATGGATATGTTTGTTTGACATTTGCCCCCAAAGAAAATTTGGTGGAGACGTCAACACACGGAGTGTAGATAACGATAATTACATACATGGTTAAGTTATTGAGCTTATTGCCTCTTTAAAAGTTTTCTTTGTGTCATTACGGTCATGGAAAGAAGTTGGGAGATTTTGTTCCTCAAAATGAGCAGAGGACAAGGCTTAAAAAAGACATATTTGTAGAGAATATTGTGATTTTGTAGAGACTGAACACGCATCCATGTAACGCAACCACTTTGGACATGTAAGTTGAAAGAATGCCATTGACATTTCATTAATTGTTTGATCGATACCGTTCAAATAGACAATTTTACTTTTCACACTGTCAGTCAAATTTCATGCGAATCGTTTCAACAAAGACTTCTCCTATAACAGCCAGACAGTTTGCTTAAAGGCATAATTTCACATTTGCAGATGAAACAAAAACCCAGCGTTAGTGTTTTGAAATAGTTCTGAAATGTGAGTTAGGGATAGAAACAACCACTGTAAAAATTTGAATCCGTATAATCGATGTTAAGTATTGTTAAATACACAAAATGTGAACAATAATTGTTATAAAAATGTTTCCAGACTAAACCGTTTACAGTTATGGTTTATTGAGAAAAATACTGATATCTCCTTATATTTTAGGTTTCATTGCAAAAAAAAAAATTATATGGTAGGATGGTTTGTGGTACAACAGACCTAACCATTCAAATTCATGAAATTCTTCCGTCGAGATGTTTTCATTGCAACTGATTGACAAATTGCCCTACATCGACGTAAATAAGCACTGAATTGATCAGTGTTTTAGTAGTAGCCATTTGAATAACAAAGCAGTACCCGCTGCATGCTATAAGGATTAGAACCAACACTTGCTGTCGGGCGAAAGCTCGGTGGTCTAGTGGAGATGACGCCTGTCCGGTGATCAGGAGGTCGTAGGTTCGAATCCTGCTCGAGTATGTACGCCCATGATTTTTTATCATGGCTACTACTAAAACACTGATCAATTCAGTGCTTATTTACGTCGATGTAGGGCAATTTGTCAATCAGTTGCAATGAAAACATCTCGACGGAAGAATTTCATGAATTTGAATAACAAAGCAGTACCCGCTGCATGCTATAAGGATTAGAACCAACACTTGCTGTCGGGCGAAAGCTCGGTGGTCTAGTGGAGATGACGCCTGTCCGGTGATCAGGAGGTCGTAGGTTCGAATCCTGCTCGAGTATGTACGCCCATGATTTTTTATCATGGCTACTACTAAAACACTGATCAATTCAGTGCTTATTTACGTCGATGTAGGGCAATTTGTCAATCAGTTGCAATGAAAACATCTCGACGGAAGAATTTCATGAATTTGAATAACAAAGCAGTACCCGCTGCATGCTATAAGGATTAGAACCAACACTTGCTGTCGGGCGAAAGCTCGGTGGTCTAGTGGAGATGACGCCTGTCCGGTGATCAGGAGGTCGTGTTCGAATCCTGCTCGAGTATGTACGCCCATGATTTTTTATCATGGCTACTACTAAAAGACCTAACCATATGCATCAAATGTGATATCTTGAACATTTTTAAAATCACTGTTCCCAAAGGTAAACAGGACCTTTAAAGCTTGCTTGAATACTTGCCACAATTAATACATTCCACTTGCACTCCGAGTATTGACATGCATTATCGAAGCAGGGCTCAACATTTGAGGTGGCCGGGGTCCATGCACTGAAAATTGATGTCCGGCCACCAAATTTCCAATAAAATTGTATATATGTATCTTTTAGTGGCTAGATTGGGCAGCTACTAGGTTTTGAAATGGATCGTCATGTCACATTTTATTTTGGGCCATCAAAATTTCAAGTGAAAAGATTTTATTACACCGAACGGCCCACCAGAGAAAGAGTTAGCGTCAAACCCTGGATTGAGTATCATAAGGATGGAATAATGTTTTACTTGGTTATTTGAGGAAACTATCGAAAAGTTTGAGAATACTGGTAAACTGGACCCCGTATTATCAAGCGAGAGTTATCGTTGATTCCCGGTACTTATAATCAATTATAAGTCTGGAGAAAAGGGGTACTGGGCCCCGTTTTATCAAAAGATACAATCGATTGTAAATTTCCTTTCCACCCAGGCTGCAATAGACTTATGATAGAAATCAACTATACAAGTAGGAATATTGCCTTAGCCTCGCCCGCTCTGCAAGAACCAATGCATGAAAACTGGTCAATTTTCAATTTTAATTTCTATAGGAGGCATAATATTACTACATGAAATCCAGCTAGGAGACATACATAGAATATTGCAAACATATAAAAGAAACATAGCGGTCGATCTATGAAGGTTGGAATCTGAGAATGGATGCTAAAGAATGAAAGCTAAAGAAATATGAAGGAACCTACTTGAAAGCAAGCTTGTCAAGTGTTATAGGTCCCAGTTAAAATCGAGCTACAGATTGAGATGAGGAGCACGGTTACAACAAATGACCGAACATTGAAGTCGATTCAACAGATGCCGGTGAACATTATTTATATACAGCTCCTCGGGAGGGGAGGGGGGGGGGGGGCAGAGAGGGTGAATGTATTAGTAATTGAGCCTGACCAACCAGTACAGACATTAATCAGATTTTCGAGACTATGTGACATAAGTTCATACTGTAAACCACAAGCATGTTCAAACCGGGTGTGTATTTTGAAGGTAAAAATCACCTGTCTGCCTTATGCTACTCTTGTTATATACTGATTACTTTTCATCAGTATATAACAAGACCACTAACGTGACTAACGCTGGACCGTGAAGGAACTCAGTCTGAAATGCGCCTGCTTTAAGATTGACTGGTGGTCGAGTCCTAATCTGTTCTTGCGGTATCATGCCGATGATCCGATCCCTCAAGAAATGAGTAAAACACTCTAAGGAGTTTCAAACACAAGTCCTTGATTCCTCGGATTGGTGATGTAATGGAGGTATTGTGTGTCAAAGAGTTCCATCAGCTCACACACGTAAAAGATCCCATTCCACTTCTCTCGAAGAAAAAGGGTGTAAGACCACTGTACAGTAAAATGGCCCTCGATCTCCGCACATAACCAGACGACGGACAAGTGACGCGCGGACCACTCGTGGCGCGGCCCACGTGAATAGCATTTGTTAGCTAGTAATTTGTACACATGATTTGTTCAAGGCATTGCAGGAAGCCGGCAAAATAATAGCTGAAAGCAGGCTGTTGTCTGTGATGAAATCAAGCAAGCAAACAAACAAACGAACAAGAGTTAGTCAGCAAACGGTACGTTGCGTAATTCGATAAAATTACTGAACATTTACACATACAAAAAATAGGGCAATTTTTTTTTGTAAAAACAAAATGCAATAGGCATTGGTATAAAGGTCGTGTCTCACCTAGTGCGTCTGAGAATAGACCCTCGCCTTGAAATATCCGCTGTGAAACAGGGTTAGAAATCCATCAAGCCTTAAGTTCTAATCCCAAACCATAAGCAATCCGCCCACTGCTCTGCCCATAAAGGATGGGTTACATTCGGGTTTAATGTAGCTTATAGAACAAAACTAAGCTAAGACATGCTATCGGTAATCCCTTATCGACTTCAATATTGTCATCGATAACGTCCGACTTGCCAATTTCTTTAAAGCATTCTCGAAATAGTATTCAAAACACTGCTTCTGAGAAATCGAGCTCATTTTTCCCCTTGCAAAGGCTGTATCGTTATACACTGTAGTCCTACTTACCTGCTCGTACTCCATGAGTGCACAAAATATTCTCATTGACTATAGATTCCAGCTCTAGCGAAAGGTAGAGCCATGATTCTAAGCTTCCATGTCCATTGTGTACTCTCGTTCTCTTGCATTCGCAAAAAAAAAAAAAAAAAAAAAATCCAAACGAGAACACGTCGTATGTCGTCGTGTGTTCCTGCTCTGGGGAAACGTTTGCCAGTGAGTTGTGAACTCGACTTGCACTTTTTTTTTTTGTCGAATCAGGGCAGCATTTTGTTTCAAGATAATCAAAATGTCTAAAACATCCTACATGATTGCAAAACACTGTGAATGGCAGTTGCCATAACCGTCTGGTAGGTTCTGAGATAAAACACGTTTGATAATTACAAAAATCTCCGATGGATTAAAGCCTCTCCCACAGTGCATTATGGTGCACCAAACATGTAAGTTACTACATTACTGTCTCTTTTTTTTTATTTCAAGTTCTTAAGACAATTTCTTTCCGATAGCGAAAGCATGTCATTTAAAACATATCAACCTGTTACCAAGCGACGTGGCTTCTTGGTTTACCAATGATGATATTTTCAATTCACAACTTTACCCCAACCCAAATTCCATATGTACGTGCGACGGACACGAAATCTATCCTGTAACGTAGATTCCACTTTGATTTCAAATCAATTTTCAGTGGCTTCGTTGATGTTTCGAATCGGCTGTTTTGTTCAGGTAATAAGCAATGAAATCAACCTGATCTCAAATTCTAAAGAAATACTATAGTTTATCGGAAAATCAAATAACATTATTAAATCATTGGTTTGCCACACTAACCTAAAAGAAACTTAAAGTCAGGCTTTGACGTATGCAATAATATTTTCTTTTGAAATGTAAGGGTCAGGCCTTTGCCAGATTATTATTTCATCATCATTGGTCGTTACCAGGTCTGGCAAGGTAGTCGTACAAGTCTGACAATCTTATTAGGTTGTCATGGGCACGGTTTGTGAAGGACGATAGCATTTAGTTAAGATACATAAAGTAAACCGCGTCTTACGAAAGTCGTAACAACATGCTTAGCTGCGTGTTCCCTGCACATTCTTCTAAAGTTGTTCCCTCCTGAGACCCGCGAATCGATTACATCTGTAAATATCTCTGCGCAACAATTGGTTTCACATAATGGCGGACAGGTGCTGGATGTTTGCTAGTTTCATGAGGGTTGATTTTGACTAATTCACACAATAGCGAAAAATCGATGATTTTCTAAAGATTTCCGCTGTCGAGGGAGCTAGTGAGATTGACAACTTTTTTCCCGCGCAAATTCTTCTTGTCGAACCATTAGTTGACACGCACTCGTCCTATGGAAAAGTTTGCTGTCAATCAAGAAATGCCACCTGGCTGTAACAATTTTCTTTTCAAGCATCTTCTCCTTCAGGATTGAAGACAGTGGAAGTCTTAAAGCCACAGACAGACAAACACTTTCAATCTGAAGGTGCTAACTCAAGAGTTCTTTTTTTTTTTCTCGGATTCTTTTTTTTCCTACCCAAGATACCTCTTGCTCTTCCTGGCATATAAGAATAATGCCAAAGCGATTATTACATATAACGTATGTATATTCTATCATATAGACATACATCTATGGTGTACACGATATTACATAAGAAAGGTGTATAAAATGATGAAATACATATAATATTTTTTTTTCGTTCATTGCTGACATGGCTTATTGTACTTTCTATAGTTTCGATTGTATGTTCTAGTTAGTTTTTTTTTTTTCTTCTCATTTCATTCATACATTTCATCTTTCTGTACATACCTAATGATTCTTCGTAGAGGCTAGGCCCTACTTAGCTTCCGGCTCCTTGAAAATGCAGGGAAAATGTCTATCCATCTTTGTCCCGTGTTTACCGATCCATGAAAAGAGGGAAATAATAAAGGGTAAAATTAGGGCCTACTTGACGGAGGAATGGTAAGAAACGGCCATAGAATTGGATACGAAAGTTTACGATTGACAGGTACATTAAATGGACTATGCAATACAGGCGCTTGTTTACTTGCATTAATTTGTAATACTCTGATCATCACTTATATAGCCAAAAGAGTATCTAAAATAATGTATGTTATAATGTTTGTAATAATATTTTTACAAAGTTTTCCACAGATTACTTGGATACACCCCCCCCCCCCTCCTCAAAAAAAAATAAGGTTGTCTCAGTAACATCCTCTGTCAATCAATGCTAAAGTACTAAAAAGATTAGCAAAAGACATTGGAATGCACATTCCCATACACCGAGCAAAACTCACGTTTCCATGCAATGTCTTTTGTTCAGTAACATACTGCGACTGTTGCGACTGTTCACCGTAGTCGTGGTGACATCTTCTCTAATGATAGGCTTTTTGCACTGGCACTTGTAAGATTTGAATATACATGGACATCATTATACTGATAGACAATCATCTGGTACCAGAGTCTATGATATCCATATAGTTTAATGTGAAATTGGTCGCTTTGTTCCTACGGCTTGTTACGCCCTGCAGGTGATACGACTGACTTCGGACGAAATCAACCACAAAAAGCTCCGCGTCCGGCAGCTGCACAAGTTTACTATCCTCCACTACTCGCCCTTCAAAGCCGTCTGGGATTGGTTCATTCTCCTCCTCGTGGTCTACACCGCCATCTTCACTCCGTATTCCGCCGCCTTCCTCCTCAAGAACGATGAGAACAAAGCCAAGCTCAACAAGGACGCCGACACGCGCGATGGCGACAGCCTATCGACCAGCTACACGCAACCCCTGGTCATCATCGACATGGTGGTCGACGTCATGTTCATCGTCGACATCTTCATCAACTTCCGAACGACGTTCATCGACGACACGATCGGCGAGGTGGTGTCGAACCCATCAAAGATCGCCAAGCATTACTTGAAGGGATGGTTCGTCATCGACGTGCTAGCCGCCATCCCATTCGATCTCCTTCTCTTCGCCGTGCCAGCAGACGAGGTGAGGAACGGTCATGGTCGATGTCGGAGTACATAATCAAGACCAGTTTATTGTTGCTAATGATGATAATAGAACATAGTTGTTTTGTCTACAGATATACAACTGTCACTATCGTTATCACTATGTATCAAAATGCTTGCAACAGAATTTTAGGAAAAGTCACCAAATTTGGTTGAGATTGGATTAAAGACACAGGAGTGGCAAAAGAAATTTTGGTTGGGGCACAATGTGCCCCATCCCCATTAGGCTCTATGGTTAACATTGCTCGTAAGTACATCCATCTGACAGGAACAAAATTTGTTTGATGTATCCTGATTGCGTTTCTTTTTCAATCGTCTGTTTCTTACTCGTAGAAAACGACGTCCGCCATGAGTCTGCTGAAGACGGCTCGTCTTTTACGTCTGTTACGCGTCGCGCGTCGCTTGGACCAGTACTCGCAGTTCGCTCCAGCCGTTGTGTGCTTATTAATGTGTGCCTTTACCCTAGTCTCTCACTGGATGGCGTGTATATGGTACGCCATAGGGGAGCAGCAGCGTCCAGAAATACAGTACGGATGGCTGGACCTACTCGCCCAAGATTTGTTTACTCCTTATACGGTAAGAACAAGTTTACTTCACTCAAATTCATGAAATTCTTCCGTCGATATGTTTTTCCTTGCAACTGATTGACTGATTGACATTTGTCAATTAGTTGCAAAGTTCACTTCATTCTAGGGTGTTTCTCAGTAGACCGTTTCTTTACAATTCATGGATATTACCAATCTTACAGCCCAGTAACGAACATGGTTTTTCACCTGCACAACCTGGTATTTACCAGGATTGTCAGAAAAAAAAAATACAACGTTTAGGCATGCAATGCACGTGATGCAAAACAACGATATAGATGCATCATAAATTCTATTGAGACTGACAGGCCATTCTGGTTAGGCCTACCTGGTTTACTCAAGTTCATTGTTTGTATGAACACGAATTCCATAAATTGTCAGGTTGGGCAAGCTTATGCATTACGTCCCTTTGAAAACGAGTGAAGTGCCTGACCAACTAAAAAAAACCAACAACAACAGAAAGCTCATTTGCAACATTGTGCACATGAGCTCACTCCGAAATTGTTTGATTTCATTTCATTTTCCATCTGAGAAGATGACTGGATAGCCCATATTCAGCTCCAGAAGCTCGTCTTCCATGCCTAGCACTGCAAGGGGTCCAGTTGAGTGTAGGCCTACTTGTCCATAGTTTCTTTCTGGACTCCTTAACGGCACCGTATTCATGAAATGCCTCTCCTGCACACGTTGCGTGACAAATTTCAAAATAATGCGCTACACTCAATCCCCTATCCATTCCCATCCCACCCCAACCCCATTCGTCAGATAAAGCTTTCCTCTAGATTGCGTTTCATAATGAATGTATGTGGGTCGATTCATATCCAATGATTACATTGACCCCAATTTTTCAAGGATTTTCATTTCTGTATTTGCTACCAACGATAAAGCATAAGATCCGCGATATTTGCGACATGAATTCGATTACGCGGCAAACGTGCTATAATTTGAGGTTTCATCTTCCACAGAATGGGCCCAATAGAGGAAGTTAATGCAAAAGACATGCTCATATGATATCAACTCATTCCAAATGTGATGAGAATCTATTTATTCCCGCCCATTGAGGGAAATGAAAGACCAGAGTGACCACACAATTATCAGTTCATGATAATCATCGAGTATACTTGGCCCCTTTCTCAAATTATGAGAGTGGTTAAGATGTGCATTTACTTAAAATCAGCGTATCAACGTCACGCACACACACACACACACACGGGTTGGCATGATACCCTCAAGAATAAAATGTAAGGTTCTTACATGAGAGCATAGCGTTGTGAAAGTTTAGATACAAATTGTATGATCGCATGATGCAGCTCACAAGTTGACCATTTTCAGCAAAACAGAGTTGGCTATTTTGACCAATTTCTTTGTGTTTGCATCAATTTCACATGAAACTAGTTATCTGTTTATATAGTCCACCTGCTCCAATAAAATATATGGGATAGGCCTAAGCCCTTTTTTGTTTGCTATATGTCCGGTAGAAAATCGCTATTTTTTTTTTCCTGGCCATTGGACATTTTTGTTTTCTTGTGGGTTTGGGGCCATAAAATACTCTTTATGAAATTGGAATACAAGATATCGAACGAGACTAATGCGTCTACAAGACCACCTCTTCGTTAGCACTGATAATGAGAATTGCCACCTTTGAATTTGACAGTTTGAGAAGACACGTGCCTCTGAATGTATATGTATAGGGTGTCCGGTGCACATGGTATGTTGAGCGCTGCCGCGTGAGATTCAAGAAAACGCTCATGTATGTTCCCGCCGCTGAAAAAAAAACACGGTCGTCTGCGCGTCCGCCCTGAAGAAACGCTTCCTTCAGAATTCGCACGTCCATTTCTATGTCCCATTGCTTTCATGTAATGAACGTTAACCTACTTTGACAGTAATAATGGAGTGGCTATTATATCCACTGAGATCGAAATTGCCAGAGAAGTAAATTACTCTACGTCTCCCGCCCCCCTTCTAAAACATACACAATTGTCATTTGCATAATGTAGTTTGCCTTCTCTTATCACTCCGTAATGTTAGAGCCCTTGAAGTAGATAATGACTCCTTATCTGTCTCCCCGTATGTGTGACTTTGTATCTCTCGTAGATTTCCCTGCTCTCTATGTCTTCTCTCGCTAAATGCTCTTTCGTCCTCCCCACCCCCTCCCTTTCTCTCTCTCTCTCTTTAGCATTGTGTCTTTTTGTCTGTCTCTTAATATGTCTAGCCATTTATCACTACCTTTTACATCCAGCGTGATCAGTATCCAAGGTGCTAATGTTTTAACAGATATGTCCCTATAATCACTTTTCTCTCCCCCGCCCTGATCCACCCTTATATTAGTGTTAATCACATTTCTTGTAGGATGCTTTATCTCCTCTGATATTGGTGTCCAACGTCCTTACGCCGATGTATTGTCATGAACGAAGAAATGTAGGCCGGTGCATCCAGGGACGTTGCTCTAAACCGCCACATTTTATTCACCAAGCTCTGGTAGCGGCTGTATGTGTTTGACAAAATTCACATAACAAGGGAATATTAATCAGACGGGTGAAGGTTGAGATGTGATTTTTTTTTTCAATTTGTCTCCCTCTACAGATGAAATTTGGAAGATCGCAACTGCTGATCTGTAATCTAACAAACATGTCAGGGATAGCCTAGTCTGGTTTCCAGAACCCTTTGCCAACTGGACTCCGCGGCGACGAAGTTGCCGCCTTTGCCGAATCTGCGCGACAAAATCACCTAAACCTACCCCAGATTTTTACTTTGAGGGCCCCAATATCCTGTATAGCGAAATAGTACGAGCAGAGGGTCTGGAAGCCAGACTAGACTTGCTCAAGGCAGTGGTCTGAACGGTCTGAAATGTACTTATTGCTAGATCACATTCTTCGAAGTTAAGTGGTTGTTGCCCTGCTGTTTAAGTACTGGATACTACTATCAAGACTATTTTACAAGACCTGGTGATAATCAGCATGCCACACATATCCTCAGGTCTAAACACTCAGAAAAATACCAACATTCATCCTATCTTTTTACAACGACGGTGCAAACAAATCTCATTCATTGTCTACTATTCTCCCTTGGGCGTGTCCACATAGAGGACATAAAACTCGTAGGCCTACGCTTATTTGTTTATTCTGAAAGTGATGGAGGACAATTGAGCTCATACATGCACGTATTCATACTGTGATTTAGTGGATAATGTTTTACCTCTGTTTTGAGAGGGTCAAAACAGATTAATGACAAAACTGCACAGCGTAGTAAAGACATGTACTGAGGCAGACAGTTTGAAAGTGTAAAGGCCACCGCACACTGTACGACTTTTCGGTCGCAGGACAGACTGACTTTCAGATCTGAAATAAACAAGCGTGTTTGTATTATGTTCTGAGGATTTATTTCGTATCCAAAGTCGATCGATCGTGCGACCGACAGTCGTATAAGTGTGCGATGGACTCTAAGCCCGCCGCACACTGTACGACATTCGGTCGCACGACTGACAGACTTTGGATCCGAAATAAATCACAATATAGCGTCAGAATAAACACCCTTGTTTATTTCAGATCTGAAATCGCTTAGTCGTGCGACCAAAAGTCGTATAGTGTGCGGCGGGCTTACGTCACACCCACGACAACCCGAGATCGGAGGCGATTTGCTTAAAGTACAGCAGACGGCAATTCATGAATGTGGTATAGTATAGAGAACGAGGGCAATCAATCTTGATGCAGCCAGACGCTGCTTGACAAAGATTGTAAATTACACTGACAGCATCACAGCAATAACACCGGGGCGAGTTCGCGACAAGTTCATTACAGGGGAAAGTGTCATCTCAATTTCTCCAAGATACATTCTACGTAAACGCAATTCAAGGAGAAGATCTGTAATCATGGTAATATAGTCTGTTTATCTTATTTTATTCCTTGATGGAAAGAGTCGAGGTAAAGAAGTGGCTTGATGCAACCCACTTTGATAAAATCATTGTCAAAACTTTAGATTATAAAACAAAAACTGTGATCATGATCAGATCTTGGCAGACGACTATCAATGAAAAGAGCCGTTCCCTTTTGAAATTATCGTAGATGCGTTTAAACATGTGGAAATAGAGACAACTACTGAATGCAAACTGTTTTGCACTAATAGGCACTAGTAGAATGATTGTTGATAGACAGAACTGTGAGTTGATCAGTTGTTACAAAGATGAAGAGCACACAACACTCACACGTACGGAACATTGGTAAACTTGTCTACTGGTTTATTGGAATGCAATTTGGATTGGAATGTTGGCATGTACACTTGTGTTCCTACGTTGCTCTGAATCTATACGGAAAATTGAAACTCATCGTATAACTGGTGAGTTGTTTGGCTATACCAGGGGCCGCCGAAGTTGGAGCTGCAGCCTCCCCCTCCAATATACTGTTGGCTAAAAAGAATTCGGAAAAAAGAAAGACACATAGAAACACATGAACACACATGTCTTCCCGAGGGTACCTCCAGACAATACCCTCCCCCCTCATACACACACACACACACACACACACACACACACACACACACACACACACACACACACACACACACACACACGCACACGCACACACATACATACACACAAACACTTTATATACAGTTCCGTGGCCCCTGGATAAACTTTCGCACCATGATATTCAGCTTCTCACTATCACTACCTTTGCACTAAGAATCCTTGCGAGGGGGGCATGTCTTAAGGCGGGAAGGTGGAAAGTGGATGAATGGCGCCCAAAGAAGAGGAAGACGAATGGGTGTGTCACGTGACTGCTAAGACTGCAAGATTGATGAGAGCAGTATCAACGTATCTTCATCTTATTTACCTTGTTTCCCGATCGCAAATATTGGCAACATTAATGGAGCTGGCTGTGCGAGATATTTGCGGATATGAATATGGACTGTTTTGTACTTTGCCGTTCGATGGTTTTCAGTGATGTCGCGTAGACAAATACATCTTAATTAGGGGGAAGCTATGTCTTTGTATATAGAGTGCAATATATGGTATGAATGGTTGAGATGTTGAAGAAAGGCTTTGCCTCAATGAAGGGAGTATGTATGAATGAATGCGAGACCTAAATACACTGTATATGAATAAATGAGCAAAATAGTAACAAAAACTGATCACGGTCGCCTGTTAGATAATTAGTGGGAAAGAAGAATTGGTGAGGAGTTATTGCTGTGAAATTATGAATATACATACAAAAACAATAAACGATATATCTTTTGAGGAATGTTACGTGTATGCCACAGGAGGGATGCACTATTCCAAACCACTTTAAAAGCCCCAGTAATCTGTATGAAATTAGATAATCACAGTACAGTGATATTGATGGACGGTTTTATCAATATTGGTGATTTTGATAGCTCCCCAGAAAACCCGGATGTCGTTTTTCAGTGCAGATACAGATCCCTCACCCTTGTAGAGACAGCTCGGTTCCCACCATTTGCAAAACAATTTGTGTAGTAGTTGTTTCTTTGCTGAAGTACATGTACATCCTGTTGTAAAATACATACGATGGTTGACAAATATGATTATTTCAGGGCAGACTTTGGACGGGCACACACATAGTTCACGCACAAGCACACACATTGCCAGAATTCACGAAGGTGGTTTAAACCTGCTTCAAATCCAGACCATGTTATAAATTTAGACCATGGTCTAAAATAAGCGAGAAATAGGTGTACATTTGACATACGCGCATTAATGGACGTTTATTACTGGAATTCTGTTTGCGTACGTGATCTGTCAATCGTATTTAAGCAGATGAATATATGGTTTAAATTTTGTACCACCTTCGTGAATTCGGGCCTATGTTCTATAGGATATTTTTCTGGCATAACATCAAACGTCGACCCAGTGCATTCTGAACCGTTTATAGGTCAGCAACTATTTTATGACGTATATGCTATAATCATCTCCCAGATTCTGGTGCTGTTATAGCTGACCACCCCACCCCCCCCCCCCCCCCCCCAAAAAAAAAAAAAAATGTCATACTTCAAACTTACTTAATGTCACCGTGCAGTCACATACTCGTTGATTGAAAACATGGAAGCAAGTAATACAATTTTTATACGTCTTTAAATTGCCGATAAGTAATGAAAATACCCTTGCAACGAAGTCTCCATACCCGCCTTCCGAAACGGCATGCAGAATAGGTAGGCTTATCTGGGGCCCGTTGCATAAAACTTACCGTTGAATTTCAATGGTAACTACCGTCAAAATTAGGCATCACAGCCAATCAGCATCAAGGATTATAAAATTTACCGCTAATTTGAAGACTTACCGCTAGAAAGGAGCGGTAAGTCCGGTGGTAAGGGTTTTATGCAACAGGGCCCTGTTATTGTCTGTCCAACATTATTTTACCAACTGGAAGCGAATCGTAAGGCAAAACTACGAATCGTACATTGTTGGTTTTGCCTTCCATGTTTTATTACGTATACAATAGGGCATACATGTGCTTTCCTCTCCTTGTTTCATCCTATTTATTGTCCAGTGCGCAAACACATTATCGAACATTTTCTTTTAAAGCGTTGAGTATCCTTTGGTTGGGATTTCATGTTGCGAGACATGATTATTTGCAGTACAAATGAAAACGAATTTACTCACACCATTAAAAGCCGAATTTAAACAAAACACCAAAAAAGAAAAATAGTGCGAGCTAAACGACGTTCACATCATAGTAAGATTGACTATTTGCCATCCATCCCGATTTGCAAAGGAAAAAAGGTAGAAAAAAAAAGAAACAAATGATATGAACAAAAAGAAGAATGCTAGTGCGTGGTTCTTCAGGGATGTTCATTAATCAGACTTTGATCCATTAAACACGTGTGCGATAATTACCACGATTACAGCTTCAGCCTTTCTGCGAAATTTGTTTAAATGAAAATCGTTTTATAACAACACAAATAATCAGTATCACATACGCACTTCTTTCACTCAAAAAAAAAATTGAAATGTATGTGCACATGAATATTTTGAATGTATAAATGCATATATACATTCATATTAATCTTTTGTGTCAATGTAGGTGGACATTAGTGTCTGGTAATGACTGAGACAACTTTCCTACGTACCTTGTGATCTATTCTCGAGAAGGCTTACGTTGTCTTTGCAACAACAACAACAACAACAACAAAAACAGGAACAAAACAAACTTTATTTGCTTCACTTTAGATACATTATCCAAGACGCTACCATAGCTACAGATTTTTTTTTTCGATGATCAAAAAACAAACAAACAGTGAATACAATAAACTTCAGATAGAACAAAGTGTTATACTCCGTATTCTATACATTTGGTGTTGTAAGTTCTTATTATGACGTCATGAGATCGGGTAACGAAGTTGTCCATGATACAAGTATGCCTCAGTGAGGGTAGAGTAGGTTTGATTTAGATTAATGATGAACAATCGGGTCCCATGAGATGCCATGTGCCATTTGTATCAATCACTTTCATTTTTCATTTGAGTCACACTGCGTCTTTAATCTCAATCTATATTGGTGGATAGCAGAATAAATGTGGTGCCCGTCGCAAGCGTCCAAGCGGTTCATAGATATTTACGATAGAGTCCCATACCATCGTTATAGAAGTGGCACATTATTTTGACATGTATGAATGTATGCGGACACGTCGGGCTATCTCATCCCCCCCCCCCCAAAAAAAAAAAAGAAGAAGCCAAGAGCAGGGCTTAACCCGGATACTTCAGTAAAGCCAAATGTCGCCATTAATCAATAGGGGGCGATCTTTAAGAAAGCGGACTCCACCACCTTTCTTTGGAGGCATGATACAGAGTACATGTATGTCTTGATGAATGAGCAAAATTGCTATTCCAGGCGGGCGAGTGTGTGACTTCGTGTCTGTGTGTGCGGTGATTTGTGGCTCACAGGTGGTTTACAAGAATCCATTGTTTGTCGCTCGTGATATACCTCCGAGTCATGGCTTCCCGTGCATGTATCTATGCTAACACCTGACGACAATCAAAAAAAATGGCGCGTCTCTCATGTCAACGAGAGGTCGCCACTCTCGACACACAATATACCCAGCATGCCCCGCGGGTGAGGAATTTCAGTCAGATCTTTTGTGCCTTGCGTCGTTACTCTGTATGAATCCTGTCAAGAACACGTGCAGCCTGCGCCATAGTGTGCTCCCTGTATGAAGATGAATTCACAATCATATGAAATCAAGAAGACGGTCATGTCGAGGGCGTAATTGAAAGGTGAAGAGTAGTTTTGCGATCAGACGTTGATATTTCGGATAGTGTTTGCTACTCCGAAGGTTCGTTAATCCAAAAATGAAATTGAAATCAGGGCTTTTTTTTTATTCCGAAGGTTCCTTAATCTGAAATTGAAATAAGTTTCGTCATTTCAAACACACAAACTCTGTATACCTAGATGTCCGTTAATTCAAAGATATATAATCTGTGGCGTTATTCTACAGGTACGTTATTCCGAACATTCGTTAATCAGAAAATTAGATATGGTTTGTTACTGCGAAGGTTCTTTTGTCTCAAAATGATAATGATTTAAAAGAAAAGGATGGGTACTAACGAACCCTCGGAGTGATTTGAAAATGTGGAAAAAAAAGATAATATGAAGGAAGCCTGATATAAAACATTTAATTATGCAAGACTGCCATTTTTAACCACCTAAGAAGGACGTGACTTGTTGGAAGACATGAAAACGAAATCGAAGAATCTATTATTGATTTTTCTTCAGTATACCTAGCTGGATTTAGAATCATCCATAACAGCACAGATATTGCCATCTCTTTGATCCTTGAAAGTATCAGGCAATGATACACACACAGACAATTTAAAGAACCTTTCGTTGCCGAACTTTCTTTACATGTCCTTTGTAAATGAAATAGCCTATATATATTGTTAAAGCAGAGTGATAAGCTTTTCCAAATTTGGGAAAGGCGTCCCAAGTTATCAAATGTATCACAAATTTCTCTTCAAGAATTATAATTGATTGGTAAAAAATACGTCGGGGTTTACATATGTTTACAGCATTCGGAACTAAATCATCTAATCACAAGAAATGCAAAACACTTGCCAGTGTTACTCCTTAAGTAAGTTATACGTCGACACCACAAGACCTGCGATATCCTTATGAAATGAAATCTTGGTGAAAGACCGAGAAAGCTAGCCAGGTATTCATGATCACATTTCAACCCTGAAAGGTGCAGATACCCTGTAAATCCTCCCAACAAGATCTTCTTCTTTTTTGTACCTTTGCACGTCGGTCGTCCGCCAATATTCTGTAGGTGATAATATATATATATATATATATATATATATATATATATATATATATATATATATATATATATATATATATATATATATATATAAATGCAGTAAGACGAATAACAAAAACGATTGCTTTATCTTTAAATGTTTTCCCCTTATAAAGAGACTTATTTCCCTAGGATTACTTGTTATTCTATTATGTCGCAGAGGAAGAGTATAATGTTTATTAACCATCAAACGACATGTGTTCTTCCGTTGCGAGCGATGCGGGTGGTTGGCTTGTGTCAATACTTTGTGGCGAAACAATTACATTTGCGTTAGAGACTGGGTACCAAGACTAAAGACCTGCTCGGGGGATAGTATTACACCTTTCTAGCGTCTCATGAGACATCAAATTAGTCTTGTTTTTCTACCCCGAGGTGAAATTGTCTCTTATCTTTCGTGTTGATCTAAGCGACAGATGCGACCATAATACACTCCGCTGCGCAGCTTGCGTTTCTGAAGCTAGAGGGAAAAACAATTGCAATATCAAAGCATACATTACATTACCGCGTGCATCTTAGGGCAGACGACGGGCGGATAGCATTACGCGGGAAAAGAGAAATTCAATGTTGCCAAGGCGGAAGTGTGTTTCACATCTTGATTGGATTGGAGACAACGTTAAAAATGTAGCGTGCGTCACGGAGCATCACCGCCACCTTGATCGACACAGAGAGACATGGCCCAACAACCTGTTATAATTTTTTCATACATTTTTCTCACATCAGAAATAAGCTAGATGAAACATATCTAATTGAAATTGAACCACACTGTGAGGTGTGGGCATACGTCTGTTAATCGAGCCTTAGTACGCATGTTTACGTAATATGAACCTGGTTAATGCAGTTGCATGTTATGTTCATTTCTTTATCTCGTGTTCACTTACCTATCAAATCTTTCCGAATCATTATAACCTAGTTTGCACGAACGGTGTCAACATATTCATCTTTATTTATTGTTACAATATTTATAATGTATGTTTATAATTATTGTGATGATATTCCCTTTCTTTTTCCGCAGAATGCCTCCACGGGTGGTCCATCATTAAAAGACAAGTATGTGTCATCCCTGTATTTTACGCTAACAACACTAACGACTGTGGGCTTCGGAAATATAGCGCCATCCACTGACGCAGAGAAGCTCTTCGCGATATGTATGATGCTCATTGGATGTAAGTTGCTCGCTCTGTACCACAGTCCGTCTTTCCCAGTGTAATGAGTTACAATATTCGACAACTTTCGTGATTACAGTAACACGTTAATGCAAAAGTTATCGTTTTCACAGTATGACTTCAATCGTTTTTTTTTTTTTAGATGGGATCGGTTGTATGAAATAAAAGTTACCATAAACTTGGGTCAAACACAAAAATTTCTCGTGAAAAGCCTGTTCATTTCATGAAGAATTGTTTTATTGTACAAACATCTGTGTTTTTTTTTCACTAGTTCATTACCAATCTATACATAAATCTTTGTCTATTTTTTCTGTCCTCTCCCAATACCGCATACCCGTCCATCTTCATTTTTACGTCTATTATTCAAAATATCCTCTTTTTGAATTTATTTATCTTTCATTATGACTATTCATTTTCTCAGTCGTGTGTATTTTTTTACCTTTAACATTTCGGTTACCATGGCAGCGCTCATGTTCGCTTGCATCTTTGGGAATATGACGGCGATCATCGAACGTCTCTACGCGGGCATCTCTCGTTATCAGCAGCAGCTCAACCTGGTCAAGGAGTTCGTCAAGTTCCACAACGTACCCAACCCGCTGCAGAGCCGCCTCAAGGAGTACTTCAAGCACGCCTGGGTCTACATGAACGGCAACGACTTCCATGAAGTAGCCGAGGTGAGTCCGCGTAAACTTTGCTCTGCTCCGGCATAGAGTCTGCAGCCTGCTGCAGCTGCTGTCGCGACATTAGTAACAGCGCCCCCTTGTGTACAACTTTGACCCAGAGCGTTACAGTTTGCAATACATTCTTCTCGAAATGGTGTACATCCGTTAAACACAGGACCTAATCTAGTTACCGTTGGAATAACAGATATCTGCAATTGCATTTGCCTGTTGAAATCAATAACAAAATAAGATCATTTCTCAATTCATTCCATTGACGCAGATAACAATCTCTTAAGTTTGACGTAACGCATTCAGTGTTTACAATAATTTCCTGGTTATAGTTTTTAGAAATTCTAGAAGATCCATTGACACTTACTAAAACCTCTGACCTTTGTGTTAGAATAGTTGAAATTTAGGTGACAAACTCAGCCTTATGTTACAGGAATATGTCAAAAGGGTTCGAAATCATGATGTTCAAAATGATATCAAAGAATTCTCTTACCGTTTTTCACAAGTACATTGGTGTCTCGTACATTAATTTGTCGACAAGTTTCCGATGCAACGCAAACCACAGAGTTGCAATGTGAAACATAACCTGTTTGTATAATTTTGCCATTAGAAATTGTCATTTTTAGTACGGCATGTATTCAATCTGTTTACTGATCTCCATACCGATGTGGTTGTTGAATGATTATTCTGTGATGCTATGATTTGTCATCATTATCTTTAAAATGTCTTTTTGTTTCTTTCGTTCGAGTTTGTTTATTTCCAGAGTTCTTTCGCTGGCTTGCATTCAGTCCGAGATATTATGATAGCCTATAAAAACTGTTATCGACAATTTGGAATTACTGCCAAGAATTGCGAACATATTGTTATCATGATTCTGAAATTATCTTGCGTATCATGGACAAACCTCATCAAGGAAATATCGTGCAAACAATCCAAAGAAAATTCCATCCTCTAATTCGGGTCCTATCTTCCTTTTACAGGTTATGAAAGACTTTCCAGACTTCCTACAGGCCGATATATCATTACATTTAAATCGGAACCTGCTTCGAGAGTCGAACGCCTTCAGAGGGGTGAACCACGGCTGTCTCCGGGCGCTGTCCATGAAATTCCAGGTAAAGCTCATCCATCCATTTCACCTCGACCTCTTCGCATTAGATATTCAAACATTTTGATTAAAAGTTTGACAAAAGTATGAGTCACCATGGCAAAGACCTGAAGTGGTGAACACTGATTGGCTGTAGGGATGAAGAAGTTGCTAAGAAACAAGGAAGCATAGTTTCCCTTCATTTAATGTTTCAGAGGAATACTCTTCAGCACGTTTGGAAAACCGGTAGCAATATCAGCTTGATTTGTTTTTGTTTTGCTTTCTTCATTTCTTTTTTTTTTCTGCCTGCGATTAATTCATAGCTCTGACTATGACCTAAAATTAATCTCGCCGTTGACGTAGTAGTTCATATCTTATATCGTTTGTTTTTGCGTCGAGGGATATGCCGGATACAGCTATATCTGATGTGAGAAAAATTGTAGGCGAGGGAGAGAGAGTATGCGAGTGTGTGTGTATATATATAACGTGTACGTGTGTGTGTGTGTATGTGGGGTTTTTTTCAAGAGTTTTGATGGCATCTTAATATCGTTTATTTTCAATCTTTTGCAGACGACACACACAGCACCCGGAGACATCCTTATCCACAAGGGCGACAGTCTGAACGTCATGTATTTTATATCGAGAGGATCTTTAGAAATCCTTCAGGGAAATCTCGTGCTTGCTATATTAGGTACGGACGACGTTGTGCCTATTTTTTGTCTGTTCTGCTAACAGAATGTATTACATGTATTTGTGCCTTTCGTCCTAAATTAGTTTACCTGTTTGTACAAACTTCCACTATTTTAGACAAGGTTACTTCAGCAGAAAGATCTTATAAACTCACAGCTTAAAGGCGTACCATACTGATATCAAATAATCTACTTAGGATGGAATTGATTTCAACTATTTATAAAAAACGGCGGATCTATAGAGAAATCTTAGAGTAGGTGTACAAATCAGTCTTTAATATAAAAACCAATGTAGACGAAATGCCCGTGTCGAGTTCTCATCTTCAGACTTGAGATTACTCAACTGCTGCTTTCTGTGAATGTTAACGATTTGTTAGTTAAACGTTCTTTTTCACTGGGCTACACGCTACATTTACGCCAATCTGTCAATGTTATGCAATCACTACATAAGTTTATCAATGAATGTAGGCTGCGGCGACGCACATCTGTCTGAAATCTGCACAGTGGTTGAGTTAAGAGAGCCACGTTCTTTAGATTTCATGGAATTGATGTTACATTATCTCTTGAATGTACGGGAAAATCCCAATGTGTTGATAGGAATAGTGAGATAACTTTTTCAATATTGTTTTCAAAGTTGATAATCGTTTTCGAACTTGATAATTGTGATTTAAGTAGCGTATGATAATTAATTTTCTACGCTCTTTGCATTCTTTCATTTCCATAGGAAAAAACGACGTTGTTGGCGAAAATTTTTGTACTCGTGATGACGTTGGGAGGTCAAAGGGCACAGTGAGAGCGCTGACCTATTGCGACCTCGTGACCTTAGCACGTGAAGACCTCATGGAGGTCATCCTGTCGTATCCAGATTTCAAGGATCACTTCGCTAAACACGTGGAGATTACGATGGATATGAGAGACGTGAGTAAAATTTGATACTCTATAGGCAACCGACACCAGATCAATTCGTTTCCACAGATGGCCTTTGCAACTTTCTGATCATTAATAAATCAGCGTCTTAGTTTTAAGTCGAAGCCCGTCGCTTCGATATTGCGTCGAGTTGTGTTATTTTCTTGTCTAGTGAACTTCGGCTGACTTTTTTTCATGTTTATGAGAAACTGAAAGTTGTTACTTACAATTCTGTCATTTCCTTATGGTAGGAATGTTTTTAGTTTTTCCATGATATCGGACTGTCAAAAGAAGGTAGAATTATTGAGCATCGACTCGAGGGATTCCATGAAAGTAAAATAAAAGAGTGCTAGTCCTTCAAACTTTACAAGTCTTATTATGCGTGCATTTAGCAAACGCAGAAGATGGAACGGTTAATGCATGAAAACCCCTGCCCAGAACGAGTTATATGTCTTTTGTTTGTTTGCATTATTTCTGCTTCTCTAAGTCAAAACAAATTAGAATTACATTGTTGCAAAGAATTGTACAAAACTAAACTGGATTACAAGGAAAAGTATAAATGAGTGTGATACTGCAGTATGATAATCATAAAACATTTATGGTTGCATAAATAAGGAGGGGAATAACATTTGATTTTTTTTTTTTCCGTTGATGGACTCCCTTTTGGTAGTAGGTTTACCAGAGTCCAGTTTGCTGGTATGTTGAGTACTGTCATCCAAAGACGAAATGTGTAGAGGTCATTAACGGGGTTTGCATAACAGAATTTATAACCTTTACGCAAATGTGGTCTAGTGCAGTGGAATTTGTGTCTTTATGTCCTCTATACTGACGTAAATGGGTACCCGGGCGTCAAGAAGTTTAAGTTACTTACGGTTTATAATTTGACGTACGCATAGAACTAATCTGGAGACGTAAGTTTAAATTCAATTACTTTGCTAACTGTTGAAAAGACTCTTGGACGCTATACAGACACTTGACAGAATGTTGAGTACTGCGAGATGAGATACATGTATTTTTTAAAATCTGTATTATCATTGTGTCTATATTTTGTACGCTCCAGTACGACGAGGAAGCGTCATTTTCAAATTGGAAGTGGCTGGATATGTATTGAAATATACTATTACTAGACTAGTGAAATAGTCAAAAGAGTAACATAAAAATAAAATAATTTCATGATCCTTTCTTGCAAACTTTCCAGCAAGAGGTCGAGAGACGGCCGTCTGCAATGGTGGACATCGACGTGGAGGCGGACAAAACGAAAGATAACAGGAGCCAGAGCAGCCGAAACAACCTCAGCGTCAGCAACACACGGCTGACACTCACACCTATGCACAGTATGGAAAACATGCAGGCCACCAGGCCCGCGACGTCGCCTTCGACGAGACGTCGATTCCGCAAGCGAAGCGAGAAACCCGCCACACAATCAGGTAAAGCTAGACTATACAGTATACAATGTAGGTGCCACGCAACGCTCGAAATTGCTTTAGCACTGAAGCAGCCTTGTATCGGTCAAAATCTTGAGTGTAATCATCTCTTTCCCTCCAGTAAGAGCCATAACACTCTGTCACTCGGATAGAGCATAAAATGGAGGTCCCTTGTATAAGAGAGGCACAACTCGTGCATGTTCATGAAAAATCCCGCTTCATTTGCTCATCACAAAAAGCAGGGAGCATAACCCGGTGAAGTGGTCCCGCCCTCACGACCAACTGGACCCTATGGAAGACCAGCTAGTGCAGCTGAATATGGGCTATCCAGCCATCTCAGATGAAAAATGAAAAAAAAAAATCGATTCAACAAGTTCAAGGGAGATTTTGCTGCAGAGATTATCATCGTACCCTCAATTCGTGGCTGCATATCCTATATTGGAAAAAAAAAAACTTAGATAGGACTAGTTAGATTAAGTTAATAATCACTAAAAATAGGATGCTTAAAAAATGTTGAAAAAGACGATTTCTAACGGAAACCGTGACTGACCATCTAAAGTGTGCTTTCATCTAAAGGACTAGATTGCATATTATTGAAACTTTTGCGTGTGTAATGTCAACTAATGTATTGTGTAGGAAAAATTCGGGGCCCAAATGATTGGATGGTTCCTATGTTACCTTATGAAATGCCAACAACGAACGACAAACATTGGCAATAGCATAGAATCTCACAAAATGTTAATCGGAGAATCCATATGATAGCTACATTGTTTTTGGGGCTGTTAATGCTGTTGCCAACATATCTACTTTCAGTCTTCAAGCGACTTTACATCTTGCTTAACTTTGTTTCTCAGATTCTTCCAAGCGAACAACAGTCGACATCGAGATGAATCGACTCAACGTCGACGACGACGAGGACGAAGAGGAGGGCGAGGAAGCGCCGATGATTCCAAAGCACGCCACCAGCGTCAGCAGGAGTAGACATTCGCCGAGGTTGGATCCGATCCCCCACAGTCCCCTGGAAGAGACAAGTCACATGGCGGTGTCTGCACCACAGCTGGCCGAGGTTAGACACAAGCCTCGCGTCGGTACAGAACTTGGCATTCGGGGAACGCCAGAGGGCGCACCGATGAGTTCATCCACGGGACAAATCGTGACCTCTGTTGACGTTGAGAGCGGAAGCAAAATTGTGTGTGATGTCAAAGTTCACAAGCGAATCGACGAGCTCTACGAACAGCTTGATAGCATTGAGAAGAGCTTTGAGGAGAAGCGAAATGAAATCATCGACGTCTTACTAAAGGAACAAAGGCAAAAAGAAATGGAAGTGATCGCGCAGACAATGCAACGCGATGCTCAAACGTTACTCCATAATATAATGCCGTCCAAACCGTGTAACGAACAAATTCCTAGTGTGTCCAATCGCGTTCCAGCGACAATGGCGTCAGTAATAGGCGGGAATAACGGGATGCAGCCCCCTTCGGGACGGCAAGTGAACGACGCGAACAATGTGCACGATGTAGATAGACTACTAAGCCAGGCGTTCCCTGGTGATCAACCGGTAGACGTTCCAGTTCTGAAGCCGGAGTCGAATTCCCATGCCGTGCCTCATCATAGCGTAGAGCGGCCGTTCTCGTCACACACGCTTCCGCGCGCAAAGAAGCCAATGGAAACTGACTTGAGCGCTCCTTTCTCCGAGACGCAGACGCTGAACCGTCCTTCGCGATCGTCGCGCGCCGGTCGCTCTCCGCGCTCACCGCGAGCCGCGCAAGCGTCCGGCCGCGTCTCAACGGCTCACCGCTCCGTCTCTGGCCACAATCTTCACGCAGCTTCGTCCACGCCTTCCGTGAGCGGCAAGGTTGCCTCGGATTCCCAGGAAGTTATATGGCTAGAGAGGACCGACGCCAAGAAGAAAGGAGATCCACTTCTTTCGTCTACATATTGCTGAAATCATGTAAACTTACTTAGCAGGGTATGTCGTCCAGCGATAAAAAGACTGCTGCTGTTAGACTTTTCATATCTGAATCTTAACCAAACCATGTAATGGTTATTCATTGAGAAAGCTGGCGATCTATATTCTATTCATCTGCAACAATAGTGTCTGAGTAGTGGTATACAGAAGCATTATTACACGTATTATTCAAAATACAAATTGGCGACATGTTCACGTGTTGGCCGCGTGCACATGGCGTGCTTACTGCATGATCCTTCGGTTCCTTCCAATGAGGAAAAGGGATGCGAATGGAGGTAAGGCTGGAGAGGACCAATCACAGAATGGGATTTGAAACTTGCTTGATTAATGAGCAAATCATCGCAAAGTTTATTTTCAGTCAGTCTCTGTTAACCATTTTCGACAGTATCAAAATGCGTATATTTTTTTTCTTATTTGAATTTTGTCTAATCCAAATAGCTTCCTAACTTAGCCGATTGTACAGCGTGCCAAACGAAAAAAAAAATAATAATTCTTGAGTCATGATAAAATCTCGAATAAAAAAAAAAGATGTCAAAAGAGAAAATAAAACTGACCTGAGTGAATACACGCATCTATTGAAAGACGCAATGCCATAACGATGGTACAGTATAGCATAGAAGTTATCTTTCCCTGTGTGCATCCCAATCGAATCGTCAGAATAAAACCAGATATTGAATGCGTCAATGTGTGAACTGACGTTGGACGTGCAAAATTTCAAAATATTTCTGCGATATATCTTTATAATTTTGTTTAGAAAAATATACACAAGAGGTCTCGTCATTATTTTCATCCAATGCACAGAGTCTATTTTTTTTTTTCATCTAGATGTATGAGCAGCCGTCTGGTACGTACTTTGTAGTGCGACTGGATTATCGACTTGAAAGTGATAGTTCAAAGGTCAAGTGGGGTCAAGAGGTTTCGAAGAAAAGGCCACTTTAATTGTCTTCCTCTTATTTGCACTGTACAAATTGCAAAAAGAAATAAGTTGTTTGTAAAATGTACTGGCCCATTGACGTAATATTGGAGAAAGTGAATAGATCGTTTGTGAGGTTGAGCGGAAGGTTATAGCGACGTTTGAAGTTTTAAGGTGGCCACGTGTACATTATATAGTAGTACGCAAGACGTCCTTTTGATTGGAATTTAGGATCCTTCGCTCAAAGAATTACTACTTCCGCATTTGTAAATTCCAAAGGTTGAACAGTAATAGGATGACAGACTACAGCAAATAGAGTAGCATTTGAACCCGACTTTTGTACTTTATATAACTGTAAATATGTAAGATAGAATCGTGTTTAGGAACATGCATATATATAAGTAATATACATATATCTGTATATGACGAAGCAGAGTTTTTTAAAAGGTGTTAAACTTTTCTCTTTTTTAGCTGACTGTGCAAAATATTTTATGACCGTATTATCAAAATTGATGTTTCAGAAATATGAGATGAATTCCTTTTATATATGTATCAACTTCGTTGTTAAAGCTTTATACGAACAGTATCTTCCAAAGGATTTGTCAAAATAATAGACAAGTGTTAAAAACTGCAGAGTTGTAGAGCGTATTCCGAAAGCGATCACAGATCTATAACATTTTTGACCTCTCTTGATAACAATTTCCTGTAACAAACGATTTGTAACCGCTATATATGGAACAGTGTATTAGTGACGTAACAATTGAAAACCACCATCTTAGTTCCTGTCCATGCGTCATTTTGAAGTTCGGGATGAATGTAAACAGTTTAATTTTCACACATGCCTGCACCATATTGTTGCAATGGTTTCAACGCATCCAGTGCATTCCATGCCGAGGTCTCGATGACATTCAACATTATTGATCTGATTGTCATATTTGAGGAAAAGTCGTCTCCAGGAAATTAATAAAGAAATATTGTAATAACAAGTCTGCCTTTTTTAACTATTTTCTGAGCTGCAATCAAAAATTAAACTGATGAGACCGTCCCTCGCATTACAATTATTCCAAGACTGAAAATTAAACAAGATTGACATGTCCACTAATCTTGACATGCTTTTCCGGTGATTTATCTATTGCAGTGACATCGAGTGCAAACGAAATAGATAAAGCTGAATATAGTAAATGTTCAATCGAATCACCATGACTGGAACTGTATTTATTGCACTGGGTTGGTATAGTCTACATGTTTGTTCGGCGTGCACCCAGTCACAAGTAAGTTCGGAGGGCTCGCTGTGGGGAAGAAATGAGTGATGGTGTCATTGAATCGTTCAATTCTCCGTCAGCTTCAATATTTACTTCTACGAACTTACGCAGCTTCTACACTTGAATCATACTGGCTGTGTCGACAGGATACCCTTCAGAACCTGCTTACATTCCATCTCTTATGGACTTTGCTTTTGTTATTTTAAAATAATCCAGTATCTCTTTTTTCATATGACTTTGAATTCTTGTGAACGTAAGTATTGACTCGTCTCCGATATGCTCTCTACTGTGTTCAAAAAAATCAAGTATTATTGTTTATTAAGTTCGTGTTTAACCCCTGCACAATTCTATGCAAAACCGTCTTCCCGGAAGGGGATTTAAGATAACAGTTCGCAGATTCCATTTTGATTGAAATAATATTATTTTCCGCATGCATGCGAGTTCCGGTCATAGATTGTATCATACCCTGCGTGCAGATCATATGGCTCTTGTTTCATGTAACCTGGGAGAGGATAGATTGGACTCGAAACCCTTCCTTGACGTGTCTCCCATTACCGTTAAAGACTCGTTTTCATGTTGGGAACTTTCCTGTAGAGATTACTTTTATGACTTCTCCGAGTATAAGTAAGGAATCTGTGTTGAAGGAATCGAACAAAGTAAAGATTAACGTCCGTGTTGGAATACAAACTCAACATGTTTGAAAGAGGTAGTCGTACTATATGCTGATGAATGGTCCTTTTGTGGTAATCCTAATGACTTTTTTCAGAGGATGTTGTAAAAGGCTGATTTCTAATGTAATGTGTCGTTTTCCAATTATTTGACTATTTTGATTTGTATATAATTTGAAGTACTGGGTAAAGGATTTTTAAGTTTGATTTTTTTTTAAATCAAGATATTTTTTTTATGAGTTGTAACGTTTTGAAGTGCATGACATATCGGCAGGAGTTTGAGGTCCGCACACATCATTACTTGTATGAACGTGAAATTGGGTGTCGGATTATCAGATCTTCAGCTGCTAATATGACTAACGTGTTGCACCTAATGACAAACTGAATTTCCTTGTAAGATGATCAAAATTAGTATATCAGTCATTAATTGTGGAATTCACCGAGGGCGTTTAAGCAGTGATCTGCTATCATCATTACCCCCAACATTGCCCTTTGAACACGCCTATTTGGAGACCGCTTAATCAATCAAATCCCACGCATTTCTTTTTCAGCATAAATCTTTATTTTGTCATCAAAATCTTAATATTACTCCTACGTAATATGTCACAATCTGATAAAGAAAATGTACAGAAATCTGGAATACATAATGAAACACTAATATTCTGAAATACGTTCCCAATTTTTGATTCGCCTCAATGTTAAGAGACTTTAAAAGATTACCCTGTTTGAAAGAACACAGCGTCCCACATTCTCTTTTAAGGTTTATGATATGATACATAAGCATGATAAGTACAGCAATAGATCAGAGAAATGTAGTTTCTAGGGCTTAACGATTACGAGAGAGCCATAAAATGGTGAAGAAACATTCTGTCCAAACAAAGATCCACGCAATGTATTGGATTTAAAGGGGAAATCCAGTCTAAGTTAGTCTGACAAAAAGAGTAAAATTCACGAATTCAACGGTAAAGGTTTGACTGAAATAGGATGAAATATATGGAAGTTTTGAAATTTTGAATTTTTGATTTCTGCAAAACAGTTCTTGTACAGTGGATATGAATATGCAAATGAGTGCGCTGACTATGTCATAACCTCACAATTTTCCACTGATCGCGTACAAAAAAGTGACGAAAATTCAATGTTTCTGTCATTGAAGTTTAAAACATGATGTTATTCCTGGTTGAATAACTTCAGAATAGTGTATCAGTGTGAGGGTATTACATGCTCACTTTGCCATTTGCATATTCATATTAAACCGTTCAAGAACTGTTTCCTGAAAAATTAACGAAACTTCAAATGTCATAACTTCCTTATTTTTTCAGCCGATTTCGATCTAAATTCTACCGCTGAACTCGTAATATTTTACTCTTTTTTATCAGACTACTTATACTTGGACTGGATTTTTCCCCTTCTATTACCCTAAACGTCCAAGATATCGTCCCCCGTGGCCATGCCACTGTGTACACATGGTCCTCGTTTGTCAGAGCATGGCGCAGGGGTCCATGGTAAGAGGAACAAAAATCCACAGTGTCTGAATCATGGTTTTGCGACACAACTTTGCAAAACTCGCAAAAGAAAAAAAAAATGATTCAGTTTTCACCTCTAGTCTTTATGGTTCAGAAGTTCCTGTCAGTGATCCATATCCCTATCGCTATTCAGGCTTACGGACTGAAAAAGTTTTCCATCATAATCTTAATTACTTTTAAATCATTGTAATGCTTCCCAGTTACCTGGACATGCAACAAAAAAAAATCGTGGAGTTACCACATTCTTAACTGGCATTTTTCACAAATTTGTGACATTGTGATTTACTCATGTCTACATAATGGAGCGGGAAACTTATAATTCCCAACGGGATCCACTCTTGTCGAATGCACCATAATCTGTCATAATAGGGACGATGTAGACAATACATACAGCGTCCGAAAAGGCGACATGATGTATGTTGACTGGACTTTGGTGAAGAGGCGAGTCTGTCCCAATAATCATAATGGAAGGGTTGATACGACGAATTAATCCTATAGACAGTAGTGTTTTCCTGGTGAATTTGATTATTTTTCTTATTTGTCCATTTCTTTTTTGTGTTTTGTTTGGTTTTTAATTTTTATTTTGAGTGGTTTCTGATTTGGATAGCAATAAAGAAAGACTACGTGTGAAAAAGCACACCTTTGTCTCTGTCTTCATGTTTTTGTAGTACAGTTACTGTACTTCTGTTTTGTTTTCGTTTACTGATTGAAACCACTCGCAGGGCAAATTTTTGTCCGCCATGCTCCGTCAACATGTAATTGTGTAAACCCCTCACAATTTATTCGGTCGAAACCTGTCACATAGTAGGTACACAACCCAAATTCCGATATCAAAGGGAAATGCCCGACCGGTTGAAAGTTCGTCTGAAAAAAAAAAAAAAACGAGTTCAGTTTGATAAGCACAATAGTGTCTTTCTTTATCAAATAGAAATTAGGAAAGTTATAAAACTGTGAAGTTTCATATATATTTGCAAACCGTTCTCAATTAGTTAATATAAGCATGCGATTGAAATTGCCGGTGATGTTATCACCTTGCAATTGCCTATTAGTAGTATACCAAAATCTGAGAAAAAATTCAATTCCTCGGCTCTGGAAGTATAAAACAATATTATTCCTCGCTGAATCACTTCAAAAAGATAATCAGACAGACATAGCTATGACTGGGGCATCATCGCGTTTGAACCAGAAAAAAAAAAAATGAACTTTTAAGACTGTTTAAACCACAGTGAAATATATCTGTAGTTGTAACGGCAAGTTCAGGTAATGACATCATCACCACTCATTTGTAGATTCATAATGACTGTTCAAAAACTCTTTTGTAAAAAATTAACAACACTGTAACAATTTCAGAACTTGTCAAATTTTAACCTATTTTGATTTAAAAAAAAACTGTTGTGCCTAAAAAAATTCTGCACTCTCTTTTCAGACTGAATTTTAACAGGTCCTCTTTTACTCTTCTTCCTAGACTGAGTTTTACCTGGTCCAGAATTTCCCTTTAAAAAAAACAAAAAAGAATAAAAAAACATGTGACGGTAGTAATAACATCCTCGCACATTGTTTTGTGCCACACACAAGAACAAATGAAATGGACAGAATATGTCGAGCTACCACGACTGATGGGTCAATATTAAGTTTCACTCTTCAGTAAAAAATATATTCATTTGCTATTTTTGTTCAATCCAAGGGGACATGATGTACCCAATTTTTTTTTCAATTCAGGTGTACATTTCCTAAACGACCAAAACATAAATATTATCAAAAAGTAAGGGGAACATCCCGAGAGAGCAGACCCCAGCCAAGCAGCCGTCGTAATGAATATCGCCATTTCGTAGTTGGTGTCTTCAACATGAACACAGAAGCATGGGGACATCTACATAATACATTTTTTTAAGTAAATAAAACGGTGGTGTTGAAATATATACAACTCAATACTTGTAATATTGCCGTCCAGCACAATCTAACATCAATCGTGTACACATTATTTTGTTTTTATGACACCAAGTCTTTTGGTCTTTGACCTCATCATGACCCCAACTTCAACTGTTTCATTTCTTAATGCATTATGAACACACCCAGCAAGTTTAGTGAAAATCTGATCATCCATTGTTGAGTTATAGGGAAATTCAACCTATTTTATGTCCTCACGACTCCAAATTTAATTGTTTCTCTCTTACTTCTTTATGAACTTACCCTGCAAGTTTGGCGAAAATCTTATTGTCTGTTCTTGAGTTGTTGGGAGATCAGACTTTTCTCTTCTAAGATTCCTATAACCTTTGACCTCATAAACAGCTTCTTTTTTTTTCTTACTTCATTATGAGCACAATCTGCAAATGTGGTGAAAATCTTATCATCGGTTCTTCAGTTACTTGGAGATATTCTTTATATAATATTATATGTCCTTTTTTACTCCTTATAATCTTTGACCTCATGAGCCCCAAATTTAGTCGTTTCTTTCTTACTTCATTATAAACAGTCTTCAAGATTGGTGAAAATCCGATCATCCGTTCTTGAGTTATTGGGAGATTGACCTTTGACCTCGTGAGCTTTTTTTTTTTACTTTAGTATGAACAAACCTGCATATTTTGTTTTTTTTTTAAATCGTTCACCCATTCTCGAGTTATCTTGTATACAAACGCACGGACAAACACACGTACAGAACCGAAAACATGTTCTCCATCGGCCGTTTGATAGGCTTCACGTACTGGCGGAGGTAAAATGCTTTAGCTGAAGGCCATCACTACTATTACGACAAAGATTTCAGTAATCAGGGTAGCAAACAAAGAATCGCTGAAAAAAGATATCTTCTGTCTTTTCTCCTTCGATTGATGTTCGATGAAGTTGTGCATTATAAAGATTGTTGACCACAAATTCCAGCACGTTGTTCTCTCTGGGTTTTCATTTTCTGGTCGCAACCTTACATCCTGTAATCACAATGTTAGGTTACGCGGCAACAACAACAACAACAACAACAAATATCTGGGCAGCGTTTAATAAACTTGTCAGACACTGACAAATGTTTTAAGCTACCAAAATCCTTGCATCTGATTGGCTGAGAGCAAGTTCGTCAGAGGAAATCACTGACAAAACACTTGATGAAACGCCCCTCAGGTATCTCTGGCGAGCTCATCGCAGCGGGCGGACTCCAATCCGGCACAATCGACTGTGACAAGGCACTGTGGGCAGTTACACACATTGCGGCCGTCCATACGTCTGTAAACTTTGCAGAGGCGATTCTGTTGGATTTTTTTTTTTCGGCATTAAATCGCTGATGATAGGATGCAAAGTTTTCTTGCATCGTACCTGACTATAAAAAAGATAAAGATGAATTATCCTGGAAATGTTGTCAAAGCCACGACCACGATGAATCAGGGATTAAAAGTCCGAAAGTGACGATGTTCAATTGATGCACCACCCGATCACGTAGTCTATTTCTGTAAATTAAGCAGAGAAAGGACAAAACTTTTAACACTTCTGTGACGTTTAGTAGCATAAAAAGGCACATACTTCCATCAAGAATCAAGCGAACTCAGTATCATACACTTGTACATATAAATTTATGAAAACACCATGTGCTATATAATTTTGTGTGTCTGCGCTGAAGTGGGAATTGGCAGACCGCTTTTCGGTATTGATTCTGATGCCATATTGTCCTCTCTCCCGGAAGAGGTGGGTATACTAAGGAAGAGAATGAGCTGCATTAAGGAAACATGAGGGTGGGATAAAATGCATTAGTATAAGCATAAACAGACACAATAACATTTTGATCAAATGTTAAGATTGATTCGCGTTCGTGACGTCACCATTTCTCATTGTGCCACGGAATCGCGAGATTCTGACGTCACATTCGACGACTCAGCATTGTTTGCATGGATAGATATTGTTCAGCTTTTTATCACATTCTTAGTGACCTTCTTGAAATTTGTCATTGATGAGAAATAGTTTCCATCTGGATTTTTTTTTTTCATTTCAAAGAAAATGCAGTTCCGTTTTTAAGGAGAAAATTGGAATCATAAAAGTCAAAACTCAAAACTTCTCCCAAATAGGTACAACTTTAGGATTCACTGTATCACTAACCAAAAACTGCCTCAAAATGGACTTGTTTTTATATGTTACATTTTTCTTTAATTTCTATCATTCAAGCTGTTGTCGTTCCTCAGTAAGAAAAAAAAGCCTAAAGATAATGAACCAATTACTTTTCTCTACCAATGGGATTCAAGATTCAGGTTAATTATTGGTTTGTGATTACCTAGTTCGGTCTCGTTCAATATCTTAAGATAATGACACATGGAAGAAGGCAAATAAGGCGCGGTCAGACTGGCAAAAGATCGAATAGTTTGGAGGGGGTGGGAGAAATATCCCTATAGTTAGAGTGGGAAGTTTCGAGGGAGGTTTGCGGTCACACTGGCAAAACTTGGAATATGAGATCTTAGAGATCTGTAACTTTTCCATCTTTTCCAAGCGTGACCGCGGCTATAGAGTAGTTTAGTCATTCTTAATCTAGTTCATGATAAGACCAAGGACATTTACCCCGGTATTCTTGAGCTGTTTCCTGCCCTTATTCTTCCGCCTCTCCTTCTCCATAGATACCAGATCGTTTTTCATCTTCTGCAGCTCTCTGACTCTATTCTCGAACTCGACCCGAGCTTTGTGCTCTCTTGGCGACAGTTCAGTCTTTTCCTTCCGCTTCCGCACCAACCCGCCATCCGACGATGGGCTGGAGTCTCCCGGGGCGTGGCTGTACAGTGCCCGTCGCGACAGAACATCCGGCAGACGAGCCTTGCGCTTGCGGTTTCGCGCGGCTTTCGTGGGGTTCTCCCGAAACTCATTGTGCACCTTCAGCTGCTTGGGATTGTGCACGGACTTGCTCTTGATGTACCACACCCTGTGTTTCGTCTTAGGACCCGAGTGGTTCCTAGCCTGAGCCATACCGGCATTGAGCCCATTTCCAGCATGACTGACGAAGATATTGTCATTGGTCACTGACTTCTGCATCATCTGCAACTCTGGGTCTGGGTAAACTGACGGGAGAAAACAGAAGTATGGGGTATCACCGGAAGTGCTAGAAATTGGAAGCATCCACATCTTTATAGACATACTTTCTTACAAGTTACAATTAGCCATTATCTGTTACTGGTGCAATCTGTGGTACTATGTACTTGCGTGAACACATACATGCACACACAAGTATACAGAAGTTAGAGACAAGTACATAGTACAAAGTATATAGGCGAGTGAATAGACATGCAGCTACATTATTACCAGGACGTATCTCAATATTGGATTCAATAAGTCTTAATCACCCCCCCCCCCCACCTCTCTCTCTCTCTCTCTCTCTCTCTCTCTCTCTCATCTCACATTTATTTTTATTTATAAGTCCATTTGCTTTAGCTATTAACCCTCAGAAAATGTTTGGCATAGTTTCCTGTGTTTCATATTATTTTATTGTCTATTTTGCAATCCTGTTATCAAATTAAAGGGTTGAATTAAATTGAATTGAACCTAATAAAATCAAAACATAACCCCACCCCCTCAAAAAAAAAATACTAGGAATCTTAAGATTTGCTAACATGACTGAAAAAAAAATACAAACCTTTCCCCCTCTTCTTCCTCTTCTTTAGCATGTGGCACACCCAAATGATGAAACCAGTCACTATGGCAACGAAGACAACGCTTCCAGCGAGAGCAATGGACGCGATCACATACGTCACGAGGTTGTCCTCTAATTAGAGGAGAGAAAACAAACAGTGGTAATAAGGTAATGGTGTGGCATATATCTCGCAAGGAACAATTTCATGAAGAAAGAAGTACAAATTGAAGTTTAGATTTGTGTACAAATATAATACTCCCAGGTGGACACAGTTTAAGCAACATAGATAGGACTAGAATTTCTCTTTTGTACTGGACTGCGTTCTGATCAAAATACCATAGTGTGGTATGTTACCGTGGATTCTGGGTCATTCGGTATCAAAACAGCCACATTTCATTATTGTCTTAAGAGGAAACTCCAGTTCATTTTTCAGTGTGTGAACATGGGCCAGTTGGTAGGTGTTACGGTAAAATACATTTTACAGTGTCGCAAGTGAGATTTCTTACATTAACTGTGGGCATACGTACAATGGCATTAAAAAACAAAAGTTTAGACTTGTGAAAAAAAAATTCTTGTTATCTAGAGGCTTCTTCTTCCAGCAATCATCGGTAAGTGATGAGATTGATGAACTTAAATGATGAATATTTCACAACTCGAGAGACGCAGTCTTAAAGAATGCAATAGTTGCCTGACATTCTATAATGCAATTCTTACCTTTTATCTTGATGATAACACTCGCACGCCGCGCGTCAATCCGATTGCGCGCTTCGCACTGCACGCTCGAATCGTCCATACCGAGTGTGGCAGAAATGATGGTGAGAGTTGACGCGCCATTCCCTTGCGTTGTCGAGATTTCAAATCTAGGAAGAGCAGAAAAAATGGCGGGAAACTGATTATCATAAAAATCGAACGAGAGTTGCAATCCCCGGCGGAAATATGTAGACGAGATTAAAATCATTGGTAAACTAGCAAAATGTTGACACCATCTTAATCGTGATGGGTCATACAGCGAGATCCGAGGGGATTCTGGAAATTTGTTAACTATATTCTACATCATAACTATATAATATAATGAAATCGTATACTGTCATTGCATCTCTGTTGGACATGAAATGAAATGAAATGAAATCAGGAAACCCGTGGTCTACCTGCTATCAGAACTGACTAATTCCGCCCCGCTGTAGTACCAAGTGAAGCGAATCACGGGCGGATCACCGATCGCTGAGCACGTAATTTCCGCTGACTTCCCCTCCTCGATGGTGAGCAAATCCGTGTCCACCGTGATGTTTACAGAGCCGATAACTGGTGGGGGACAAGAGGGGTGAAGTTCGTTATTCCGAGCGTTCGTTAATACGAAAGTGAAGTAAGGCTTCTTATTCCGAAGGTAGGCCTGCTTATCTTGAAACACATGAATTCCCTAGATTTAAATGTTCGTTAATCCGAAAATATTATGGTTTAGTTAATCCGAGCATTCATTTTGTGGCGTCATTCCGGAGGTTCGTTATTTCGGAGGTTCGTAATACCCCCACTCCATATAGGGCAAGGCCTCTGAAAGATTACTGAAAGACCGTACAAATTTGTAGATCTTTCAATGATCTTTCAGTAAATTTTCAATGATCTCGGGGGTCCTCCGTGAGTCTTAAGCGATTTTTCAGTATTCTAATGGTGTCCATTTCTCCCAAAAAAAAATGGAAAGGTTCAAAATAGTCTTTCACCCATCTTGTAATAAAAATGTCTTTCAGTTTATCTTTCAGCATCCTTTCAGCAGTCTCTCAATGAGCGTTTAGGGGTCTTACTAGTTTTTCAATTATCTTTCCTTTCGATAGTCTCTGGAACTGCCACATTTTTGGAGAAGATCGCTGCAACATTAAAGAGAAATTATTGACGGATTATTGAAAGACTGCAGTTTCTCAGAGAACTTGATTGATCTTTGAAGATCTAAAGGAGTATTTCAAGTGATATTTCAGTGATCTCTCCAGTCTTATTGGTATCACAGTGAACATTCGGCAGTCTTCAAGGTCCCACAGGGATCTGGGAGGAAATTGTTGGAAAGTTACTTTTTTGTCTTTCAATGATCTTTCAAGGGTCCTTTAGAGCCATTTTACAAAGACATTATTTTTTATCTGGTGTTGGAGACTACTGAGGAATTATGATGATTCTCGTCTCTCAGTGGTTTTTCGAGAGTCTCCGTTTTATATGAAATTGGGGCTTTAATCCGAAAATAATCAACGTGCGTTAATCAAAAAGTTCGTTATTTCAAAGATGCGATGAGTTCCTTATTTTGGAAAGTTCGTTAATTCGAATAGAAGGTGCGTATTAACGAACCTTCGGAATTATGACCCTCATTTCGTTTTCAATAAACGAGCCTTTGAAATAACAAACCTTTTTTTTAATTGAGGATTAACTAACTTTCGGAGGAACGAACCTTGTATAGTTTTCGGGTTATCGAACCTTGGGAATAACAAATTGAAACCGCATGGGACGAGACACTACGAGCTCACCATAATATCAGTAGACGGTTGATGATTTTGCTATTTCGATTTTGATAGTAAACGGCAATGGCAGTCATAAAATTGTAACTGATTCGAGACTTGTTTCAGTTTCTTCCTCCTTTTGAAGAAAACAGGAGATGTATGACGAGGAATTTTGCAGCAGTTTCGTTTTCATTCTTTGTTCTTCCGTTTTAACGTGATAAATTTCGATTCCATTCTAATGCCTTGTAGTGCTTTACAAGCACTATTGTAAGAGTCTCAAAAAGATTTACCGAGTGTGTCTAAAGACACTAAATAGAAAACAACGTATTGCAATCTACAAAACAAATAATTCTCGTAAGGAAAGAAAAAGTATGGTAAAGATAAATACTGAAATTGCTTAATGTGTGTTAATTTTGACATGAAAACTGATTTTGTTTGACAGTGTGTACTCACTTTCAAAACTAAGCGGAGGAAGGGCGCACTCTCTGGGCGTATTGTAGGTAGGATGAGTGGAGCGGCAGGTGAACACGACGCCGAACCACTCCCTCGAGAGAGTTAGGGGAAACGAGTTCACTGTCGACGACGAATCGACGGTTTGATTGCCAAAGTTTCTTTGTGCGTCGAGGTCGTTCGACCACGTCAGCGTCGGCTGTGGCGCTCCACCGGTTGACTCACAACTCAGCGTCACCTTATCGTTTTCCCGCAAGTTACTTGAAGGCGTGATCGAGCACTCTGGCGATATCGCACTAGGCTCAGAAGCCGCTAATATAGTAAAGAGGCAAACCATATGAAAATTATACTTTGCGATTCGCCGATACCTGCGGCCGAGTCCTTAAATAATACTCCTATTGCATTAGACAGAATCAATGAGAGGCTGGCACACAGGTAACTTGTCATATGGCTTCAACAGCAAGCCGAAATAGAAATGGTGAGTTAAGCAGTGGTTCAAGGGAAAATATCAAACGTTTATTCACAATACAACAATGAAGGCGATTAATTTGTATTTTGGTTTGCACCTCTGTTCTGTCATGTCTGTGTCGTATAATGCTTAAAAATTGGTGGCAGAAGCTTGTTTTATTCATGACGAGGATAGGTAGAATTCTGATATTTATATTATATTTATATAAGATGGGAGGTGAACAGATATTTAATTACATATTATGAGTACGCAGAATATGAGGAAACCATGCTTTTATAAGGCCCAATGTGACTGAATAATATTGGTACAACTGAAAAACATGGCCAAAAGGTGTTAATGGACACGTGTTTTCTCAGGCAGGATGTCACAAGTTCATGGATGTGTTTTAAACATATAATAGTTACTTGCTTTCCATTCAGGAATTTTCAACGCCAAAAATAGATTGATTCCGCAAAGAAAGAAATTCAAAGTATGTATTAAAAAGAGTGCCAGAATCTGCTCACGTAAGACGGTCAGCGTAGCCTGAGGCGTAGATAAGCCGTCGACCGCACATATGTATTTCCCTGCGTCATCCTCCTCGATGTCGCTGATGAGGAGGTTGTACTCGCCGTTGTCGACCAAACCCGTGATCGATATTCTGTCGCTGAATTTAGAGAGTAAAACCAATGGAATTGCATCGCAATGTCTTATCCTCGGGTGGAATTGCTTTTGATACTGCGTATAAGAGTGTACAGGAGGCATATGTAAGAGTATGATGCAGTTTTTCGAGCTCGTCGAAGTCATTATTGATTTAAGATGCATCATTTACAAACTGACGCCATTTTTGCATATTTTCATTCAACAGTCTTATTCTACTCATTAGGAAAACATAATATATCTGAGAAAGTAGGGCCCACTCACTTGCACCGTTATTATTACTATCATAATCATCACTATTATTGTTATCATTATTATTATTTTATCATTATTGCTATTATTGACATTGTTGATCTGTCGTGAGTACTTACAAACACATCATTACATTTCCCTGTTTTAAGTGGAGTCAGACATGTTTGTTAGTAAACGTTACCTCTTTCATTACAATAGATTGAAATCATGCTGCAAAATCTATCGGAAACTTATTATTGTAAACATTGGTAACAGTGTTCCGATTGGATTTACAGTATGATTTTAGTCTGTTGTAATGGAAGCAATTACATTTTCTACCAAACATATTATCTGACTTTCTTTTGATTAAGAAAGTGTAATGATATGTTCATACGTACTCATGACGGCACAACAATGTCGTAATTGCTATTTCAAAGAGTCCTCTCATTATTAGCCTTTTGTTAAGGCCTCGTGGCTGAAAATTGAGACTAACTCGCCAGACCGAGCACTGCGAGAAACGGGTGAACGCGAGACCGTTCCTAGCGTTGTACTATCGTGGGTAAGTCTGCCAGATTCCTCCTCAACACGCACCTGTTGGTTCCAGGGACAACATTTCGGCCAATAGTTATGGGGGTGCCGTCTTTGGACCACTCCACCTCGTTAGAGGCGTGCTGGATGCGACAAACCAGCGTCACGCTCGTTCCGACGGTCGCCGTCGTGTCCGAAGGCGGGATGAGGATGCTCGTTTCCTCTGTACCGTCTCGGACCTCGAGCACGGCCTCGGACGATGCGATAGCGGTGCTACGGCCGGCTGCAGTAACTCGACAGCTGTACCTCGCGGCATCATACCCTTGAACTAACACAATCTGCAGCCAACATGTAAGAAAAAGATCGGGTTTTAGTTTTATGTTAAAAAAAATGATTACTTAGTAATCTTATTGATCGATGGTTTGACTTCATGTGCACTCAGTGTACGCAGTGATATCATTTTGGCGACTTTGTGTGGAGTTGGTCGTAACTTGATGGGATGAATGTACTGTCTGGCAAACTTGATGACATTAATGAGGCAAAGCTTACCCCCTGATTTTTTTTTCTTAACAATCAAAATTATAGGAAGAGTTTGTCAATGACGCTTTGTTTTTCTTATGTACAATTATTCTCTTGTTTATCTTAGGGACATGAAAGTTGATGGGTCAATATTTTCTGTTTCTTATGCTGTAAAGGTATGTGTTTTGCTGCATGTTATTTAAACGACGGAAACACGCTTCATTCTGCAAATTCCCCCAAAGTTATTTAACTCTTTATGTGCAACGTTCTCATGCCTGACTCAGTCAACGGCGTGCCGACTTTGCATATTCTGCTCAAACTTACAAAGCCGCCCAAACCGATCGATGAATAGCCAAATACCACAGTACAATGAAAGCTTTTCTCGCAATTCCATTCCTGTCACATATAGCTTGCATTTTATGTGGTGATTGGCTAGCAAGTGGAGTTTTCAAGTGATTTTGAGTGTAAATTCTAAGTTTCATGCACTGTTTCGTGTGCAAAAGGCATACCTGTACAATAATGCAGCTACTAATAGAAAAACGATTCCTGGCTCCCTATTTCATGGATTTTGTAAATTTATAGGAATGCACTTTACACACCGCCTACGCTTATAAACATTATTTCAGAGACATGCTCATGTGGTGCAGATTCCTCTTTTTCGCGCTTTCTTTCGTTGAAGGTTTTGATATCCTAAGTTTGGGCCACGGTTCCGTAAGTCTTCTTCCTTCTTCTTCTTCTTTTTCTTCAAATCGTTTTTCTTCCTCTTGTCGTTTTCTCAACATCTGTCCTGCATCTCAAAACCCCCGTACTACCTACATGCTGCGCCAGGTCCGGGAATAAAGTATTAATTCATCCATTATTAAGGCTTTCCTCACCTGAAGGTTATACGTTCCTTTTCTCTCCGTATCCACGATGTTGAAACGGCTGAGGGACGAGTCTATTATGTTCCCATTTCGACTTATGACGACGCCATTCTTCAACCACTCGAGGACGCCCTCTTTGTTAGATACGGAACACAGCATTCTGGCTGTCGTGCCAGTCGTTGCAATGGTATCACTTGGAGTTATGGTGAATACCTGGACAGGCACGGCTACAAGTGAGAAAATAAACAAAATTCAAGTTGACAGAATACTGATACGATTAATTTGCGCTGCAAGTAGTGGCAAACCCTTCCTGTACATGTCCTTGCCTTACTTTGCACATGTACTACCTGACGTGATTTTACCAAACTGGCACTCGACGTTGACCTGTAAAAGTGGATTCTTTCGCGGTGGTTTTATTTTCGCGCTTTTCGCGCTTTGAGGTTGAACCGCGAATTTAACATCACGCGAAAATGTTTTGAACCCGTTGCTTGTTACAACGCTATCATTACCGACCGCGAATTTAAACACACGCGAAAAAGTCGGCACAGATGGAAACCGCGAAAGTTTCTGTACGCGAAAGAAACCACTTTTACAGAGTAGATGAAAGTGAATTTTCATAGCAACAAGTATGAAAAGAAAGAAATAATTCCTTTGTCCAACCATACATCCAAGGCTGCGTTTACCATCTTTCTCCTGTTTAAACGGCTTTCAAAAGCGGCCCTTTCCAAAGCCCTTTAGAAACGGCTTCCAAAATAGTTGCGTTTATCAACTCTTCGCGGACACGATAACTGGCCTGTCACTGCACAGCTGCATTGCGCAATCGACCCGACGGAAGAGGTCATTATAAGGTGTGCATGGTTCGCAACTGCAGTACAAAGCCGTTTCAATACAGCTTTGCGTTTATCTCGCTTCAAAAGGCTTCTAAAAACAGGTTTCTTGAAACCTGTTTAGGAAACCTGTTTCGGAAAGCACAAATTTGCGGCTTTCGAAAAGGCTTTCCGAAAGGGCTTTCAAAACAGCTTTGCGTTTATCAACTCGTAAAAATTCCTAGAAAGCTTTTGGAAAACCTGTTTCTGCCGAGAAAAAGAGTTGATAAACGCATTGCAATATTAACGAGCTTTGGATCTGCAACGCGAACGCCAAGACGACGCAGCCTCCTGGGTAAGACAATTGAAACAACTGTCTCACGCATGTGCAGAACTCCAATTTTGGTCTAATCAATGAGGTTCAAGAGAATGGAGTCACAACCGTCTTATTTCCTTTGCTGCATGTTCGAAGCCGCCGCTCAAAAAGATTTGAAGCATGTGCCAAACAGGATCTGCCAAGCAGATAGGAAGACAAGTGACTCGTGTCTCAGTGCATAATCACCAGTCACTTTCTAAGGAAGATATGTCTTTGTGATGGTAATTACTTTTCGCTATCCCTTCTTGTAAAAGGTAGGTGGTAAATACATGAGGATGCGCGAATAGAAATCGAACAAAAAATGCTGAAATAAAGATGAAAATTACTCTACTGGGCATACCCGGGCACTAATCTGATATATCTATCAATAAAGAATTATACCTGAAGACTATTCCATGTTAGTTTCATTTGTGGAAATTAAGCGGAAAAGTGATAAAACAGGATTTCAAGGATGGTACAGCTTTAAACATTTTCACATGATACAACTCTGATTTACACTTTTACACAAATTTCTGGACGGGATTGACTTTTGTTACATGCTTTTTTCAGCAAGCTAAATTTCATTTCATTTGATAAATAAAGAAGCAAAATATGGCCAACATTATGATAACGTACAAAATGAATCTTCAGACTGCTCAGCAAGACGGCGGTGTCGAACATCGATCATCAAAGGCACAAGTGCACCCGTGGAATTCTTTTGTACAGCAATAAAAATCTGACAACTGTATGAAATAATTACAGCCAGTTGGAACTCCGGGTATAAAACCTCCTTGGTCTAATTAACGTCCTCTCAGCATTCACGTCGCAGATCGTTAATGCAATGGGGGCGCACTTTACAGTTCGTCTATTACGTTTCAAACCTCTTGGGACTTCAGCTGTCTCGGCAGTTATAGGCAAATATATCGGAAGGCAATCAGAGAACTCGGCAACAAGTTAGAGTTCAGAACAAGGGAGGGTATTTGCTATTACATAAATACGAAAAAGTCAGAATGTACCAACAAAGACAAGAGTCGTGATTTACATTATTTTTTGTTATCTCCGCGGAGGCTATGCTAATTAAATTCAACTTCAGGTCGATAGACAACACTTACGCGAGACTGTCAGATTAGCGATGGTCGACCCAATTCTCGCACCCGATCCTGACACCCAACACTGGTATGTTCCACTGTCGTTGACGAACAGATCAGCGATGTGGAGGTTAAAGCTCCCGTTGACGGCGTTGTCCGTGATGTTATACTTCGACCTCAGACTTGGGTCGATGATGTCGCGGTTCCTGGACAGTGGTATATCATCATCTTTTAACCAGACCAAAGTGTCACTTTGGGTGAGCCCAGAGACGGCACACGGCAAGCTGATGCTATCGCCGACAAAGCGATCGAAAGTTCCCCCGGGCTTCACGGTGAACTGCGGCGTTCCAAAACCTATATAAGTAATTGCCCAGGTGCAAATCAGACTGTCAATTTCGCCAGAGAGTTCTTGCTTCGTGCTCTCACTATAGCAAGCATTACATCAGCCACGCGATCGTTTATGACACGCCTCCACCAAGGTAGGACAATAGAAACAGCTGTTCGCGCATGTGCGGAACATCTTTGTCTTTTGAAAGAGAGATATTTACAGATCAGCAGTTGCGATCTTAACAAATGTAGTTTATAGAGGGAGACAAATATGAAGAAACTCATACCTGAATCTTTGTCTTTTCTTTTCTTCTTTTCTTTTTGGCTTAAGACAGTACCCCCAAATTGATATATTATCATCGCCATGGAAACTGTTTCGAACATGGCTCAACGGGCCCAAATATTTATGCCCTCACCTAGTTCTAACCCAAACTATTTAAAAAAATTGTGACGTCATCACGTCTATATTCTATTACTGCCGCGTCGTAAACATCAATAGCGTTGTCTCTAGAGCTCCCTACTGCATATAATTATGGCAATTTTACAAGTGATGGTATTACAGTGTGCAATCAATGGTAACAATCAGCAGTTTTGTTTTGTTTTGTTTTGTGTGTGTATGTGTGTGTGTGTGTTTTTTTTTTTTTGCTTTGATTTGCAATGGAATCGTATCGCTATGGTAAACACATTTGATTACAGACCTACAATTAATTGTAAAGCTACTGCAGTGTTAGGCGATGGGACCACTGGCGAAACTGTTACAAGACCACTTTTAGTTTAAGAACAAAACCCAAGAGCTTTCGTTTCCCACCGAAGTTGGAGGAGTCTGAATTTCTTAACTATTTTCATCGGACAGTTCTGAAAAACACGTATAAATGAATATATATACATATATATATAAATATATATATATATATATATATATATATATTATATATATATATATATATATATGTGTGTGTGTGTGTGTGTGTGTGTGTGTGTGTGTGTGTGTGTGTGTGTGTGTGTGTGAGGTAATACGGAGCGTCAAGTCCAATTCCTCTTTATGGCAACCTCAAACTCAACCTATTACTTATTCCACTTCTGAAGTCCAATTCTTACTTTTGCCGAGTGAGGGCGCTTGCCATTTTGATACTGAAGATCTTCAGTTCATTTATTGATCTCTATACCAAAGTAAGTCTTACCTCTGTCTGGCAGAAATGTGAAAGCTAAGCACAGCAGGGAAACTCTCGCTAGAGTGACAAGGATCCTACTTCCCGCCATCGCCACTGCCCAGACTCCGAGAACCTAACAGAGCAAAACAAAAGAACAGAAAATGTAATGATATCCTGTGTGTGGTAACGCTGGCATTAGATATGTGTAGAAATCTCCGTTTAGACATAGGATTGATCAAAGTGAGCGATGGCACAGATGGGCAGTAGATATGGTGGTGACGAACGGTGATGACGCTATTGCTGATGCTCGCAGATCCTAAACAGAAAAGAAAGTTGAAAAAAATATCGCTGCCTTCCACATGTAATCTCTTTTCACATTCATCATTTTGTATGTCATAATTACTGCTGTATGAGACATTCACAACTGCACAGAGTGTGTTATGGTGAACCTTTTTTTTTTTCTTTTTGTACAGTCATAACGCACCCAGCTGCTGTTGTATGTAGGATTCTTACACTCTGAAAATCATAGCGATGATCGATTGTATTGTCGGTATGGTCACAAGCTCCGTACAATGGACCCCACTTCCTTTGATGCAATTCCCATTTTCCCCCCACTCCTCCACTACTGGTGTCAAAATAGAAAGAAGGTTCTACAGCTGACGAAAAGCAATTTATATGCTCATAAGGAATCCCAAATGTTGTGGGTTGACGGTACGTGGTGGCGTCGTAGCAAAATCCAATTTGCTAATGAGTAATGGTATGAGTTTACGCATGGATACCTTTATTCGTGATGAATAATTCATGAGCATGGAGTGCAATATTCCTCCCATGTATTGTTGCCAATCCAACAAGCGCGATACGTTGCCATGGCAACGCTCAATCCATCGTGGCAAAGAGCGCCACTTGCCATGCAGATATTTTTGACGCAGTTCGAAGGAGAGGGGACGTACAATGCATCATATGAATACCTCACTTAAAACACACAGGCAAATTTCGTGTTTTTTTTTCTCCAAACTTTATTAAGAATTGTTACTGGCGTATGCTTTCCTTTGATATCTCTAATACTTTCACGATGATACATCATAATGCTTGCATGATTTAAGGAAACACCTTTCTGTACTAAAGAGCAGCTAGACAAAAATCTAAAGAAACAGTTTCTTATGTCCCCTTCCCCCGCTATCAAAGTCCACTATCGTTTCCACACCACCAATGACCACTGTACACTACCCTACCCTACCCTATCCTACTTAGCTTACGAACAGATGTACTCCCTCACACATACTTGGCAAGTGGACTTGTGGGGTATGACATGAGGGACATATTACCATTCACATTTTACACGACTTGCAAATTTTGAAAATTCACATTATTTGTCACAAATTAAGAAATTGAAATATAATGTTCTTTTGCCATGGATGTTAGTTCATAATAATCCATTCCATTTCTCTGTCATTCATTTTTTCAAATAATCTTTAATTCATTAACATTCAAACAACACAAAGATAAAATCATAAGCTGGTGCTGCTGTACAGAGTAACAAAATAGTCATTCTTTTTTTTTTACACAAAGAAACAAGCGCTCACACACACACACACACACACACACACACACATATATATATATATATATATATATATATATATACACACACAGGTCGCGAATTAAAAAAAAAAAACACCACACACACACATCGAATATGACTTCTTGGCGCAAAACTGGAGAGCAATAACTTAAACTGATGAGAACAAGTTACCAGATGAGTCAAGGGGGGCATTTCATGAAGCGTTTTGTCCGACAAATTTGTCGGACAAATTTGCAAAAGCCAATCAGATGCAAGGATTTCAGTAGCTTATAACAGTTTGTCAGAAAAATATCCGACCAAAACGCTTCATGAAATGCCCCCAATCTGAAGTCCAAGACTTAAATGCATGAAGCATAGTAAATAATATTTTTATGAAATTATTCTTCGTCTCGTATATAATCTTTCTTTTCTGATACTACTTCTCTCTTGTCTATAATCGTCGTTTTCAGGCTGAATGACCATTAATTGACTGGATATTTTCTAAAATCACGCACAATTAGATCCTATTGTTACGAAAAAGATTTAACGGCAAGTCAAGAGAGACCTTTGCCAAAGAGTCTACTTTCTTTCTTAAAATTGCATATTCGACGCCAACAATAATGTAGGGGGAAATGTTCTTATCTCAAATGTTGATGTGTTGTGTCTGGTTTTGTTACACAAGACTTCCCGGAATTGGTAGCAGTTGCAATGTAAGAGTTTGTGGGGTTCCTCTTTTTTTTCTTCTTCTTCTTCTCCTGCTTCTTTTTCTTCTCCTCATCCTTTTCCTCCTCCTCCTCCTATATACTTCTTCTTTTTCTTTGTCTTCTTCTTCTTCTCCTTCTTTTTATCCTTTTTCTTCCTGGGTTGCGAACGAATGTGGAGAGCACAGCTTCATAAATCGCTGATAGCATAACTACTGCAGAAGCACAGATAACAAACCAAAGCGGATCAGACATGCAAGAAAAAGGAAGATTTCGATATTTTAGTTGCCACGTATAGGTCCCCACTGAGCTAGAATCTAAAGAATATCGCCGTGGAAACGTGCTATGATAGAATTGTCCAACACTTCTTTTTCAGGATAAAAAACCCACAAACGACAAAACCATGATATTGACAACATTCAGTCAATAATTGTGTCTCATCCACAAGTCATGGCTGACAAATTCACAGTCCATTTTAGTCGGCTGCAAATGATGAACGTGCAAATCGTGACGTGCATCTCGTAGTAATTTGTGTAAACAGCGCCTGCCAACATATACTGTATTATTATCTCCGTGGACTGGCCCTTTCCTTCGATGGGTGATGTGTGGCGTCTTTCGGATGGTTCACAATGAGGCGAACCTTGGCGCTCTTTCCAAAATGAAACAATTCGGTCACACAAGGTTGATACTTGATAATTATATACCTCGTGTTCACTGTCAAACTCTAGGCGATTCTTCAGTCTGCTCAGTATTTCTGTGGACAAGCTGTGTGATTTTTATGTTAGGGTCTTTGCAGACACATTCAGACTTGGTCAAGAACCTGGTTGTATCAGGGAGTTGTTACAGATGAAGAAAGAACTGTTGCTCTCCGTTTGTTCGGCACCGCCGAAGAGTTTTGCGCATAACGGTGGTACGAAGGTACTTTGACAAAAGAGAGCACTCGGTAATTTAGGGCCTTCTCACAGCAGAAAACACTTCTCCCAAGCCGCGATCACACTGGCAAAAGATCGAGATGTTTACGATTCTGATCTGTATGTATACTGAATGGATAAACGATTCTATATTATCAGGTTTCTTTTTGTTCTTTCCCTCGCAATTGTCATGCACGTGAGGTTTGACGACTGAAGTTTAAATTGAATTGATAACTATCACATAATTATGGTGGAAATACTCCAGAAGAATGAGTACAATTGCACAAAAGAAAAAAGGAATTCAAAAAACATCATTATCAATATCGGGCCCAGATATATTTTCAAACTGCAGTCCTTTTATTTCATAATGAAATTGGCAAAAGCATGTGACATTTGTCTTTGAGCCTCAGTGCCTCTATTGATATAAACCCTCATTCAGATCAACCTGAAGGCACCCGACTCTGACACTGCCTGATAGAGTGATATGGGTACAAGATGAACAGATCAAGAATATCAAGCTTGACCGTAGACTTTCAAGATATCCGCAATTGAAATCTGCAATTTCAAACGATGAAAACGACGAAAAAGCAAGAAACCAACACAATCTGGGACAGAAATAAAATAGGCATGTTTTTGGAAAACTCGTTTTAGAGACATTAACTTCACTCAGTAGCTTAAGGAACCACCTACTAAAGCCGATGGCACATTAATATTGACGTGAAAATAAAAAGCCATGATAAATGTTAGTGTTGATATCAATAAATCAATGTATTTGTCATATTTCTCAATGAAAATACATCAAACGCAACAATCGAATAAAACATAACCGCATCATAAAGAAACATATAAAGGATAAAACTTGATGACATATTTGACAACACCAAAGAAAACTTATGGGGAGGATCAAATCAAGGGAGGATGCATATTATACGCATAATGCTAATGGCTGTTTGGAAGTTTTATGCTGGGTAGTAAGTGATAGTGTCAGACTATCTTTAGATTACTACAACTTGATATTCTTTTTTTTTCATCAGACATATCGGAGGTTCTTTCAATTATGGGGGATGTGTTGATGTATAGTAAATGTATAGTAAATGTATAGTAAATGTATAGTATGTATTGGGAAAAGGTAAACAGACTTGTGCCAGGGTGCTTATTGAGCCTTGCAATGATTTCAGTTTTAGATAACTTATAAAACCACCTCACAATCTCATCTGCTCCCACAGTAATCATTCTGGAATTTTCCATTTTCCGCCATCATCCTTAATCCATTCATATTCATTTTTCTATTCATTTTTGTGTCTTCTGTTTAGTTTTAATGTGTCTATTTATTTATCTATTCATTTTTTTTATCTATCTATCTACTATGTCTTATTTATCTACCCATTATACCGTCTTCTTTTAGCAGGGTAGCCCTTTCAGCTCAGTTAGAACTGCTCTGTCAAGGGGCCCTGCATCACAATAAGTACAGTTTTATTGTATTTTGAAGAACAAACTTGCAGGCAAGGTAACAAAGAGGAAACACATCCTGTATGATATTATGTGCTTACCTACACAGGCGTTCTCTCTTAAAAAGCAATTCTTCTGTATGATCAGAAATCCAACTGTGGGCACGGGTCAAATTTTGTAGAATGCAACGCGGTGACGGAGCTTTACTGGGAAGCGAATACTATACGAACAAACGAAAGGAAAGCTGCCCGGTGCGAAGCTGGTATCATGTGCCCATGCAGGCGTCGGGTTCCGGATCAATTTGCGCAGAACGAATATATCGCTGAAACATGAAGGTACACGTTTGGTAATGATACTCTGTCTGCATGGAGCGGTATAAATGGACCTACTCATGAATAAGATGTGAAATTACGTCTCTCTTGGAGATGAGCATTTTAACCAGCTTTAACAATCATCACATCCACGTCGTCGATTTACAAGTAAACTAATAAAGACCTCTACACTTTGTCATATAGAGATCCTTTGCTGTCGGACGAAATATCACAATACCAGTTTCCGGAACGGAACTATAAAATGAAACCTGAGGGGAAAGATGATCTAATTGGTTTTTGAAGCACCGTTGAAGCACATGGCATCTAGCAACTGTTTGCGTAGGCATACGTATATGATAGTATCCAATTAACTAATTTCCAAGACGGAGCAGGTTTGGTAGGAAAATAAATTGCATACAACGTATGTCGATTGTGTAGCCACTGTTGCTAGGAAGCGTAATCAATTGATTGCAAAGCGCATTACCCTCATCTCTACTCTCTACCTCTCTCTACCTCTCTCTCCCTTTCTCCCACACTCACTCCTCACACACACACACACACACACACACACACACACACACACACACACACACACACACACTCCCTCTCTCCATCTCTCCCTCTCTGCCTTTCTCTCTCTCTCTCTCTCTCTCTCTCTCTCTTTCTCACTCACTCTATAGAAGATATTTCTCCCTCTCACTCTCTCCTTTATTCCCTACACATACTTGCGTATTTCATTCTAGTAATCTTTATTTCATTTCATTGAATACATGATAATAGCGTAAATCATGAACGGTCTATCAAATTCGTATTATAACAGTCCAATAATGATCTATGTACAATCATTGAAATTTGAAAACAAATCTAATTCGAACCTTATGATATCAAGACAATATTTTAAGAATGAAATCAGAAATCACCAATCGAAATAATTAAAAAATGGATTAGACGTATATGTACACACACAGATGTACACGCTGTCACATAACAGGAGATGCTAACTCTTACATTTTTTTTGCAATATTTCTTACTGATTTTGGCCCCAAATATTCAGGTTTGATGGAACATACTGTTTTTCCTAATTTTATCACTACACGTGTCTGCTGCGGGAAAGGGAAAAGTTCTGTTTCTTTCCACCAAAAGCACGCTTCTTCAACCAACAAAATACTGCAATGCCTTCTGCAAGTTTGACATCCCGGTCCGGGCATAACACACAAACACACACACACACACACACACACACACACACACACACACACACACACACACACATACACACACACACACACACACACTCACAAGTTATACACGAGCATCTGTTATTGTGTTATCTCCAACTTTTATTTCTAATGCTATCACGCCTCTCCCCCCCCCCCCCTCCTCCCCGGATGATACCATCTAATTGAACAACATCCCTGAAATATTGATGCAAGGTTGAAGATATTTTTTTTTTTTGTCCAGTAGCCCTTTATTACTTTTTTTCTACATTCCGTATCTGCTGCTGGTTACATGCTGGAAAATCAATTTCAATTAGCGGTGATGTAACGGTGTTCATCCATTACTATATTGAATCATTCCTGACTTGCTATTGCATTTATGCCTAATAAGTCTTTTTTTTTTCTTGTAGTTATGATAAATCGGTATGTTACTGTCAGGAGAAATAGCAAGGTTTGCTATTAAAACGTTTATATCATCATGATACATTAGGTGTTTGAAAGTTGTAACGGTGGCAATAATGTTAGCAGCAATATAGCGTGAAGATAATGTACAGTCATGCAGTATCATATATGATAGCAGTAGAACTTCATACTTCTTGCTAAATGGTATTTGAAGTATGAATATATTATGATACATTATGATACACGCACACACACATACACACACACACATATATATATATATATATGTATATATTATATATATATATATATATATGCATGTACATATATCTCATATATGCATAATTATATACATATTCAATACACCACACACAAGTATTATGTATGAGGAGTCTTTTTCCAAGGTGCTGAATTTACGTTTAATGGTATGGAGGAAAACCTGACTTTTTTATATCGCAATCTTTAAGTGTTGTCATGCTATGACTTGTCTTATAGAAGTACCCAATTATGTGATAAAGAAGATATGCCTATCCAAAATCTACCTGTCTGCACTGCTTCATTTTTTATGTTTCATTCTCTCTCTCCCCCTCTCTCTCTGTCTCTCTCTGTCTCTCTCTCTCTGTCTCTCTGTCTCTCTGTCTCTCTCTCTCTCTCTCTCTCTCTCTTTGCGTGCATGCTGGCGGTCAGTTACTGCCTTTCTGCTGGTTAGTTGAGAGTCGGCTGGGGCCATGTTAAAATTTTTAATGACATTCTGTGGGAGTTCTACCATATTAAAATAGTTCCTTCAGAGGGATTCCTTCACCAAGTTTTCAGCCCTCACTCGCCACCCATGTGCCTGACATGCAGGTCACACGGAATACACGTAAGTAGAACGTAAGTAGCACGGGTCAAGCAGATAAGACGCATGCAAAACTGGCCCAAATCCTTGTCCGTCCGCAAAACTTGTCCAGCATGCTGGAAAATCCCAACAAGCAAAAAGCCCGCGTAACTTCCCCCGGAATGGTGTGACAGCGCCTAAACTTGACTGCGAGTAAATAGGACTTCCGTGCGCAATTCCGGGCAACCACGCGCGAGATACGTGCTGGGTGCTGTCATGTCCGACCATTTGCGGGGACATCCACGGTTGGCCCGCACATGACAGTACCTGCCATTCCCTGCCAGTGAAACACCCATATTATGCTCGCACAATGCCGGCAGATTAAATGCGTGTCCAGCCCAAAGGCACAGATCCACATGCAACCTATAGGTAATTCAAGCTGGTTAACTGCCTGTGACTTCCGTCTGCTACGGGCCTCCTTTTGGTGTTCTGCGTGAACCTCTGGTGGCAATCCCCACGATTCACCCGGAACAAGTTTTGAGCATGCTCAAAACTTGGCTGCGGGTAAATCGGACTTGCGTGCGCACCTCCGGGCAACTACGGGCGACTACGTGCTCTAGGTACAGTCAGGTGAGTGCCATATGCGTGGACCTCCGGATAGCAAAAATTGATCCTAATGGCAAGTAACAAGGAAGGCTTGCCAAGAAAGGTACATTTCAGCATGCTCAGAACCTATTCCGGGTGAGTCGTGGGGGTTTCCCGCCGAGGCCCACACAGAACACCAGTATCCATAGGAGGTCCGTAGCGGCAGCATCTCGCTGGCAACTTCCGCGAAAGTAACACGCAGTTGTAACGCATGTACTTCGCAGTGCCCGTATGTCGCCTGTTACTAGAATGTAGGTAGAACGTTAGCCTTTAGCCAAACCCTCTCATGAGTCCTTGTTTTGATGGAAACAATCTTTGAAGGCTGTCTGGACGTATATCTCCTTTGTGTCTTAATTGAGACTAATTGCGATACAACAACGATCACATCCGGGATCGCCCCCACAGAACTCTACGCACAGAGTTCTGTGGATCGCCCAGACCGCTCACGCCGTATACCATTGTTGCAAACGCCTTCTCGCACGTTTAGTCTACATTCAAGGCAGCGGAGGCCTTGTCCGAAGGCTAGTAGAAGGTAAGGTAAGCAGGCAAGACGGGCGCGAAACTCACCCACACCCTCCTCCTCCCGCAGAAAATTAATTGAATAAACCTTGCCCGAAAAGGTGTAACAGGGCCTATAAAAAAAAACAAATAAACAAACAAGGACGATACGGTCCTTGTTGACATAGAAGGTGATTCTGAACCATGTCATCTACAAGCTGTTAATGAGAATTTCATTAAAGAAATACGATGTTTCCATCAAACTGGGACACATAAGAGGGTTAAGCCCTTTTCAAGGCTTTGCAGATTTACATAGGAATATGATATCGGTCTCAACGACATGTTCAAACAAGATCGCGTTTTTGTGTCATTTATCAACTATACCAGAGACGTCAATATCGAATTAATTTGAAAGCCTGAATGTGACTGACTTTTGATTCACATAACATATATCATTACACGTCTTTCTAACTATATTGTGACCCTGGATTACAAAAACAGCAACAACAACAACAACAACAAGAACAAAAGACCGTCAGATATGGACCTTTCGTTAAGGGTATATTCTGAAAGAGCAGAATTCAGTCTATAAAATGATGTATAACTAAACTGAAATGGACTAAATATTAGAGAAAAAGTACATACTCTGGAAAAGTTCGTACTGCGAAAAGAGGCTCCGAATTGGAGTGTCTATTTGAGCGCTTGATCTCAAGCAGTGCTAGCTTTTAAAGGTCATTAAAGTTGAAAATGAAAAGTGTAAAAGAATTTTAAGAAATGAAAAGGGGTCTCGTAGACATACCTAATCACACTATTTTACACAAATACTGAAATAAGTGTTCCTCAAAACTGTTGAAAACGCCGTTTCCCACCTGTTTTATGAGTCCCAAACTATAGAATAATTTAAATGTAGGAGTATTGGTCTTTCAGGAAATATGAAAAACTTAAGATAGACTAAGGTTGATCCGATTCACCTATTTTGAAACCTCACGTAAAATCAGTGTGTGTGACTTCATATTCATTTTGTGATGTGATTTGTGATGTACGTTGACATAATTTATCTAATATTGATATGCATGACTTTGTTGAGCTTCGGTTACACTTCCGACGTTTTAGCATATGCCTTCTCCCTGAAATGCTGTTGTTGGAAGTCATTGTAGCTGATGGCTCATGTTACAGGATGTTCTGATAATACATAATGATACTTTATGTATTATGTTGCTGATTGGGGGTTTCCCTGGATAGTGGCATATTACCTGGAATCAGTCATATCAGCTGTTAGAGTAGATGTTCCTGTTATTGACCGAAAAGGTTTCGGTTCGAGTTTGGGTTAGGGTTAGGATTTGGATTAGGTTCAGGATTAGGATTAGGGTCAGGGGAAGGGTTTTGCCCAGGAGGCAATTGCCATAGGCCAAAATTGGCTCGATCCTCCTCTTTCTTTGCGGCGTGTACGAGGAACCAGCTTTCTGGATTATTCCTTTCTGAGCAGCAGCGAATCAATCGAATACAGCCTGGTTTGGAACTTTCATACGCAGGGACACCTGAATTATCTGTGGAGAAAGAAAAAAATGTAAATATATCTTAGGTCGAATGTTATTTCATAAAATATAATAGAACTGTTAATGGATCTCTTCCCATTGGGTATCGCCTCTCCCTTTTCACTTCATCTAAAGAATCTGTTGCTTGTTGGAAAAACACAAATCACAAAATGGGGAAGTTGGCATTCTGTCTTTATTTTTTTTTTTCGTTATCTGCATTCCTCCTTTATGCAATCTACGTAAATGTAAAGTTGTCTCTACCTGGAAAACAGAAAAAAAATGGTGCTGTGATTTACATCTCTATAACCATTTGTAGAAATGATGTTATTTAAAGGAAACCCAAACCCAAAGAGTAATGTTGATTGACTGAAAGCAGCAGCATTAGTAGAACATGTCAGTGTAAGTTTAAGGAAAAATGGACAATTGATGCAAAAGTTATGAATTTTTAAAGTTTTGGTGTTGGAACCGCTGGATGAGGAGACTACTAGAGGTTATGGTGTCATGTGCGGACAACAATATAAATTAAAATATAAAGGGAATTCCACACACACGCAAAAAAAAAATCATTTCTCATGAAAATTAAACATTCCATCAACTTGATACTGACATATGTTAAGGGTAGCAATTATTCCCCATGCTTTCTGAAAGCAGTTAGTCAAGTGCTCTTTCATTATGCTAGAAAAGTTAATTTTTGTGGAATTTTCCTTATATTTTCTTTATATTGTTGTCCATACATACGTCATAACCTCTAGTAGTCTCCTCATCCAGAGGTTCCAACACCAAAACTTTAAAAATTTGTAACTTTTGCATCGATTGTGTGATTTTCATCAAACTTTCATTGATGTGTTCTACTAATGTGGCTGCTTTCACTCAATCCACATTGCTCTTTGGGTTTGGGTTTCCTTTAATTATTGCTTCTACGTAGCTCTTTTCGCATGGAAAATTATGATGATGACTAAAATGTGAACATACTACTATCATTATATTAAATTGATTAAAATTGATCTCGGCTAATGCAGTCTTCAGGAATCAAATTTGTAGGTTGGCTTACGCGAAAAAAAAAGGAAAGAAAGGGAGACAATTTTGTCACTCTGATTTCCCTTTTCATCACTCTTCACTTTAAGAAAGATTAATGTTTTGATAACGAATTTCCTTTTTGAAACTGAATAGCGCTTTGAAACCGAGACGTTTCGTGACGCGAGAGAGAGAGAGAGAGAGAGAGAGAATACCGGTAAAAATAAATGTTACAGAAATGAGATAGGGCTCGCTTTTTGAAACCGATCTATTTTTGTTGGTTGGTTTACATTTTAAAAAATTAATGTCTTCCGTGATAGTTTGAATTTGGACAAAAACTATGGAACGCCATTAAGGAAACAATACAAAATTCATTTCACTCCAGCCAATATTCATTTCACTTTTAACAAATACATTTCACTCACAAACATTGATTTTACTTTTTATAAAAATACATTTCACTTTTCACAATAATACATTTCACTTTTGCATTAAACTTCATCTCACTTTTCACAAAAATACATTTCACTTTTGAATTAAAATTCATTTCACTTTTCACAAAAATACATTTCACTTTTACATAAAGATTCATTTCACTTTTCATAAAAATACATTTCACTTTTAGATACAAATTCATTTCACTCTTCACAAAAATACATTTCACTTTGGCGTACCATATCACTCAGACGAAACCATTTCACTGCGCTAAAACCATTTCACTCTGATAAAACCATTTCACTCTGATAAAACCATTTCACTCTGATACAAAAAAAATACGTTCCTCTTTTTTCCCGGCCAAAAGGTGGCGCCAGTCTGAGAGGAGTCACAGTGCCATGGCACTTTGTTAGCACCGGCTGGCTATGCATACAGTACCTAGATTTACTGAGTAGCCAGTCAGTCGGCAAGCCCGAAAAAAAACCCGTCTAGAATATCCAAGTCCTCGCACGCGAGTTGACCCCGCAAGTCATAGAGAGCGCGATTGGAGAATCGTTTTGAAATGCTCATATCTTGGTCACTGAATTACGTTTTCACATGATTTTTCTTTTATTTGATAGGTGAAGGTTAAAACTTGGATGCTATCTTGTTGATTTTTCCAAGAACGACATGAAAGATTATCAACTTCGTGGCTAACTAATTGCAGATGTTCCGGAAATAATGGATACAGATATTCTTCTAAAATTCTCCTCAAAGTCTTCTTTTTCATCGTGGGCACCAACAAAAGTTATATCATGTAAAAGTAAATTTATTCAGCTTTAAGATGATACCTAAAAGTGTAATGTGATGATTTGTAGATGGGTCAGCAGCCAGCTGATATCATAGGGATGTCATTCCTTTTTTTCTCGGCACGAAATCGCGAAGTACTGTACTGTCCCACATATAGAAATTGACGTGTGTCCTCGATGCCTTTGTACGTGTGTGTTACTGTATGAGCGACCCCAGCGTAAATACACGTGGTCAGTTTCGAGCGTCTAGCTGTGATATACTGTACTTGTGTCTGTCATTAGACATTACGTACTAATAGTCTATAGCCTCTTGCTGGGCCTCCCTCTCTCTCTCTCTCTCCCTCTCTTTTTTTGATTATATGTCTTGTTCTTGTTATTCATAATACGTGTACAATGTATGTTTGTTTTGTTTGCTTTTGTCCACCCTTCTGATTTCGTCAACAGGAAGTGTCTGATTCTCAGTTTCATTCTGCCATCAATCATTCACATCACTCTCTCTCAATTCAAAGCATCCTAAGCATCCACTTAAATACATTACTGTATAACCACTACTTATACCGTTCACTCCGCTACAGTGAACACAGTTACATTATATCGAAATTTTGCTTACATTATCCACTTTTTTTTTTACATGCTTGGTTATAACAACATTTTGATATAACAAAAGAAAGCTGTTGATCCCAAGGACTTCACTACATTACTTCACTCTATTACTATAGGCCTACCTAACTAGGCAGAGAAATTTACATACATTATTGCACGTGCCATTCTCATCAATTAATAAAATACCTTTTTTTTCATTAATAACAACAGAGAAAGGAGCACAATCCACGAGTCTTTTTTCTTTATAAATGTATATACATCTCCATATATATATATATATATATATATATATATATTTATTAATTTATTACATGTAAGTGTTGAAAGAACTACATTGCAGTTAAGTTTCAAGGTATCCACCAATCTTCATGACAATGTATCACACACATAACAACAAAAAAAAATAATACCTAAAGTAAGAGCTGCATAAGCAGTCTACAGTTTTATCTACTTTTTAGCAGTATAGTCAAATGCAGTTTTAGATCATTTCATTTTTTTTTATTTATAACTCTCATTTATTTATTCATCCATTTATTAATTATTTTTAATTTATTTTTTGGTGGTGGTATTGGACTCAGTCTCCAGCCAAGTGGCATGTAAGAGACCTGCGAAAGGTACAACTGTCAGCGGTCTTGTGAGTACATGTAGGAACGCGAGTAGGATCAGTCTGTCTTGACTACAACAGTGATGTACAGTGAACATTTCACCAAAAAAATCTTCTGGTGAAGCTCAGTAATAAGACAAGAGCAAATGAAAGTACCATGTAGTTTGAACAATTGCAGAGCTACATTGTATTGAGCAGATCTGTACAAATAAAATGCCGGCAAATTTTGACACTGGCAATAAACAAACTATACTGATACCGATGTTGCACAAACATGAAACAGTTGTGAATATGGCTTGAATGTTATGTAAGTGAATAAAATCAAGCAAGAATACCACAAATGTTTTGAGGCAATACTCTGTAAATTACATGCCATCTACACTTTATGCAAGGTTTCACTCAAATGATACATGTACAGAGATATTCTAAACTTCATTAATAGTTCAAACTGCATGAATGTTTGAGGGTGTACAAATGCCCTTGAGTACTCTGAAGGCAGGTACACATACGTGTATCTACTATAGTATTCACATCACCAAGGTTTCACACACATGAATAGAGGGTGACAGTAGACTGGCAGCTGCAAGAGCAATTTGAAGGTGTACATGTATACATATGAAGTGTACTTACTGGAAACAAAATGAAACATGTACAAAATATATAAACTTCATTGACAGTCCAAACAGCAGAGAATGTTTTGAAGGTGTACATATGCCCTTAAATACTTTGAAGGCAAGTACAATGTATCTATTGGTCACACTGCCAATGTTTCAAACACATGAACTGGCAGCTGCATCAACAATTCAGAAGTGTACATACTACATATGAAGCAGGGGCGGATCCAGGAATTCCGTAAAGAGGGGACGCGTTTACAAAATTAAAGGGGGGCGCATGCACCCCTCCCCCCATTTTTTTCTTTTAATTTCTTTTGTTTAAACAAAAAATAAAGGGGGCGTGCACCAGTTGCGGTCCTAACTGGATCCGCCAATGTATGAAGTACACTTACTGGAAACTAAACAGATAAAAAATTTAAAGTAACTTTAAAACATCAATATTACTGGAAATCGAAGCAGACAGATTAGATTTGGCCTTATAGCATCTTGCAAAACATCTATGTGAAGAAATCTTTCATTCCCAACTTTAGCATTGACTGTATATAATCTTATCTGAAATGTCAAAAGGCAAACTAATCATCCCAACATCTCTGTCAACTGAATACACATGTATCAGTACATGTACACAAGCAGTATCATACACATTTAAAATATCTGTGTGTCACTCTCTTCATGGTTATGACTGAGTGAATGATACAAATGTGTATTCGAACCCCTTACCAGTAACAACACTCGACAACCCTGGGGTAGACTACAGGCCAACATGAAACCCCCCAGGTGTTATAAAAATCTGCTCATCTTACCTTTCACAAGGTCCACAATTTTTCTTTATAGGTATCTAATAAGAGCATGCCCGTTCAATGCGAACATGTCCAAAATTTTGGTTGATTTGGGGGAAGTACTAATGTAATGTATCATCTATCTAACTGTTGTGTCAAAATCTTCATCTTCCTTATCCCTTCTTGACCGTTCAATTCCTTTTGGTGACATACCTTGTGTATCTTCCTGAACGAACAGAATTCTTACATCTTTGAAACCTCTTCTGAAATGGGTCACAACCAAAATATTAGCAATAAAACATGCATACATGTACTAACTAAACCTCTTATAGTGCTTCAGTGATGATGTACAAATTAAATTCATACCTTCAGCAACAAGACATGCCCCTGTCGAGTAATGGATGTACGTCCAGATACTACTTCATACTGTACAATGTACTTGCTTCCATAACATTTATCAAGAATATCATGAAGGATAATATTTAGTTTAATCAGGGCTCATAATTCTGCCATCTGTACAAACTCCAAAGTAATTTAAATGCACATAATTTAACATACACTACCTTGCATAGTTCCACACATTGATGTATCTGTAATGGTCGAACTTCACATTTACTACAACAACCGTGCTTTTCAAAGAATATACATGTACATCCTCTTTACTAAAAATGTTACCGTAAAGATGAATGAAGTTGATATACAGTAACATACTGTAATATGTTACAATTGTATATCAACTTCATTCTTCCTATTGTATCATATCACATATTTAGCACCTTTCTGAGGTAGGTTATCATGATCACATACTGCTCTAGGTTTTTCAATGAAATGAAAAAGTTGACAGGTGTACTAATCAGTTGTTTCTATTCTTGTGAGGAAGTCACTCAGCACTTGCAAAACAGCAGTGCTCTCCTTGATAAAAATCTGTCAGAGATTGAATGGTACGTGTGCATCCAAGAAAACAAAATACACTATAGAACTGACAGTGTAGATCTTCTCGTTTATGTCATGCAGATTTTCCTGGAGGCCACAGAGAAGAGAATCACCTTAAATATGCATGTTCCATCGGTGTGATGTCAGGTACTGGGGATACCTACATATACAATGTGACACAAATAGAGAAAATTAATCATAGATGATATTATAAACCATTACTCACAATAACATGTCCGAAAACATTATGTTGGAGTAAACCCCAATTCAAGCAGAGAGAAACTACAGACATGCACTGTACTATGGTAAACATATGAAGAGTCTGTTCGCAAAAACCGATAAGTCCATTTTTGAAGATTTTCAAGTACGGTCTCTGTCATAAAGTACAAAATAACACCTTTTAAATGAGATATTGGTCACTACATATAAAAGGGCATTTTTGAAGTTATGGTCGAAAGAAGCAAAAATTTTCTTAGTATTCTCTTTATTTTTCCTGACCTTTAATCGCAAATATCTCCATTTGGCAAATATGGACTTATCGGTTTTTGCGAACAAACTCTTCATATTATTCTGAGAATAATTGCATTCATTCAGACATCCTCGTAAACTTTATTGTTACAAATTGTAGATGCGGAAGACTAATAATACATCTCTATATTTATTGACAACCTGTATACCAACTTGAAAAATTCAAATAGCCTGGTACTCTATTAGTGTTAACATTGCAGCCGGGTCAACTCTTAAACATGTCATGAAAATTATGTTTACATCAAATACTAGAATCGCTCTTGTGCCTTCTTTCTCCATGCGAAAGAAAAAAAACTAATAATAATAATAATATTGAATCTATACTGTTCTTGTTTGTATATGAGTAGGTGCCTAAATCATATAATAATTAACTACTAAGAGATGAAGACTAAGACCCTGTTTATTATAGACAGCATACACATTGTACACTGTACAATTTTTGTGAATAAGTTGTAAATTCAAATTTACAAATTGCCATCGCCACATACAATTGTAGGCCTACCGCCACCGGCCTACACTGACTCACTGTACACAACACACGATATCACGAAGTTCCAATTGAGCGAATGAACAACGCTAATTTCAATATATGGGACTGACCCTGCACCTCCGCAGAGATCGTTAACGGTGCATTTACGGTCCGAAAAAGTCCCCTTCCGCACTAGATGCGATCACGTGACCTTCCGGAGGACTAGAATACACTATTTGGCCTCTAAAAATGCAATCTTCAGGCCTAATTTTTCACAAGTTATGCTTCTAGGGCACCGTCGATCTTGGTATCTGCGTAAAGCACGAAGTATTGCCGACCTGATGAACAAAAAGTCACATCAATCCCCTTTTAGATGGGTCAGCAGCCAGCTATAAACACGGGAATGTTTTGAAAGAGGAAAAATACTATGTCAACTTCGAGATACTATTTAAACGGCAAAAAAATACTCATTTTGAACCGGAAAAAATAGCATGTCGATCACAAGAAGTCAGACATCAAACCAGGGAGGTCTCTCTCACACCTCCCTGATCAAACTTACCCCACAACATCGCTGTTGAAAAGCGTTGTAAAACACACGTTAATTATTCAGCAAGTCAGGCGTAGATTCAATTCTCGATGTAGTATGCATGTAACGGCACGAGCGTGCATGTTTATGTGAGTGAGGCCGAGGCGAGGACCGTCGACTGCTAGCTCGCCTCGCGTCGCTTCCGCGCCAGCGTAGCGCGCTTAATCTAGGTACTGCATAGCCAGCCGGCCAGCTGGCCGGCCACTCACCTCAGCTCAGTGCTAAGTGCCATGGCACTGTGACTCCTCTCAGACTGGCGCCACCATTTGGCCGGGAAAAAAGAGGAACGTATTTTTTTTTTATCGGAGTGAAATGATTTTATCAGAGTGAAATGGTTTTAGCGCAGTGAAATGGTTTCGTCTGAGTGATATGGTACGCCAAAGTGAAATGTATTTTTGTGAAGAGTGAAATGAATTTGTATTTAAAAGTGAAATGTATTTTTGTGAAAAGTGAAATGAATCTTTATGTAAAAGTGAAATGTATTTTTGTGAAAAGTGAAATGAATCTTTATGTAAAAGTGAAATGTATTTTTGTGAAAAGTGAAATGAATTTTAATTCAAAAGTGAAATGTATTTTTGAGAAAAGTGAGATGAAGTTTAATTCAAAAGTGAAATGTATTTTTGTGAAAAGTGAAATGAATTTTAATTTAAAAGTGAAATGTATTATTGTGAAAAGTGAAATGTATTTTTACAAAAAGTAAAATCAATGTTTGTGAGTGAAATGTATTTGTTAAAAGTGAAATGAATATTGGCTGGAGTGAAATGAATTTTGTATTGTTTCCTTAATGGCGTTCCATAAAAAACAAACAACACAACGTCTCGATAGAGTGTGGTTGATTATCTTGCATCTCTTTTCCTCATTTCGCACTGCTACTGGTGCTGCTGTTTAATAGCGCTCTACCAAACGTTCAGTGAGAATCGTTTTCCTAGGCTTATAAGACCAAATAACCTCTTTGAAGTCTCATTCTTCTTTCGACGTTTTTTGTTCGTTTCGTTTTGCATCTTGGAAACACTGGGATAATCGGAGGCATGTTTCCAAACACCAGTCTCACAATGCTGTGTCATCTTTGCCTCTTCCTGTCTACTTTTGCTATGGGTAAGTAGGGCGATTTTAACGTGTCACCCCACGAGACCGAGACCCACGAGTCATTCAGCTCACGAGTTCGACGTTGAAAACAGGTCCGTGAGTCATACAGCTCACGAGTCATACAGCCCAGGAATTCGACACTTCGGCAAGTAAAGCCCAGGAGTTCGACAATAGGTAAGAACAGCCCGCGAGTTCGACAGATACAACACGGGACTTTGGTCTGGTGGGTCTTGTTAGCTTAGTGTCGAAGTCATGGTCTCTACGGCTCGTGAGCTGTGTAACACGTAGGTTGTATGACTCGTGGGTGTTGGTCTCGTGACATGCACCCGATTTAACTACATGTACACTTCTTTTTTCTCAATTAAATGGCAATAGAGATGGAATCATTCTAATTTTGCTTTATACCGTATGTCCCCAAAAATTACAATGGGTTTTCTACGCGTTATAACTGTAAAAGCAGTGAATCAATCTAAATATAATCTCAGGGTATTTAACTATAACTTATTACCCACAACTTACAAGAAAATTCATCCAACTTGCTTGAGAAATTAGGAGTTTTGTAGAGCATGTTATGAATCCTTCCCTCCAAGCTCTGTCCATTGTGTTCACATGATATCTTTATGCAGTTAAAAGAGCACCCAAATGCTAAACTTACAAGAATCAGACCCATGACATGCTTCACAACGATTCACATTTCTCTATTACCACTGAATCAAACTAGATGGGGCTTTCTTCATGATATAGCTAAAATGTTTATTCTATGAACCTGAAGAAGCATTTAGACTGTAAAGTCATATATAAAATTGTCAGCTATCAATGCCAAAATCCGATTGTATTTTTTTTTTTGACATACTGTATATTTCCGTGACAGAGCGTCTGGACAGCCAACGCTTTGAGTTTTTTGTGCCATGGGTATTCAAGCACAGAGAGGGATGTATGTTATCTATATCATAACTTCATAACGCTCATTCTATAATTCATATACCCTTTCATATTTTTACAGGTACTAATGTTGCTTCCTATTTCCTAATAATATATGCACCGTTGCTATGTAATTAGTAACAATTGAAAACAAACATCCACTTCACCCCTCAAAAAATGAATCCAATAAATAGAAATACACCAATTATGAATAAATTACTAATAAGCAATGACCACTGAGGGCCTTGGGAATAATATTGTGTTTGGTATCAGTTTAGGTTCCTTGTCACCCGTTGCCCAGACCACATCACCGGGTATAATTTCTATGTGCATGCATGCCTTTTGTTAGCATGGTCAGGCGATGTGGAATGGAGAGCATATAGGCACCCGCTAAGTTGACACTATTAGTCCAAGAGTATTAGTTTTAACCTGGACATTTTTGGTAACAAGCTGATTTTTTCAGGATAAGTCCAGAAAAATGTCTAGAATAACATACTAAAAGTCCTCATAAATCCTCCTTGAGCGTTTTCCGCAATCCAAGATGGCGTCCAAAATGGCCGCCATTTCCAGAAATTCTTGTAACTTTTCAACCAGAGAACCCAAATACAAAATTTAAATGTCTAAATATATATTTCAAAGCATGAAGAACTCAATAAAATACATATCAAGAGATGTTGATGCACGCAAATACCGAAATCCAAGATGGCGTCAAAAATGGCCGCCATTTTCTGAAATTCTTATAGCTTTTCAGTCAGGTAACCCAAATACGAAATTTAAATGTCTAAATATATGTTTTGAAGCATGAAGAACTCATTGAAACATATATCAAGAGATTTTGATGCACGCAAGTACCGTAATCCAAGATGGCGTCCAAAATGGCTGCCATTTTCTGAAATTCTTATAACTTTTCAGCCAGGTAGCCTAAATACAAATTTTAAATGTCTACATATATGTTCTGAAGGATGAAGAACTCAATAAAGTACGTATTAAGAGTTGTTGAAGCTCACAAGTACCGTAATCCAAGATGGCGTCCAAAATGGCCGCCATTTCCTGACTTTTTTTTCATAATTTTGCAAGTAGATGTCAACTGTCCACACTTGGAATGTCGAAATATACGTTTTGAGTCTCAAGGAACCAAATTCAGAGATTTTGAAACACAAATAAAGCACTTGAGCACTTCCAGAAATCCAAAGTGGTGTCCAAAATGGCTGCCATTTCCTGTTTTTTCTCATAACCCTGCAACTACGTAATTGCGATACGCACTTCAGGGATCACTCCAAAATCTTCGAGTGATCCCTGACGTCACTCCAAAATGAGTGAAAATGAGCATTTTCACTCAAAATTCACTCCAATGTCACTCGAAATTCACTCTTTTTTGTATTCACTCTTTTTAGAGTGAACATTTTCACTCGATTTTTTGTAGAGAGTATAAATATATATTTTAAGACATAAGGAACCCAACGAAATACTTATTTAGAGATCATGAAGCACATAAGTACAAATGAAACCACGTGAGTTCTTCCCGAAAACCAAATGTTGCCCAAAATGGCCGCCGTTTGTTCATCAAAATTTGCTGTTTTTAGCCTGTTTCAAGAGACAAAGAAATTCAACATAATGTTCGAGATTCAACAACTCAGAAGGTCCAGTGGAATCTTTCCCTTAAATGTGCACAAAACGGGTATAGGTTGGGTTGGATGCATCCCCCCCCCCCCCCTCCTCCTTGGGGAAGGTGGTGGCCTGTACAATCATTATTTTCCAAATATTCAACCTGAAGTATTTGCACTTTGTCATTCAGTTGCAATCATAAAAATGCTAAACGTCCCTCGCTCGGCCCCTTTTTATAGATTTTGTACACTTTTGAAATTAACAAATTTCCGAATCTGTCATCAAAAAGTGTGCATTAGATCTTTCACTTACAAAATGCAAAAGTTAGTTCCCTCATATTGAAGGGTAATTTGCCCTAACTCTTCAACCGCTCACTTCCCCCAATATTATATTAAATTCCCCTTTTGATTAACAATTCCCAAATATTCCATCAAATATGTGTAAATGATATAATTATTTCATTTCTATTCAAGTGTAAAAGCCCCCTCTTTTCGATGGGGGATGGGGATAATGAGACTATTATTATCTACTCTTCGAGAATGGATAATTTTCTCCATATAACACCAAGGGTGCATTAGGCCGTTTAATGACGATCATCGAAACGCAAAACTCCCTCCAGTCGAAAGTGACCCCCCCCCCCAATCATCTACTAGCTCATTGCCTTGAATATACTAGTCTTTATTCTACTTACACTTTTTAATAGAAACAAAAATCTAGTATTTCATCAACAGAGCGCACCATAAAACTCGTAACCTGAAAAAACAACAAATCTCCATTTTGTGGGAAGGTGCATCACCTCATACGCCTCCCCCGCATATTTCCATAAGTATTATTTTCTTACTTTTAGGACAAAAACAAATCTCAGATATTTCACCAAAGAGTGCGCTAAATCTCTGAATTTCAAATTGGAAAATACCAAAATTTCTGAGGTATGGGAAGGAGTATTCTCCTTTCACACTTCTCCCTCCCCGACACTTTCCTGAATATATATTTTTCCTCACGTTTTCAAACAGAAAACAAATATCGGGTATTTCAACAAATGGATGCAACAGCTCTGTGAAAATACGAAATTTTCCCTCGTGTGGGAGCAGGCAACCCTATAACCGCGCACTTCCATGATTGTATATCTTTTTGTTCCTTTTTTGATGGAAACAAAAATCTAATATTTCACCAATAAGGTGCATCAGGATGTCTGAATATCAGGTCTGAAAATGCAAAATCTCCCTCATGTTGGGGGGGGGAGGGGGAGGGGACCCCCCCCCCCCCCACACACCCTTCCCTAATATTGCCCATTTCCCTGAATACTACTTTATATCCAATTTCCTACTCTTTGATGGAAATAATTCAATATCTTACCAAACGCTTGCACTATGTATTTCACTTTCGAGTAAAAAAAAGAAAGAAAAAAAGTCCCTCGTGTGGTGGAGGAGTATCCCCCCTCCATGCACAAATAACTTTACTTTTCAAAGAATAGTTTTTACTTCTCAAGTGATAACTGACAGTTTCAACTGGAACTTACCTCATGGTAGACATCAAATGCATTGGTAATAAAAAGGGGCTAGCACTAATTTTCATCTCATGTGCTTAAGGTGACGAAAATAGACCATGTGGTAAACGGATATTGCCTTCTAGTAGGCTTTCTGTTTAGCAACAAATCTGTTGGTGAAATATTTCTCTCGTAACAAGGACACACTCCTTGATGTTAACATGCACATGCTTTTATTTGTATACTTTACACATAAGAAGTATATTTTAGATAAAAAGTTTCTTATAAAATATATTGACATTTATTTACATAATTGTGAGATAAAATTGGGACATTTTGCACCCCATTTTCCATATAAGGAAGAGCTCGAGCGTTAAAATCAGCACATTCGTGCGTCTAAATCTCTTAATACATGTATGTATTTCATTGAGTTATTCATGTTTCGAAACGTGTAAAGACACTTAAATTGTGTATTGGGTTCTCTAGTTGAAAGGTTATAAATATTTCAGGAAATGGCGGCCATTTTGGTTGCCATATTGGATTACGGTACTTGTGTGCGTCAACATCTCTTAATATGTATTTTATTGAGTTCTTCATCCTTCAAAACATATATCTAGACACTTAAATTTTGTATTTAGGTTACCTGGCTGAACAGCTATAACAATTTCAGAAAATGGCAGCCTTTTTGGACTCCATCTTGGATTTCGGTACTTGCGTGCATCAAAATTTCTTGATATGTGTTTCAATGAGTTCTTCATGCTTCAAAACATATATTTAGACATTTAAATTTCGTATTTGGGTTACCTGACTGAAAAGCTATAAGAATTTCAGAAAATGGCGGCTATTTTGGACGCCATCTTGGATTTCGGTACTTGCGTGCATCAACATCTCTTGATATGTGTTTTATTGAGTTCTTCATGCTTCAAAACATATATTTAGACATTTAAATTTTGTATTTGGGTTCTCTGGTTGAAAAGTTATAAGAATTTCTGGAAATGGCGGCCATTTTGGATGCCATCTTGGATTGCGGAAAACGCTCAAGGAGGATTCATGAGGACTTTTAGTATGTTATTCTAGACATTTTTCTGGACCTATCCTGAAAAAATCAGCTTGTTACCAAAAATGTCCAGGTTTAGGCCTTTTTTGACCTAATGCTCTTGGACTATATAGGATATCATGAAACGAAAGCATTGCCTACGGAGCACATGATGAAAACAAGTATAATGGAATGGTGATTTTAGTGATGCAGATATATATATATATATATATATATATATATATATATATGTATGTATATTAGTTATGCTGATTATATATATAAAGAAAATGTCTGTGTTTGCAATAATTACTAGCATCTTCATCATCAACACTGCATGTCATTTCCTTCTCTGATCAAAGGTTATGGATCATGCAAGATATAATTCGAGCATAAAACCTATTCAGCCATCTGGTCACAAAGAAATGTATGATTCTGACCTATATACTGATATGAAGCACGTCAGACACGACTCATCACAATGTACATCGCATGAATATACAACACTCATATGGGCATTTTAGGCGGACACAAATGTGTTTTCATATTAAATTTGTACATCACACGTATATCAGTACAGTAGATCATAAGTCCGAAAGATGGATTAGATAAGATCGATATCATTAAATCTCTGTTTGTTGTTGTTTTTATCTTAGTAACTGCTGCTAACTGCCATGGCTGTTCATCTGGAAGCATATCAGCAGGGGTGTACTTTGTCCAAGGAAAGACAGGGTCTTATTACCCTATCAATTCACCCAAAATATACAACCACTGCACGGAGATCATTGTGATAACAATTTGTAATCCTACGGAGAGGATCAGATCAACCTGCCTTAACGGAACGTGGTCCCCACCTTGGCCCGCATGTGGTAAACAACCTTCCGTTACTTTGTTGAAAGCCACGGTTATCAATACTGAGGCATGTATTGGTTTAAGACAAAATGTGAACGCCGACAACATCTGAAAAGTTACTTGTTACTGATCATGCATAGAAAGGGGATTAAATCGAAATCGACGTTTATCTTTTTATTTATTTATTTATTTATTTAGGCCCTAATTATCTATTTGTTTATCAATTTGTGTATTAATCATTTTATTTATTCATTCATTCATTCAATAAAATCTTTCAGTTAGTTATTCCTTCGTTTATTTATATTTATCTATTTATTTATTTATTCATTCATTCATTCATTATTTTTGTAAGGTATCTTCCAGATATCATCATACATGCACCATGTCTAGTCTTCTTGTAGATTGATTTTCTACATTGACTTAATCCATAGCAAGCTGCGCAAAGCTGACAATAGTTGAGCAAAATGTGGAGGTATATGACTTAGTTGATGACTTACTTGATGACTTAGTTGCGGACAATATTAATTCAGCACCGGAAGAAATGCAGTATGATTTTAATGAACCGACTCAAGCTCTATTGTGTAATTATGTCACCGTGAATCAATTTAAAGATATTGGTAAGGGTTTTATGAAAGATACATTTTCGTTGGTACATTTGAATATAAGAAGTATAAATAAGCATTTTGAAGAATTGCAGTTATTGTTAGATAATCCAAACAAATCTTTATTTTCAGTGATAGGACACTCTGAAACGTGGTTGTCTTCATGTCCAAAACAATCTTTTGCGCTTGAAGGGTATAACATTTTTGCGAATAATAGATCTGATCGCTGTAGTGGTGGAGTCGCTTTATATGTTTTACGCTGCTTTGAATGCACCGTCCGTGAAGAGCTTAGCAAAATGAATGACATTGTTGAGTCACTTTTCATTGAGATTATTGGTCCTGGTAATAAAAACATTGTGATAGCTATTATTTTCAGACCTCCAAATTCCAACAACAAAGACTTTTTATCATATCTCACTGAGCTGCTTACAAAAACTTAATTTATGAACTCAGACTCTTTTATATTCGGTGATTTCATCATTGATTTGGTAAAATACAAAACGGATAACATATCGGGAGAATTTCTTGGGACATTATTATCCTCTTCTTTCTTACCTCTTATTTCGAAACCGACACGCGTTTCACGTCAGTCAGCCACTTTAATTGACAATATATTTAGTAATGTTTTAACCCTTCCAAATTCGTCCATAATTTTATCAGATATTACTGATCATTTTCCAATAATGACGAACTTTAAACTCAACCATATTAGTAATAATTCATCCCAGCGATGCTTGAGGCACAAAGTAACCCAAGAAAATGTGTCTTCTTTTTGTGCTTCTTTGGATAATGTCAATTGGGATTGTGTGTTTGATACTGATGACAGTAATTCGGCTTTGAATAATTTTATGGAAATTTTTGATAATCATTTGGATATTCACATTCCTAAAAGAAAGGATAAACGAGGGAATTATAAAACAACAGCAAAGCTTCCTTGGATTTTGAAGTCCATTTTGCGTTCCATAAATAGGAAAAATAAATTGTTTTATGTATTTAAAACGAAAAAAAAAACTGAACAAGCACGAATCAAATATACTGTGTATCAGAATACCCTCACTAAGATAATACGTATTGAAAAGAAAAAAATGTTATTATAAGCAATTAGAGAGATATAGCTGTGATATAGAAAGTACATGGAATGTATTAAAACAAGCAATGAATATATCAAATGAAAAGTTCAGTATTTCGAAAGTAAGATTTAATGAAGAAATCATTGATAATTCTGTTGATATAGCAAATGTTCTGAATACATAATTTACAACAAGTGGAGAAAACATTGCTCAAGAAATTCCCGATACTAATAAACATTTCTCTGATTTTTTAAATCAGTATGATATGAATTCAATATTTTTTCACTCCTACCACGAGGTATGAGGTTACTGATATTGTATCTGGTTTGAAAAATAAAAAAAATCAGGTTATGATGACATAAGCAATATGATTTTGAAAGGCGTTGTATCTTCTGTTGCGGATATTTTGGCACATATTTTCAATTTGTCAATGTTAACGGGTGTGTTTCCGGAACAAATGAAAATAGCCAAAGTTATTCCCATATATAAGAATGGAGATAAGTTAGATGTTAGTAGTTATAGGCCTATTTCTTTATTATCTTGTTTGTCCAAGATTTTAGAGAAAATTATATATAAAAGAACGATGAATTTTCTGAAAATGTATGGCGTTTTTACAAACTCGCAGTTTGGATTCCGAGAAAAGCATACCACCTGTCACGCTTTGCTGAATTTTGTTGATAAAGTAGCACATGCTTTAGACAATCGCTCTCATTTCATTGGTATCTTCCTGGACTTCTCCAAGGCCTTCGACACTATAAACCATGATATCTTACTCTACAAGTTGTCTTATTATGGTATACGTGGGAAGGCCTTGGAGTGGTTCAGGAGTTATCTAACTGATCGCAAACAATATGTTTTTTTGAACAATCATAATTCTGATATGAGAGAACTTAAGCGTGGCGTGCCACAAGGTAGTTTGTTGGGCCCGTTGTTGTTTATTATTTAGATTAATGATTTTTGTGTTTCGTCCGATGTGTTATCGTTCATACTGTTTGCCGACGATTCAAATGTTTTTTACTCATATGAAGACCCCAATATTTTTGTGCAGACAGCCAATTCTGAATTACAAAATTCATGTGAGTGGATACGAGTAATTAAGGTGTCTTTGAATATCAAAAAAAACCAAAATATATGATTTTTAGTAACACTTTAGATAATTTGACTATGGACATTTGTTTTGGTGACGCTGTCTCAGAAAGTGTTTTCCCAAATAAAGTTTCTCGGTATTACAGTTGATAATAAACTTTCTTGGAAATTTCATATTGATAATGTCTCCAAGAAAATTTCATGTAACATAGGTGTTATCAATAGATTAAAACTGTCTATTCCTCAACATTTGTTGTTTACATTGTATTCATATTTGATATTGCCCTATTTAAATTATGGAATTTTGGTATGGGGAAACACCCATCAATTATTTAGACAGGGTTCTACTGCTACAAAAGAAGGCTCTTCGCATTATTTGTAATACCGTTCCATATTCTCATACAGATCCTTTGTTCTTTGATAATAAGATCCTGAAAATCAAAGATTTGCTTTTACTTCAATTAGGGCAATTCGTGTATACTTATAATGATAAGTTAATTTCATTATAAGTATACATTAATTAATGTTAATTTTTCACTCCATGTTTATGCGTGACCGGACATATACCCAACTAGACAGTCAAATGAATTTCATTTAACTCTGTTAAGAACATTGTTAGCTCAGCAGACTCTTATTTATGTAGGTCCAAGATTCTGGACTCCCTTCCTATGGATATAGAAAATGCACGTTAATTGAATTCTTTTAAAAAGAGATTAGAAATGTTTCTTTTGAAGTTTTATAATGTAACTGAATGAATTTAATTTAGTAATGTATTTCATAAGCACGACATTATCTTCTCTTCTTTCACTATAGGCTGCGTTCTCTTGAGGCATCAATCATTTTCACTGCGTACTATAGTATTCCATACGTGCTCTCGTCCTCACAGTTACAATCTCTTCCGCAGAAAGCAGCTCGACAGTGTATTACTTTCGACTGTTCGAAGACACTTGGCTAATTGTCGCTGTGGGCTTTCGCCCTTGGTGTATGCATCAAAATGTTTTAGGCTTTTCTCTCTCTCTCTCTCTCTCTCTCTCTTCCTCTTTTCCCTGTTTTTTGTTCCCTTTTCCCACTTTTGCTTTCTTTTTTTTCTATTCCCCACTTTCCCAGTTTCCCGCACTCTTTGTAGTTGTAATTTTTTCACCCCCTTTTCACCCTTTCCCTTAGAGGTACCCACATGATACAAGCATAGTCTTTTTGAGTGGGTACCTCCACTTTTTTTTTTCGCAGAGTGTATATAGAGTGTATGTATTTTTTTTTTTTTTTTGGTACTGATCATGTAGACATGAACATGTTGATAATCCTGTCTGGTTATGTATATTTTCAACGACTCGCATGTTAAATTCATGATATTGTTTTTTGTACATTCTGTTGAAAAAAAAAAGTGAAAATAAAGTTTGAATTTCAATTTGAATTTGAATATAGTGACTGTGGGCGTAATCAACTACTTTCAACCTGGTGCCAAAGATTACTCAGTTGTGTACGATGTTTTCACAGACACATGTGAGGCACCAACCACACCATCCGGTCGATACGAGGTAGCCTTTTCGACGGACGAAGCCTTTTTTGCTCAACATGAAGATGTCTACAGAAATGGTCGTTCGATCGTTGTTCGCGTAATATGTGATACCGGTTTTCTGCCTGAACCCCAAAGAACCGTTACCTGTGTGAATAGGACCTGGTCCGTTCCGTGGCCGATGTGTGGTAAGTCAAACTGTGAATCTGCTACGTAAAGCCTCGTTAGATAGTGTGATTATATAGACGGCTGCTGTTGTTTGATTGTGGAGTGCAAGTGCTTTTATTAACAATTTTGTTGTTTGTTTGTCTTTATTTCTTTCACTTTCAATTCGACTCAATTTGCCCATCAATATAGCACGAAGATTCTTATGAAAAAGTAACATTGGGTGTGACAAATTTGAATTCCTTCTGATGGACAAGCGAGGGGATGAGGATTAACTGTCCTGCCAGGGGCACTCCTGCTGCTACTAGCAATCCCGCACCTGGTACTGTGGAATACAATGTTCGTGCCCTCATCTATAAAAACACACATGACAACGGTTCCTCGTAGATTATCGTACGTCATAATATACCATCCATACACACTTGACAAAAGACAATAACAACTCTAAGTGCATGTTGTCGGCACTGGCCTTATTACGACTATATCTTTAACTCCGAATATTTTTACCAGAACATTTCACACAATACGTCAACATCGAACAAACTTTATGCGCAAAATATACGTATGTACTCAACCACAAATTCTTAGATTCGTAATACTCTCTCAATCAGGGAGTTGTTTTGATTAGGCACAATTATAATCAAAGCTATTCTCCGCAGAATTGCTGCCCATGGGACTTTCCCCTGGCAAGAAGTCCCCAGCTCCGATTTTTTTTAAAGCAAAATACAATAGCGATTGTATATTTTGTACAATTTCACGTTTCACACATCAGTGCACATGAGTCATATTACATTAATTTTCCAGCACTCGCACTTTTGAATTTAACAAGTAAGAACAATTCAAAGATCACAATGAAACATAACTGAAGACCTGAATATAAGAACGACCCAAGTCCAATTTTTGGCCAAATTCAGTTTGACATGGGAAATTGTAGCTTATGCATGGACTCATCTTGTGTATAAATGATAGATCCTAATCACCCCCGGAAGTGCCTGAAACGAATGGGTTAAATCTTATATCAATGTAAGAATGAAGGACTTGGGTCATTCGTACATTCATATAATAGCGCCCTCTCTCATCCTTCGCTCATCTCTATAGCAGAATGTCATGTATATGAATCAAAGAAAGACCCAAGTCCATATTAATCAAAGAACGACCCAAGTCCACCACACAAAATGGCCTCTCCACAATCAATGTAAATGTTAATTGTCATAATAATATAATTTTGCCTTCCCATCAAAGTTAAAGGACAAGTTCACCTTCATAAACATAAGGATTGAGAGAATGCAACAATATTAGTAGAACACATCAGTGAAAGTTTGAGGAAAATTGGACAATCGATGCAAAAGTTATGAATTTTTAAAATTTTTTGTGTTGGAATCGCTGGATGAGGAGACTACTACAGCTTGTGAGTCATATGCGTACAACAGTATAAAGAAAATGTAAAAGAAAATTCAACATATTTTCATTTTTTTTCGCATAATAAAAGAGCACTTGACTTGCCTCTTTCTACAGGCAGGGGGAATAATATTACCCATAACATTTGTCGGTAACGAGTCAGGGGAATGTGTACTTTTTTCAAAAGATGGAATTTTCTGAAATTCTCTTTATATCTTCCGTATAATATTATTGTTGTACGCATGTGACATCTAAGTTATTCATACACTGCAGTAGTCTTCTCATCCAGCGGTTACTGCACAAAAACTTCAAAAATTCATAACTTTTGAACGGATTGTCTGATTTTCCTCAAACCTTCAATGATGTGTTCTACTAATATTGCTACATTCTCTCAATCCTTATGTTTATGAAGGTGAACTTGTCCTTTAAATAGAATATCATTGGACAAATAAGAAAGATATTAAGGTTTTTTTTTTTAGTTTACTCGAAATGGTCTTCCATGGACTTGGGTCGTTCTTATATTCATATACTCAACTTAAAGGACAAGTTCACCTTCATAAACATAAGGATTGAGAGAATGCAACAATATTAGTAGAACACATCAGTGAAAGTTTGAGGAAAATTGGACAATCGATGCAAAAGTTATGAATTTTTAAAATTTTTGTGTTGGAACCGCTGGATGAGGAGACTACTACAGCTTGTGAGTCATTTGCGTGCAACAGTATAAAGAAAATGTATAAGAAAATTTAACATATTTTCACTTTTTTCGCATAATAAAAGAGCACTTGACTTGCCTCTTTCTAAAGGCAGGGGGAATAATATTACCCATAACATTTGTCGGTAACGAGTCAGGGGAATGTGTACTTTTTTCAAAAGATGGAATTTTGTGAAATTCTCTTTATATTTTCCTTATATTGTTGTACGCATGTGACATCGTACACTGCAGTAGTCTTCTCATCCAGCGGTTACTGCACAAAAACTTCAAAAATTCATAACTTTTGAACGGATTGTCTGATTTTCCTCAAACTTTCAATGATGTGTTCTACTAATATTGCTACTTTCTCTCAAACCTTATGTTTATTAAGGTGAACTTGTCCTTTAATGGCACAGACGTTAAATTCTTACTCTCATGGGAAGAAGACTCTTTGCTTGACATAGTAAGAATAATTGATATAATAAATGCATGCCGTTAATATGTTTGTAGGGTATATATGCGTGGGTATTATGTACTTCCGTGCTTGTATAATTTCTATGATTAATGATATATACTGAAATAAGTTTAATGATTATGCTTGATTGAAAAGATGTATATTTTGAATTCGAATAGGATGGTAAAGATATATTCATTATCAGTATTCTCTTCTATCTCTTTCTATCTCTTTCTATCTCTCTTGTATATCTCTTTCATGCCTTTTCTGTCCTCCTCTCTCTCTCTATCTCTCTCTCTCTCTCTCCGTCTCCATACACAAGTGTATGATATCTCCTGGATATGGTCACTCTCTAGGTCATCTTTTTTTTCTCTTCATTTTTCTGTGTGAACATAACTTGAAAGTTTCGCTGGAGAAATGCAATGATTTGTACATATTTGATAGATTATTGTTTGTAAGTTTCTATACGAATATGTCTATAATATGATCGTGAAGTGATAATTATGTTTAATTTGCTTATTAGTAGATGTTTCAATGTATATGAATGAATGTATTTTATTAATTCTGAAATTTTGTTCATCAAGTGTCATTCTTTAGTTGTTTGTTAGAATGAATATAGTTTTACATCTTAATTGAAGTATGATTGTATGATTATGTATGTTATTACCTATACAGATGTACAATAATCTGCAATTCAGCCGTCTTACATGTCTGCAAATGAATTTTAAACCATCACTACTAAAATATTACCATGACCGGCGCCACGTTTTCAAAAAAATGGCGCTTCCGGGTTTCATGACCTAAAAAGCGAAAAAATAAAAAAGGCCTTCAGCGCACAGCTCAACGTCTGGTGCTACTTCCGGGTTTCTTCAGCTAACAAGCAGAAAAAAAGGTCTTCAGCGCGTCTTTCTCATTCCACTTCCGTTTTTTTTTTTCATCTGGAAAAGAAACAAAAACAAAGGCCTTACCGCGAAAAAGGTGGGGCCCAAAGTGGTGACATCCCATATGTATATTTCTATGTACGGATGCAAAAAAAAAGTGGGAGGTTGAGCCCCCCCCCCCCCCCCTTTTGCACCTGCCCTGACTACTACTACATGAAGGTTTTCTCATTATGGATATTCATTTCTTTCTCAGAATCACCGTGTGCTTCTTTACCCTGTGACAATGGAGGAAACTGTACGGCGACAGACACTGGATACACGTGCTCCTGCGACGAAGAATTCTTTGGCCAGAACTGTTGTAAGGAGCAGATAGTCGGCGGTTATCCGAACCGTCGTATATTCTGATTTTCCGTCAAACTTTCGAATTTGACATTTGAAGTCATTTTGATAGTGGATATTATGCATATTATACACATTGTGAATTTGATGCAATTTTTGTGTATACAAAGGCTTTGCCCTATCACAAATAGGCCATATCCTCTTGACAAGACTTGCAGCATGCAATAATGTATCTGTGGGGTTTTTTTCAGAGCACACACAAAAAATAATTCGAATCATACCGAACAGATCTCATGGAAGGACTAGAAAAAAAAGAAGGACGGGGGGATAAGTAACACAAAAACATTTTCCTGTTATCAGAAAATCTCCTAGAGTAAGTAAAAAAAAAATGAATATACTTCTTTTATCAAGAAAAGTTTAAGCTCAAACAGCTGAACCTCCAAATAAAAATCAAATCCTGTTTCGCTCTTGCATTAAAAATGTCGATTATATACTTATATGTTTAGCTTTACCATACGTGGCGAGTTCGAAGGCGGATTTCTTTTTTTTTATTAACTCAATGGCACCGATGCCAGAGACGATCATCCATTCCCCTGAAAGAATAAGATAGAAAAAAAAAAGTAGATACATGTTAACGCAAAAGGAACAATTCTCCGAATGTTTGCGTATTACGCAAGACATCTTTGGCTAAGAAGTGTTTGCGAATCTATATCGTGTAATTCAGTTTTACGCCTTTCATTTCGCTCTGTTCCTCTTTTGAAGCCTGCAACGTAATCCACACACCAGACACAGGCAGCCAAGAATCTTACAACTTTTATAATGGACTGAACCTAACCAGAGATATGTGGTCTCTGGATTTTGAACTCAGCGCAGACCACGACGTTCGCATCGCCTTAGCAATGTCTCCATCCCAGATCCAATATAAGATAGGTGAGTCTCCTACTTTTCTCACGTTCATGAAAACAAAGTGCTTGAAATTATTGAACTCATTGTTCTTATAATGAGGCAATTCAGTATATGACTCACTTCATATTGACTTAAGTTGCACCATGGACCTAATATACAAGGAAATTTATCTTATCGTTAATCAATTCATGCACCTGTAGATCTCAAAAGTTCCACAAAGACATTTTTAGCATGCTTTACTACTTTGATCCCATGATCGTCACCGCCAGCAAGCCGGGAGAAGAACAAGATGGAGATTCGAGAACTCTAAAACTATATGCGCAGAAGAAAATAACTCACAAAAATCAAATAAAGTGAACATGGTGAATGTGAAGTTGTGTGTGTGTAAGGAAATCATGCCTCAAACATCGCTTGGGAAAAGAAGGCAGTCTTTAAAAGAAAGCTAACATTTTGGCAGAATGATTGTTGATTGTCAATTTGTGATCTCAATATTTCACTTTTGTGCAGCTTATTCCAGAGCAAAAAGGGAGGTAATGGTAGAGAACAGGTATATCTTGCCAATAGGCAAGGTATTATGCGTGTGCGAAAATGTGCGAATCGGCAATTATATCTTTTGACACAAAATTTGTCATGATCTCGGGTTTTGCTGCTCGTCATCATCTGTATTTATTCAAGGACATTTCTGTCTGAAAAAGGTATATCGGCGAAACAAGACCTAAATGAGGGAAACGATTCTTTTGTTAGTGACGATACATGATCACACAATCGTTATCGTCCAGACACCTAAATGTACTCATTAAGATGCACATAATCATGTGTCGGCGACGATAATTCAATCAAAGACTGCTGTGAACAGTCCATGTATATTACGTCCATGGTTGAATAGATAGCCTTTTGCATAGGCAGCTCCCTATATTGAGGACACGCACACACAGCGAGCAGCAGTGGCGTATCTAGGGAAAACGGCGCCCGGGGCAAGCGTGGAAATCTACGCCCCTAATTTCTGAAAAAGTGTTCAACCCCAGCCCCATACCGGTAGGGACTTTATGCTTTTTCAAGCACTTAGAAGGGGTCTTTTTAGAGTGATTTAAATGTAATAAACTGTGATAAATTTTGGCGAGCGAGCGCAGCGAGCGAGCCGAAAATTTTTGTATTTCAGCTTACAAAACATGCAATTCTTGTCATTTTTTGCTTAATAAATCTTACAATTCTAATCAAGATATAGTGACGGCCTTATACTGTAGATAACGATTTATACCAACAAACTAAAATACTCCAACTTAGTACGCGCGAGTGAGCCGAAATTTGTATATTTCCGCGTCATCATCACGTTTGTTCTTATCTTTTTTTTGTGACAAATTTTGGCGAGCGAGCCGAAAATGTTTGTATTTCAGCTTACAAAACATGGAATTCTTGTCATTTTTTGCTTATTAAATCTGACAATTCTAATCAAGATATAGTGACGGCCTAATAGATAACCTAACGATTTATACCAACAAAATGAGGACTTGAAAAAAATACTCTAAATTACTACGCGCGAGTGAGCCGAAATTTGTATATTTCCGCGTCATCATCACGTTTTGTTCTTATCTTCTTTTTTTATATAAATTTTGGCGAGCGAGCGCAGCGAGCTAGCCGAAAATGTTTGTATTTCAGCTTACAAAACATGCAATTCTTGTCATTTTTTGTTTATTAAATCTTACAATTCTAATCAAGATATAGTGACGGCCTTATAGATAACGATTTATACGAACAAACGGAGGACTTGAAAAAATACTCCGTCTTAGTACGCGCGAGTGAGCCGAAATTTGTATGTTTCCGCGTCATCATCACATGTTCTTATCTTTCTTTTTTTTTTTGGATAAATTTTTGCGAACGAGCGCAGCGAGCGAGCCGAAAATTTTGTATTTCAGCTTACAAAACATGGAATTCTTGTCATTTTTTTTTTGCTTATTAAATCTTACAATTCTAATCATGATAACCAACAAACGGAGGACTTGAAAAAATGTTCTAAATTAGTACGAGCGAGTGAGCCGAAATTTGCATATTTCCGCGTCATCATTACGTTTTGTTCTTATCTTGTTTGATATTTTTTTGCCCCCCCCCCATGTTCGAAACCGTTGGCGCCCTCCTTTGATCCAATCGGCGATCGCTTCAGAACGAAAGAAATTGCAGCCGCTGCTCCGTGTAACATTTTGCCAGCTAGATATAAAATGACATGTGTGAACACATATATATACATTGTCATTTTGTCCGCATCATCATGTTTTGTTTTTATCTTGTTTGATTTGGTTTTCTGCCCCACCCCCCTCCCTCTCCCCCCCCCCCCCCCCCCCGGTCCGGGCGAGGGTTTTTTTTTCTTCTTCTTCTTCTTCTTCTTTTTCCTTTTCTTCCCCCTTTTTTTTTTCTTCTTCTTCGTTTTTTTCGTTTTTGGCGCCCCCAAGGAGTGGCGCCCGGGGCACGTGCCCCCCCCCCTTGCCCCCCCCCCCCCTTAGATACGCCACTGGCGAGCAGTGGACTCGCGCACACACAACGCGCGAGCGGCGAGCGGCGAGCGGCGAGCGTCGCTCCAATCCGATCCGATCGGTGTGTGCGTGCGAGTCCACACACTGTTCGCTGTGTGCGAGTCCATTGCAAGCTACCTCTGCAAAAGTCTGAAGTGCACAGGAAGTTGTTCGTATACATGTACGTACATTACATGCATACGTAACATTTATGCCCTGAAGTAGAATTTAAAAAATGTAATCATATTGGGCGTTATCAATGCAAAAATCTGATTGTAATTTTTTGGGGGACATACTGCAGTCAGGCAGTAAGTCGCCCCAAAATTTAAAATCAGATTTTCGAATTGATAACACCCGATGGAGGATACGATCAACCTGTCTAAGTGCTAGTTCAGGATCTTAAAATATAACATCTTACCTCTATTTTGCAGAAAACCCCATTCAATTTTGTGAAGCGGTTACAGAGAAATGTGGATTGTTGTAAAGCATGTCATGAATCGGATTCTTCCGAGTTTAGCACTTCGATGATCTTGTGTGTGAATAATAGACAGAACTTGGACAGAAGAGATTCCCGACATCCCCTACAAAATTCCGTATTTCTCTTCGACCACTGAAGCAAATCGAATGGGGTTTTCTGTAAGATGTGGGCAGTGAGTTATAGTTTCATACCCTGAATTTGTATTCAGATTGATTAACTATTTTTAAAGACATCATTGCGGAGGGCCCCGTTGTAATTTTTTGGGGACATACTGTACAGGGCTCGACACCAACGTTTTACTTTGGTAATGGGACGATGGTATTTGGTGGCTCGAAGATTAAAGAAAAACAGTAAGAATAAAAATAATTTATTAAAACTTCAAAATTATACATACAACAACACAGATTTATGCGTAAACTGGCAGACATGAGAAATTGTAAAAAAAAAAAAGCACAGGTAAAATGGTTGAGAAGTAACACAATAGGAAGTGAGCATAAAAATGACATAAAGTAATAAAGCATCAAAGTATTCGGACATTATATATCACGATAATTGTATGTGAAAATGGCAGTGATAACAAAGGCCTTCAAAATTTAGGATCATGTAGACTGTGACTATTAAAGTTGAGTTCGTCTAACGTATCAATACAGCACTTCATATTCATGAAATGACGTATTTAGCGAGGTTGTAGCTACTTCTATTTCTAAAAGCATGAAATTTGGCCCTGAGAAAAAAAGCAATAAATGTACTCACGGAAATAAAGTGGACTTTTAATACTTTGACAGAGAAGACTAAACAAAAATGTACACACACAAGAAAAAAATGGCGGTTTGACACCCATTTTTTAGGTCAGCCAGAGGCGTATCTAGGGGGGGAGGGGGGCACGTGCCCCGGGCGCCACTCCTTGGGGGTAGCAAAAAGCGAAAAAACGAAAAAAAAAAAAAGAGAAGAAGAAGAAGAAGAAGAAGAAGAAGAAAAAAAAAAGAACTCACCCGGACGGGGGGAAGGGAGAAGGGGGTTCACACAAGAATTCCGAATTCCATGTTTTGTAAACTGAAATACAAAAATTTTCGGCTCGCTCGCTGCGCTCGGTCGCCAAAATTTATCCCCCTCAAAAAAGAGATAAGAACAAAACGTAATGATGACGCCGAAATATACAAATTTCGACTCATTCGCGCATACTAATTTAGAGTATTTTTGAAGTCCTCAGTTTGTTAGTATAAATGGTTATCTATTAGGCCGTCACTATATCTAGATTAGAATTGTAAGATTTAATAAGCAAAAAATGACAAGAATTCCATGTTTTTGTAAGCTGCAATGCAAAAATTTTTTTCATTTAAATCACTCTCAAAAGACCCCTGATATAGGTGCTTGAAAAAGCACATCATGTGGACTTTTTTTTTTGTAAAGTCCCTACCGGGATGGGGTTGGGGTTGAACACTTTTTCAGAAATTAGGGGCGCCGTTTTCCCTAGATACGCCACTGAAGTCAGCGCTAATGTCCGTTCAACTCAATCCATTTATTTCCACAGGGTATAAAAAAGTAATACGAATATTACAATGAGCACAGCTTACATTATGCAAGATGCAACAAACATGTAAAACGTGGAGGAATCAACAATAGGCCATAATGGACTTTCAAAGACCGATCCTTGTCAACTGAAAATGGTACAATTATTGATAATGATCATATAATTAAACATTACAGAATACATCGAACTATACAGATGACAAAAACATTACGATAGACAAATGATCAGGCAAGCAATATGTCTAACTCATCCGTGCGTGTGCTAAGCGAGATTATTGAATCAAAAGAACTTGTTTATACTTCCTTGTAATACTTCCTTGTAAAGGACGAAAGACTAATGGTACTTTATTGTTGTCTGGTAAATCATCCCGCAAAAGAGGCCCAGCATGCCTTAAAGTACGTCTAGAAGCATTTCAGTTATAAAATGAAAAGAATAACTCATAATATTTACGAGTACGACGGTGTACAACTCTGGTCTTGTTTTCAATGAAGAAGTTGTCTAAATATGTTGGCAAGATATTGTTGATGTGGGAATATGCAAATGTAGCAGGTAACAAATTTGTTAATTTCAGTGCACTGATAACAATTTCAGTTTGTTTGAACAAAGGCCCTCTGTGGGTTTTGGGCTGTGAATAAGTAATAATTCTTATTGCACGTTTTTGTAAAATGTCAATACCTTTTAAAAGAGATTTAGCACAGTTTACCCAGGTGATATTGCAATACATAAAGTGAGGCAAGATCATGGTATGATATAAGCTTAGAAGTATGTTAGAAGGGATTATTGCACTTATTCTATCTATTGCTCAAATTGCCCTAAATATTTTTAAACATACACCCTTAACGTGATTTTCCCATGTCAAATGATCGTCAAGCATTACTCCTAAAAATTTTGCTGTATAAATAGTGTATGTACAATTGAAAGACTGATACCTGCAATACAGATATAAATATCATTGACATCTATTACTTTATTTCTTGTATCAAATATCACACATGATGTCTAGTCAAAATTCAGCTACATCTTGAACATGTATAACTTTGGCTAATTCATTATTCAGCATTGCACTGGTACTAATGATATCATTGCCAAACATAAATAAATTACTATCACCATCTTCCTTATCTTTATTCCTTATCTTTATTCACCTTCAAACGCAAATTAAAACAGTTATTACTTAGTGGATACACACTACCAAGCTTTTAGCAACCTTTTTATGCTCCCAGTCTTTTGTCCTTGTCCGCAGCACCAAGTTATTCAAGTTATTTCATGGTACCGATACATCGCTTAATAATATAGTATTTTTGTTATTCAAACACTGCGAGATTTGTATGCAATCTGGTTTGTGCGATATCTATGTGGTTCATTAGTTTATCACTCATCGATGTTTTGTGCTGGTGTAATTTTAGTTGGTCAAGACAAACATATCCGTTCTCCGTGTAAAATTATATGCCTATGAACTCGGGAACCTACAGTTTTACAAGCTTTAAAGCTTTTATGTAGGCCCCATCATGTTTCTTATACTTACTAGTGACATTTTCACACGATATGACCATGTACATTTGTGTCAAGTATATTTTCTTTTTATTTTTCTTATACAATCAAAAGACATGATTGTATATATTTTGTATTGTTGTTTTGTTGTCAATAATTTTGTAATATCATCATTGAGAAAATGGAAATATGAAATAAATTTGAACTAAAATTTGAACTAAAATGAAATCGAACGTATTGCGTTACTTGAATACTGAAATGTGTGGTTTTTTTGGAATATTTTCAACATCGTTCGTGAAAATATTGTCAATGAGAGTAGCCGTCTCTTAAGTTATCCTAGTTAGGGCTTGAGATCGATGGTATACAAGAAAAAAATGTTTGAAGATCAATAAGATTATGGACAAGCTGAGTAGAAGATCTAGTTTAAATCCCCTACAATGAAACACTGTTTATTTTCACAACTTATTGCACTTGACGGTCTTTCCAATGCAGATAAAAAGTCATTTACACTTTGCTTATACAGATGGCCTATAAATAATAACAAAAATATCTGCTTTAGATAATACTTCTGAAAATAGTTTCTTTACGTACATAAATTAAATACTTCTAAATCATTCTGCCGTTTGCTCCGTAAATCTTGTCATATCAAACAACTAACCCCACCCCACGTTTAATTTTTCTCACACTTCAAAAAAAAATGTATATACATATCATATATAACAAGGTATGTGAATAGAGTCAACATCTGTTAACCAGGTTTCTGACAATGCTATGCATGAAAATTGGCAAGAAATACTGACAATTGCGCTACAAAGGTTATCAAAGTTTTTCTTCACACTTTTAAATTAAAAAGCACCATTGACAAACGTTGTTTTCTGAACAAATTAATGTTATTCATCAAATCATTTGAATCATTCAGGAGAATATAATTCACATTATCAAAATCCATATATTCACTGGAAATACTTTTGTCTTCATGATCTTTCAATATACACGATCAAAATGTCAACTGGAGGTACGGTATTTAAAGGAAACCAAGACCCAAAGAAGAATGTGAATTGAATGAAAGCAGCAACATCAGTAGAACACATCAGTGAATGTTTGAGGAAAATCGAACAATCGATGCAAAAGTTATGAATTTTCAAAGTTTTGGTGTTGGAACTGCTGGATAAGGTGACTATCAAAGGTTATGGCGTTATTTGTGGACAACAATATAGAGAAAATATAAACGGAGTTCCAAAAAAAATCATTTTTCATGAAAATTGCACATTCAATCAACTTGACTTTGACATAGCTTGTGTTAAGGGTTATAGCAATACCCCCTCCCCCTCTGCTTTCTGAAAGCTGTTAGTTAAGTAATCTTTTATTACACTAGAAAAAGTGAATTTTTGTGGAATTCCCTTTATATATTCCTTATATTGTTGTCCTCATAAATCGAACTTCGAGCAAGTTATATTTGTATATATATATAACTGAAACCAAGCATCTATTCGTTAAAGCGTGCATCCTTGGTAAAGCGGATGCAACACCGTATTATGACTTAATTGTTATTGTTCTCTGGGGATCAAGAACACTTGAGAAAGAGCGAAGTGCTCAAAAATTAGTATGCAAAATAAACCGTTGGTGATTACAGCATGAACTTGGTTTCAGTTTATATTTTTCGTATATTTATATATGTATAAAAGAGATGTATGTAATATATATGTATGTATAAATAAATATGTATATATATATATATATATATATATATATATATACAATGTATATATACATTTAAACAACAAAGGGAAAACTGACCAGAAACAAATAATAGATAGTGAAAATTTTACTACAAAATGCTGCATCGCTTCGGAGAACCCTCGCATTTATTCCGAAGTTGATTTACCTCCTCTGGGTTTATGTCAGGTTAATGTGTGTGTGTGTGTGTGTGTGTGTGTGTGTGTGTGTGTGTGTGTGTGTGTGTGTGTGTGGCACACATACACACACTATAGCTTCTGACTACACGAGCAAAGAGAGTTCAGGGTTTCGGACGAACACCGTTTTAGGGCTTTCAATAGCTCAGTCGGTAGAGCATCGGTCTTGTAATCCGGGGGTCTCGCGTTCGAATCCCGAGGAAAACCCATCAAAAACCGAATATTAATGATGGTTCAACAAAATAGCGTTATGCCATGATGTGCAATCACACCGAAAATAAGTTGAACGCGTCATACATACGAGAAATATGGCACGTACGTCGAATATTTTAATATCTTGTCATTCCCAAATATCTAAAACTTCCCTTAAATCGAGTCTTTCATGTCTGAGAGTCATTGATAACATATCAAGGGTAGGTGAGACATTGGTAGCATCTTCGAGCAAATTGAGGTTAGAGCAGTTGAGCGAGGACAACAAATCAAGAGATTGTACTTTGCAGAGTTCTCAATTGTTTCCCTCTTAATACCTATATTCCTTTTTTGCAATCTATATAACACTCATAAATCGACTTCTTATCAACGCGAAATATAGTATACATAAGTATTGTATTAACAAAAAAAAAATAATGAATGCGCTATGAGTACTGTTATTTTCATTATTATGGTTGTTACTATTTTTATTATTACTGCTATTATTACTATTATCATTATCATTATTACCATTATTGTTCCTAATGTCAGTACAACTTTCTTATTCATATGTCGTGATCATAAATTTCCTACATAGTATTTCGTATTCAAAAATTAGAAATGGTCCATGCAACATGATGGCATTATTAGCATCGTGACACGTGACCTCATTTTGCATCGTTCTGTAGACAGTAAGAAGACCGAAGGATTTTACATAGAAACCGTTGTCGTACCTTATGATTTCACTGATTTTACAGTTCCTTTGTACTGGCATTTTGAGTCATTGAAAGCTGAAGTGTATATGTTGCTGGTGCCAGCAGAATAATAATTGTGGTGATAATTTCTCTTTATTTTGTGTTTAGTGTTTGGTTCAGCCTTTTCCACAAAAATAGAAATGAAACCTCACTATCAAAACTTGTAATACATCGCGGAGTATGCATGATACAAAATCATTTTGCATTGCATAGGCTCTGATACATTTCTAAAGTTAACACATCTATGTATTATATCTATACATGCATTTATCTTGATTTATGCTAAATCTATCCGTTTTCGAGCAGTTATTGGTGGAGACGTTAACACAGTGACAAAGATTTTCCGTCGCATTCATGATCGTAGTACGGAAGTGAAGAGGAAGTCCCTGTCCAGAGATAAAAACACAAAAATAGAAATAAAACCTCACTATAAAAATTTGTAATACATCACGGAGTATGCATGATACAGAATCATACGTAGGCCTATATGTATATGCTTCGATACATTTCTAAAATTAGTACATTTATGAATCATATTATTATGTATTCACTTTGATTTATGCTAAATATATCTGTTTTCGAGCAGTTATTGGTGGAGACTCTAACTCAGCGACAAAGATTTTCCGTCGTAGTAGGAATATGAAGAAGAAGCCCCTGTCCAGCGACAACAGGCTGTCTGGGACTTCAGTGTACGATCGCTTCTGGCTCAACTTTACCTCAGGGGACTTTTCACTCGGTCGCCATGGCAACGCGGAGCCATTCTTCACTTGGTTGGATCCAAACCCGTTAGAGGTTAGATCCATTGGACTTTTGACATGGCATGGATCAACTGGACGATGGAAGTTTCATACGTTCTGTTAATGCAAGATACCAGTGTTCTGGAAAAATAGAAATAAGATCCCGATGTCGAAGTTCTTCTTCAGCTGGGTTGTTAGAGCGTACTGCTAACGTCATTTCAAATGAACAAATAGAAGCTAATGAGTCTTTTGCTTTAAGACTAAAAGATGAAATGAAAATGAAGTCGTGGTGATATGCGAACACAACACAGTCTGATGTCGTTTATCGTTGCTGGGGTGACAAGAATCTAGTATCTGAAATTTAGGTGAAAATAATTTTTTTATTAATTGTCAGATAATCAGTAAAGTTGTGTCCTGTTCGAATCCAAGCTGTCTTACCTCCAAAATGAAACTACTAGGGCGTGTGAAGGGAGAGGTTTCCCGTTTCTTATAATGTAGTTATCTGGCTGCCATGTTTTTCCATTCATCAGTTTGACTTTTTTTTTTTACTCACGAGGCTCTGTCGCCCCAACAGCGTTTAATGTATATAGGTCTATACATGTGCTGAGTGTCTTTAGAACGCTTACGAAATGTAAATACATTCCGACCTCTCCTATCCGGCCTCCCTTTATCCAGATCTGTCTATTATCCGGATACAATCTCCGCGTACCTTTTTTTTTCCAATCTGATAATTACGTGGAAAGGGGGGATTTCAAACTCAAATGAACTCCTTACACAAACCCATATGGATCAGATATATAAACCCCAACATAATTAGCATGAATCCACATCTAATTTTCATCTGAATAAAATGCATCCAGACATTCACTGCTCCCAAATCACCACATTGTACGCTACATGCAATAGGCAGATAGGTTAAATGAATTGCTACCAAAGGGTAGGGTGCTGAGTGTATTAAACATTGCGTCTCCCATATCCGGGCAAATCCCTTATCTGGATGAGCGCCGGTCCCGATGTGTCCGGATAGATTCTGAAGAGGTCGGACTTTACGTATATCGTGAAGTGTCTTATAGGACTAAGTGGGGTAGAAAAGGCACGCAACTCGGGATCCTTGCTAACGTTTTCTTCGTAGCACACTATAGCAAGTTTTCAGATCTCCACGCACATGACGAGCCTGCTAATAGGAACAATTCAGACTGACCAGATGACAAAGTGCCATAAATGTACGCATTTAGATGAATTACCATAACTAGGATGGGAAATGATGAAAATATCCCAACAGAGATAACATATTATCCTCCTCTACTTTACCATAATATGTCCATTATATTGAAAGAGGCTCTAACTTCTCGAACGTAGACACAGGAAAGTTTCTTGAAGACTATTAACTCTGATAATAATAGACGCTAGAAAGCTCTGAGGAATGTGTTGTGTTATTAGACGCCGAAAGCTTGAAAAGAGCACTCATATCTAATAGGCGCTGGAATGCTCTGATTAATCTATACGAAATGCTGGAAAGTTTCGTGAAGTCCACATAGATAACAGAATCCCCCCCCCCCCTTTTTTTTTTTTTTTTTTTTTACTTTTAGACGCGTGAAAAGATTTTACCTTTTAGGGTAATAATCAACTTGGTTATCAATTTTAGGATTCTTTCTCACTGGTAAGAATAATTTCCTCAACTCACTAATACCATACTAAATTGCAAGTTTGCAGGCTTATCCGAATTGTAGTTTGATTTGTAAGAGTTGGACATTTTGTTGTACATACTTTGAATAAATTGTACATTTTTGTTTTGTGTTGAAACTGAAATCTTTGTCAACAAACCTCGAATGATTATTTCCGTGTCCTATACTATTGTTTGTAATCGTGTTTATACTAATTCAAACTCGAATTAGTATGAATCACATTTATAAGTACACTCAGATAACATAGTCCAATTTATAAGAAGTGAGTAGCTCAGAAGTACCTCCATGAATCAAGACCAAATATTTTGATCGAAACTAACTTATTAATTTCGTGGATGTGCCCTCCTCTTTGTCGTATTACGAAAATCAGTTTGAATATATCTGTGGAAACCCTTCCGCTAGCAACTTATATTTTAACAAATGGCCTGATCAGATGATAGATCCTGACAAACGACAACAAAAGACAGAACATAATATAACACTGGCCATAGACTGCACATACATTTAAAGGGGAATTCCAGACGATTCTCAAAATTTCACGTCATGTAGTACATAAATCGACAGCTCCATGTATAGATTTGTGAAATTTATTGTGGTCCTTGAGCAGAGAAACCAATACACTGAAAAAGTCTTAAACAACTTACACTGAACAATGTTGATGACATAGAAGCCTCGTACAACCTTGTCGTATATTTTAGAAATGTAGCAGCGTACTTCTATTACAATACCACTTGATTAACAAGTTCACCTGTGTAGAATCTATGTATGTCTTCTTCTTTTGTTCTCAAACTCATGCATTCTTAAGGTGAGGCTGCCATGTCATCATCCTTGTTCATTGCAATTTGCTATAAATTTTGCAAACACTCTTGTTTCTTATCCCAATCAATATAAATTCCGAAACTCTGTTTCTCAGCAATTATGATTTATAGTTGTTCAAATGTAAATGTCTAAAAGTCATCTGAAGGTCTCCTTTAACTATACGTGTGACCTCTTGAAGACGTTATTTACCACTGCAGATGAAACAGAAACACAGCTTTAGTGCTTCAAAATAGTTCTAAAATGTGAGTTAGGAATAGAAACAACCACTGTAAAAATGTCAATCAGTATAATCAATGTTAAGTATTGTTAAATATTCATTATGTGAACAGTAGCTATCGTGAAATTGTTTCTAGAATAAACCGTCTACAGTTATGTTATATTGAGAAAAATGGTGATATCTCCTCATATTATAGGTTTTATTGCGGAATGTTTGTATGGTAGGATGTTTTGTGATACAACTGACCTACACATATTATGCATCAAAATGATAACTCGAACATTTTTGAAATCACTGCTCCCAAATGGCAAACAGTATACCTTTAATGTGATTATGATGGAAGCTGTTGTGCTTTTAAAGGTACGTCTGATTGTCTTTTGGTTTGTGGTAAACAGACGTGTTCATTGCTCTCCTCCTTGTTTGCGGATAGTCACATCAAGAAAGTGTACCTTTGATCTAGAGGTGTCCACAGTAAATCTGATGTGTATAGTCAAATGCTCCGCTCAATACGAATCATTTCTGATCACAAGGAATTTCTGGATGCGTCTTTGAAGCTGGGACAATTTTGTTGCAGCGGGGTACCCTTAGACATCGTACAAGCAGGTAGGGACTGCGTGATAGCAAAAAGACGCTCATCATTTACGAAATCGTGAAGACCACAGACCCAAAGACAAAGGTTTTTGTAACGACATACTATCAAACGACACATCAATTCGTTAAAGAGGTTTGGAAGGTATGGCCGACACTTAAAGGAGACCTCCAGACGATTTTCAGACTTTTACATTTGAACAACTATAAATTAGTTATACCGAAGACGGAGTTTCAGAATTTATAGTGATTGGGATGAGGAATAAGAATGTTTTCAAAATTTATAACATTGCAATGAACAAGGATGATGACATGGCAGCCTCACCATAAGAATGCATGAGCTGGGGCTCAAGAATGCAGAACAAAAGAAGAAGGCGTGCATAGATTCTACACAGGTGAAATTGTTAAAAAAGTGGTATTGTAATGGAAGTACACTGCTACATTTCTGAAATATATGAGGCTGCTGTCATCAACACTGTTCAGTGTAATTTGTTTAAGATTTTTCAGAATACTGGTTTCTCTGTTCGAGGACCACAATAAATTCCACAAATCTATACTTAGGCTTGTCGATTTATGTACTACATGATGTGAAATTATGAAAATCATCTGAAATGCCCCTTTAAACAAGTTCCATCACTTGGCCCCGAGGTAGCAGCAGGCCTACATTCTCTGCATGCCCAAAGACAATCGCCGTATCTCAAAGTCAGCAAACGCGATCACAAGTCCACAAACCGACCATACCTACTGGCAGTGACTGGCAACCAAATATATGGGAAAAACAGATGTCAGATATGCGACCATCCAGTAACAGATACAGAAATCAAAATCGGATTCGGCCACATGCATCCTCCGTTCGACGTCAGGGGATTGCAACAGTAAGAACGTAGTGTACAGCCTCACATGCAAACAATGTCCCCTGGCTATCTACAAACGACAAACTTCAGACAAAGATTCAAACAACCGCAAAAGCACCATAATAATCAGAAACCAAACACAACATACAGTCGCGCTATATTTAGACACAACGAAGAGCACATGTAAAAACGTACCTATCGAATGTTGCATTATACAAGGACATAGAAGCCTTCGATAACTGACACATGAAAGAACCCCAAACAATCATCAACAAGTCAAGGAGCTTCTTTCCAGGTACAGGGCATGAACGTAGATATGCAATGGCTCACGAATTATCTTTTCACAAATTTAGGCCGCACACTATTGCATGTTCACTCGTATACCCGCTGCAACGGGTCTTGAGTACGAATGCTAAATATTAGAATGCGCCCTCTCTTTATTTGGTACATGTACTATTATTATTCCAAGGCGCATTGTGACTTTCAGTTTCATCTAAAAAGTCGAATGTTCATATTATTCATGTTACTCTCAGATTATCTAAGCATTAAAAATACACCAGAATAGAATTTAATGTATGTGTACGTTGAAGGTTTAAGGGAGTATACTGCATTTAGCATCATATATAGATATATATATATATATATGTATATATATATATATATATATACATATATATGAAGAGTTTGTCTGCAAAAACCGATAAGTCCATATTTGCCAAATGGAGATATTTGCGATTAAAGTTCAAGAAAAATAAGGAGAATAATAAGAAAATGTTTGCTTCTTTTGACCATAACTTGAAAAATATACCTTTATATGCAGTGACCAATATATCATTTAAAAGGTATTATTTTGCACTTTATGACAGAGATCGTACTTCAAAATCTTCAAAAATGGACTTATCGGTTTTTGCAAACAAACCCTTCATATATATATACATAATGTAATGTGTATACATTATATTATATATATGAATAACAGCAAAGGGTTTCTGCTCGGAGTCTAAGAAGACATTGGTTCGCAACAGAAGTAATTAATGAAACTCGGTGGAAGACGTACGGTTGTTTTAACGAATTTTCACCCATAGGGCTTTATCAAGTCAATGGCAAATTCTATTTTGAAGATGGTATTAATCAAAATAATCAAATATATATCTATAATATACATATATAAGCCTATATATATGTTTACATATATATGATATATGTATATTGTACATATATATATATATATATACATTATGTATATATATCATAAAAATCTAAAATGTCATATACATGTATAAAACGCTTTATCCTTGCGACGAAAAGAATATATATATATATATATATATATATATGTATATATATATATGTATATATATGTATATGTATATACATATATATATATATATGCATATGTATATATATATGTATATATATATGTATATATATATATAATGTGTGTGTGTTTGTGTCTGTCTGTCTGTCTGTGAGTGTGTGTGTGTGTGTGTGTGTGTGTGCGTGTGTGTAACTGCTTAAATCATCTCATGGGTCTCCTGCGATGACAATAACAAAGGAAAATGTAAGAAGAATATTTTCATTTGATCATGACTAACAGTTCATAAATTTATTTCACAGACATATCTAGTACAGCCAATTGTTCACAATTGTTATTGTTATTGTACACTTTGCATGTTAATGAACCGCCGTTCATTCCCTTAAAGAATATTCGTCGTAAAGCTATAGTTGATAGAAATCTTTGATTTATCTCACTGGTAAGCTCTGTTCGCCAATGTTTCTCCGCTTTGGCACATCATTGAGATAAGGTTAAATTCCTGCTGAAACTTTGGAAGGCAGAAAGATATACCATTGTAAGACACCATTCCGGACACGTCATTGTCACCTTCTAGTGACGTCACAAAGGAAGCATTGTTAATCCAGTTTCACGAATCTGCGCACCCAACAAACATGCTTTTATGATTCTGCGTAACTCTGGGGGTCTTTCATTAAAGTGGTAAACTTTGTTTACACCGTAAAATTTGGTATTGCTATTTTGTGGTCTCGTAAACTCTGACTTATATAAATAAAAAAAAGTATCATACAAAGAAAAACACACAAACTTTTGGGGATAAATGAGTTGTATATGTATCATCAAAACCATTTACATGCGCAATAGAAACAGTTGTTCCTTTCTGTCCACCATTGCAGTAATACTGTGTATCGATTGGAGAATTATCAAAGACAAAGTGGTGTCCACATCCATCAATATGAGTATAGTACAAAATGAGAAGTGCCAAGACTTGTGTTGTTATCATCACTGTTTGTTTGCACAAATCAAACAGACTGAAATACATGAAGAATATCATATAAGTCGTCTATAATTTCACATCGTGATGTCACACACATCAAGATGTTCGTTGCATTGATGTAACACCAGTCGTTTAGTTTAGCTACACATATCGTGTACATTTCTCATTAAACAATTCCATTCAGTGTTTCCCGCTTCGACGTCACAATAGCAACGATTCGCGTGCCTTCCACTGCAACTTTTCCCATTGTCCAAGTCTTGCCAATGTGTGCAGATTATTCCGCGGCCGTTCCTTTCTCTGGCCATTACTCTGCAGTCGAGTGTGGTATAACTTCTCTTTGTCGGTGCGAAAACAGTTCCGGCAGCACGAGAAGTACCAAGGTATTATAGAATGGCAAGAATACGCATGGTAGACGTTGGTTCACTCACAGCCAATCACAGCTCAGAGTACTGTCAAGGAAGTATAGTCCATTCATCTTCCAAGAAAGCTTGTCTCTCACCGCGAAGATTCCTTCTTTGACTTCTGTGGAGGGGAAAAGATCAGAAAAAGGAGAACCAACGATTAATCATTCATTCATCTTATCTATACACATATGATGAAGAGTGATAAATGAAAAATGTATATTATGTGTAATATATGATAATAAAAAGTATGATAACTGGTGAGAACATTTCATTCCACTCAACGCTTTAATTCACTGGCATTCATTTCAGGCTTCATATGCAACTGTGAATTGATCGTGTTTTCGCCCTAACAAACTGGAAATGTTACCATGGAACTGATACGTCAGTCATTCATAACTTTGACAAGTTTATTATTTAGGGGTGCAAATATTTCTGGATACATTTAAAGAAAATATTCGAGCAAAGAGTTATAAAATTAAAGTTTGTTGCTAGGAAAAGAAAACTTACGTCTTTCTTGTGCTTCTTGTGCTTCTTCTTTTTCTTCTTCTCTTCGTCGGCGTTGACGAGGTCGGATCGAAGTCCCTGCAGCTCTCGCAACTTCCTCTCGTACTCATCCCGTGCCTGGTACTCTCCCGGCGACAGCGAGATCTTGGCGTCCTTCGAGCTTCTCCTGCCGGACTTCTCCACGGACGACCTCCTGCCCGCGTTTGGCTCACCGGCCGGATACCCGTCCTGGTAGTGCGGGAGCGGCGAGTGTCCGTCGATGGGGTACATTCCTGCAGGGTAGGTCGGGTAGACTCCGGGGTCGCGGCTGCTGGCCCCCGGCCTCTTGTAGCCGGTGATGGTGGGTAGCACCTCGTGGTCTCCGTCGCGCGTGCTCAGCGGGTTGGGCGTCCGTGAAGCATCGTGGTCCAGCACCTTGGATTTGTCCTTCTTCTCTTTGCGGTGCTTCCTATGTTTCCTGTCCTTGTGTTTGCGGTGCTTCTTCTTTGTCTCCTCGTTCTCAGTCTTCACCACAGTCCCGTTGGGAATCATGGTACCACCCATGTTTGTCGCCCCGATGAAGTAGTTCGTGTTCGGCATGCGCTTGGCTTCGCCCTGTGCCTCGTGGTCGGGGTAAACTGTGGTGGGAAAGAAAAGTAGGAAACCCGTCACATTACAAAATGCATCCTGTGGCACAACTTCACAGCATTTATTATCATAATCTCTTCGAACGAAAAGGATCCGTTTTAATCGTTATTGTCAATGTTGATATTAAAATATGATCATACATCAAAATAATGATGCACACATAAAAGGCTTTGCACCATTTTCCCTTCTTCCTAATTTCAGACATCATTTATCTTATCATTCTCATTTCTATCTCTCTCATTTCTAGAGATGACGTGACTTTTTCTCATGAAAGGCAAAACTACAAATATAGCAGGTGAGCCAGTTTTCGTTTGAATGTGGTACGTCTCAAGGCAATCATTAGCTAAGCTGGGTGAATGTGTGCTTGACTGTCCTCACCTTTCTGGTTCTTCTTCTTCATCCTGTAGCAGACCCAGATGATGAAGCCGACAACGATGGCGACGAAGATGATGGTGGCAATGAGACCCAGAGCAGCCAGAACGTACGTCGTGAGGTTGTCCTCTGCAGATACAAAGACATGAGCAGAGATGCTGATTAGTCTCCAATCACACAAACCTACACTCACAAACGTGATGATCGCATTGATACAGATGAGGCATTTCTTTTTAACTAGGCTGTATGGTGGCGCTGTTTATCAAGGGCGCCACCATGTGTCGGTTGGCCCGATTTGTCAGATTGTTTTGAAAGATACGAGGTGCGTCACATACACTGCTTTATGCAGAGAGTAAGCAACCTGTACCCTCTAGAGATATTAATCATACCTTTAGTCATAAAATTAGTCATTAAATTTTGATGTAAAACGAAGGGAAAGGAAGGATCTATATCTTATGTAACGTACGATGTGAATGTCACGGTGATTCTCATTATCATAATCATGTTTCACTGTGCAGCCCTCTGGATCAATTTTTGCGTGTCGAGAATTGTAAAATGATGCTTCCAGATGTTGAAGGAAGTTTACCTTTGATCTTCAGCAGCACACTGTCCGTCCGTTCATCGATACGATTGTGTGCCCTGCACTGGATGGTGGACTCGTCCATACTCAGAGTTGCACTCACTATCGTCAGGGTAGAACTGTCCTTGCTATTGGTTGTTGAAATCAGAAACCTGCGTGGAGAGCGAATGAAAAACGCCGTTTCTTACTCACGTGTTCCGGGGTTTTTTTTAATCATTATTAAATGCTTTACACAGCACTAAGTGCCGGTATCTCATCGTTCATTTAACTGATTGCAGTTTCAACAACTTTAACGAAGTGTATTATGAATAGCTAAGTACGTAATACATGCAAAGAATAATCATCTCCGTATAACGTATGATTAGTGAATTGTTATGATAATTTCAGACATTATACTTTCAACTGCAAACGGTTTTTTATTCATGATATGTAGAGGGATTTCGTGATTGCTACAGTATAATTCTCTTAGGTGATTTGATGGTGGGAAGAATTAAAATTCTGTTGTTCTCACCTTTCGTCAGTGGTAACGATCTCAGCGCCGTTGTAGTACCACGTGTAGCCCAGGACTGGCGGGTCACCGGCCGCCGAGCACACCAACATTCCTTGCTTGTCCTCCTCAATGGTTAGGGTACTCACGTCAAGCGTCACGTTGATGGTTGCAATAACTGTGAGAGTTTGAAGGAGAATGAAGGAAATGTTAGGGGTAATGTAACAGATGGTTGTTGCTATGGTCGTCGAAAGATGCAAGAAGAGAATGCAGTGTACTGTGGTATCTTTTTTTTTTCTAGTTGGCAAAACCACCATCAGTGGTTATCGAAATTATTTTCCCAATGTCCCTGTACATACATTTTCTTCGAGAAAACATTCATACTTTGCATATTTGTGTAAGCGTTCTTAGGTAAGACTGGCACATGGCCGTTTGACAAAGACCACTAAAGCGATGGAAGTGGTTCGATAGCTCAGCAATTTGTGATGACACAAGAGTGCAAACAAGTGCAAACTTACTTTGGAAATCTAAAGGCGACAGGGAGCACTCTACCGGCTCGGAGTAGGCGGGATGCGTGGAGCGACAGGTGTAGACCACTCCGCTTAGGTCCTTGGTGAGGATCAGCGACAGCGTGTTCGTGGCCGACGACGAGTCCTGTGTCTGGTTGCCCGAGTCGGCATTGGCGTCGACGTCGTTCGACCACCGCAGCGTTGGTTGCGGTGTGCCGCCGGTGGACTCGCAGGTCAGGGTCACGGCGTCGTTTTCGCTGAGGTTCTCAGACGGAGTGAGGGTGCAAGTCGGCGAGAGAGAATTCGGGGCCTCGGCAGCTGTACCACCAAGAAAAAAGACATCGAAAATACCAATCTACTCGTTGTTTTAACGCTCTGGTGAATGGACATTTAACATAATAGGTGTTGTTGCATTTTTTGACATAATGGTGTGCTTAGATATTCCAACATCTCAATAATTGCTTCGAGTTTCGTTGTAAAATATCAAGTCGAACTATCAAATATGTCCTGATCATGGCTCGTTCCCTCGCTTTCTGTCAATATTATGAGATACATGTATCCCCATCCCATTTGTCTTTACCCGTCGTTATTCACTGCTATACATGTACCATCACATTATCGCTAGGTCTGATCCAGAAACTACTACATCATTAGCCATGTTTGTCGCTGCACTTCTCCGACAAGGATGTTAAACAAACTCTTCTACCCGACCACGATTTCGACTTACGCGAAACGGTAAGCGTGGCTGGAGACGAAGCCACGGACGAGTCGGTGTCCGAAGCCGACAGGACGCAGAAATACAAGGCCTGGTCGTCGTCCTCGACCTCGCTGATGTAAAAGTTATACTCGCCGTCCTCGTCGTTGCCGATGATAGAGATCCTACCACTGTGGAGAGGGCGGAGGAGGAAAGGAACACATCAGTTTATGAGCAATTGCATGTTGCTATGGTAATCAACATCCTCAATACAACACTCTGCACAAAGTCCAGGACTGATGGAATTTTAATAAGTTTTGACACAAGTTTTCCTCAATGTTTTATTACGATGAAACCTCATGTCTTGGATTGAATCCATGATTACGAAAATGTCTCCTAGTATCATCTAAACAGGGACAGGACATAACCAAACATCTTCTTACTTTTCTTGAAAACATTAATTGTGTCAGTGTACCAAGGGTTAGTAGATTTATGTAAACGATCCCAGGTTCCAGTGAAAAAGGGGGACATCTTTTGTTTTAAACACAAGAAAACCTTCCTTACCTTGTATCTCCGTTCACGAGTTCGCGATTCTCGCTGATCTGGACGCCGTCCTTCAACCAGCGCACCGACCCGGACAGCGCCGACACGTAGCAGACCAGTGTAACGGACGTTCCAACGGTGGCCGTCTTGTCCGAAGGCGGAACAACGATACTCTGCACCTCGCTGGAATCGCGCACCGTAAGCAGGGCATCCCCGGATGTGATTGCGGCGCTGTTTCCGGCAGCGGTAACCTGGCAACGGTAGGTGCCGGCGTCCGACATTTCTACCGTCACAATCTGTTGTTGGACAGACAGACGAAAAAAAAAAATTCAGATTACTCTATATTTCAAGTAGCGTTTCCCCTAAAGCTCAATTATGAATGCTAGTGAAGACTGTTGCCTACGATGCCATCACTTTATGGAATTTTGTAAATGGAAATATGAAAATAATCTTATACGTGAAGCAATCGTAACCATAATTATACGTAACATTATTGCATTAAGCTGTGTTCAAGGAGCTTTCGTACATGTTAGCTGGTTAAATTAATCTTTAATAATGGAAAAATATTATATTCTCTGTTTTCCATAATACGTGAAGAGATTCAGTCTACGAGAAGAGTTATAAGGTAAATGTGTTAAAGGGGAGAACATAAATAATGATCTAAACCCATGCCTTATCTGGCACGATACTCATTATAGTGTGAGATTGCTGCTCACCTGTAGGTTATACTCGCCGTCGGCGGCAGTGCCCGTGATGCTGTACCGAATAAGCGACGAGTCTGTGATCTGGGTGTTGTTGCTGATGACGACACCGTCTTTGACCCACTCGACATTACCCTCCTTGTTTTCGATGACGCACTGCAGGACGGCCGAGTTATCGGTGGTGGCCTGGGCACTGGTCGGCTCCGTGACAAAGGCTTGGACAGGAATTGCTGCATAGCGAAAAAAAAGAACAAACACAGTAATATTATAGTCTGCTAAATATCATTATTGTGCTTTACTTTCAATTATTACCATCTGTTCCAGAAAATTCACGAACTTTAGAATAAGATAACAGATGGTTTTCAATGGTGTTTCTGTCTGTTGTTTCATAAAGTTTTTGATATGAAAACTTTTGATATAGCAAAATAGAATGTCACGAGCCCTAACTCACGTTCGACAATAAGAGTGGCCGTGTCAGACGCGACCTCCGTACTCGTTCCCGCTGCTGAAACTCGGCACACATAGTCGCCCGAGTCGTCCTCAGTGAGGTCGAGGATGTTTAGATTGAAACTGCCAGCGATGTCGTCGCCGAGGATCTGGTATTTCGACGTCTGCGTCGGATCGATGATCGTCCGGTCACTCGAGATGGCCGTGGTGCCGTCCTTGACCCAAGTGACCGCGCCCTCCTTGTCGGTGATCGAACACAGGAGCAGGACGGAATCGCCGACGAATTCGGTGCTACTCGATGGTTGGATGGTAATCGTCTGCTGCTGGCCGACACCTGGGAACATCAAAAACCAAATCATATTTAGTTTCATAAATTGGAGAAGTGAGATAGAAGTTGATAGCCGTGCACATTATATATGGTACAATAATCATACCCGCAGCTGAAATACTACGAACTAGAAATGTCGGGAGGAAGCTAAAGTGATTTTGTTTCGTTTACAAATCTACATCACAATCTTGTAGATCCATGGTAATGAAACATAAAATGCCGTGCAATTATGGTACACTTCCCCTTTTCACTTCCTCGATAACAGGGGAAATTTTGAACAAAAACAACAACAACATGCAATTAGAATCGTACTATTTTTTTGTTTGTTCTTTGTCTTTTCCAGGAAAGAATGTGTCCGTGTTGAATGAATTCATATAAAAGCCATTGCACAAACTTTCAAGATATTTGTAAAGATCTTACCTTCGTGTACCATGAGAAGGAGAACAGTGAGTGTAAGCTGCCAAACTATCGATGGGGAATGGGCAGCCATATTGGTGGGATGACTTCTGGCGCGTTCACGAAGTTGAGGGGAAAGCTGCGTAAACAGACAAAGGAGACTTGATTGACTATTTATTCAGAAATTCTAATCGATCAAAAATGAATGTTTCATGTTTATTTAAAAGTCCCGCCTCTTAGAACTGACTCAACATGAACCTACACCACCATTCTATATTGCAATGCACACTGAATAAACTTTCATGCTATCGAACCTTTTGTCTCATTTTTTTTTTGTACAGCTGTTATCAATACCTAAATTTTGCTATCATTCTTTGATGGAACGGGCAGATTAAGCAATTTCTCTGTGAAACCAAAAGACAATGTATACAATATACTGCATAATGTATGCGCAGAAGCCTACCATGCCCCGACCGGGGTTCTCACTTTTGTTGAAATTGATTCTGAAATGTGTAAAAAATGACCTTCAAAGGGGGAAAACACGAGCGAGGCTTAATCACCCGGGAATTGGACTGATGCGATCCATTGTCATGACAACGCAACCGAGGTCCCTTTGCTCTACCAGCTAATTCCCGTTCAGCTATACCCGTGCTTTGACCATTATATCACACGCAGGCAATAAGCCAATTGGTTTTAATGTGAAATACACAATCATGGCCTATAGAGTAAGTTGAATCACATTATGAAAAAAGCGATGTAATTAGTGCGTCTATTAATAGAGAGAGTAGTCAGACTAATTTTCATCCCACAATCTGAAAGCATACTGAATGAGAGTCATAATTATTGTTGATAGATTTTGCTTTACAGAACAGATTAAAAAAAATGATTACATTTTATCACCAAGGTGCAGCTGATTTTATAAATCGATAAAGGTAACGGAATGAGATGAATCAGACAGGAAACATACTATTATACCAAAAGACAAATACGCAGACGATAATTCAGTTCTAGACAGTGATGCACGAGCCGTATATCTGATAGCAGCTACAATAGTATATTGCACTGTGCTCGGTTTCTATTCAGAGCCCCTTTGCTTTTGTGTGGAGAGCGCGCTACAATTATTGATCGCCTGACCAAAGAATTTTTATTGCTGGTGTATCAAACATTCATCATACCTCCTGCTCTTTCATCGCTCGCTCCTGATTATGAACAAAATCAAACGATTTAATTATCTCGTTACAATTCTAGCTATATCAATCTAAGTTAATTGGATATCTAAGGGCGAGCCGACAAAATCGGCGAGATAACCTCCTCAGGAGATAATCAACCATTTTTTTTTTTCAAAACGCAATTGTATTACAGGGTTAGTCCAACACAACAGTTCGTCATTACCAGAATGAATAATACTACATGTTGATATTCTTACAATCAAGAAGAATAAAATACGAAATATCTTTTGATCAAAGGAAATGCAAACATGCTGTAGCCGTGATTAGGAAATGATTGGGATTATACCTAAAACTGCTACTGAAATTAGTAGAAAAATATCATGTTTGTAGACTTTGCTTCACAATGTTTAAACAATGTTTGTGATCGTCTTTTCACTTGTGCCTCGTTTGACGTTCTATAACCACAACCATTGACAACCACGATGTTAGTAGTCTAAGTTACCAATTAAAGACGCAAGATCGCAGGATCCCGGATGCGTCATGTATGAGTAATGGGCGTGTCCAACCCCAATGTCCCAACTGTTACGTTTTCCCCATTATACTCTAAAATACATGCTTTAAACATCTCTTCTTGACATTAATTTGGCCTTCAAAAATATTATGTCGTGTCACGATTTATAGGAAGCGGAAAGTAGTGCTCTGAGTTTGAAGTATGCGTTCCGAATTAGATAATCCGCTTTCATATTGTGCGTCTATTTCTATAGGCTGACACGCTTCTGCGAGAGTTTCGCACACCGCCCCGCTCGCTGTTTATGCAGTCGGCATGGGGACCCGGGTTAGTACGTGTTCTTGCATATAGGCATGGATGGTTCCTGCTTGTAAATACCATAATACACGTGGATGCATTCTCTCATTGTTCGCATCATTTACATACACACAATTTATAAATTTACGGAGAACATGTAAACTTTGTTGACCATACGTACACAAGACGATATTAGCAGCAAATACGGAGGAAGGTCGTATTTTAAACTCAAGTCCAGGTGCTTAATTAGTACAGGTGTAAACATTATAAAGATCATGATAATAGGTATGGTGCTAAATTATATAGTACAGTCTCTTTAAGGTTTGGAATATCAAATGTTACAAAATTCGTTGCTTTCTCTTTCTGCCAATTGTCGTCGATGAAAACATTGTGTCCTGAGAAATCGAACATTTCATAGAAATGAAACATTTTAATATCAATTAATTCCAGTGCTGCGCGAATGACGATACTTTAAACCTAAAGAAAGATTGTCATGGAATCATTTCAATCAACGAAGACTAGCAGACATATCATAAATATTACATCATGAAATCAATGCGATTTTGGCAGACGAGAAATGTTGTGGTTACATAGCAGACCTCAGCAAACAATGACCAATAATGATTCTATGGACCCCCTCTCTCTCTCTTTCCCCCAACATCAGCTCAGAAATCGATAAAGTGTAGGTAGGGATCACCGTTTTTGCTTAACATTATGAAACACGAGGATATCATCATTAATGTACAAAAAGAACAACGTAACATTTAGCAACACACAGGAATGTATAATCGAATGAAGATGTTTCGATAGAAACACGAAGTGAACTTACCTTGATTTAACTGCAAGGTGTTAATTCCGCGATATATACCTATCAAAATAACGTTGTCCAAAAATAGTTCAAGTCTGATTGCTGTGCTAGAGCAAAAGGCGAAAAAGGTTTGTAGCAGTCGCGAAAATACTGTTTAGAGCTGAGTTTAACTCTTATAGAGAAAAAACTTTCTTCTTTTCTGTTGTAAACAGTAACCAAAGCACAACTATCGCGAGTGTTCGAGTCGAACATGTGCAAGTACAAGGTAGTTGGTAGACAAGCGAACGTAGAAGTTACCACGATGTGTGTTCAACTTCTCTCTACGTGGGGTATGGTGATAGTCCCACACGCTCGGGTCATTTCATTCAAGGGGTTGATTAGGAAATTGTTATTCGCTTCGTCGCAGGAAAACACCAAGGTCCTGACAACCGTTGTCAAGCACTGGAAACAAACGGGGCGAGAGCCCGACGCCGCGGACCTAGTCAGAATGGTATTCCTTTTTTCTTCTCCGCCCTAGCGGAACTTTCTATTTAACCATAGCGAGATTGTGTGAAAGCCTGCCCGAAAAAACGGCACCACTCTGTATCACCATTAGCCATTGTCATCTTCAATAGATCTGGAATGCGCCACTGACTGGCGATCCCCCTTTATCCGACCCGAGAGCACGGGTTCAGTAAACACAACGCCCATTGGCTGTCTCCAAGGTTATGCTCCTCAAAATACGCTACATTTACCCAATCAGCAACAAGGTACTAAGTACATCTCCTCTCTCCCACAGAGCTTTTAATTTGATTAACAATGCCTCGAATGACTCTATTCTGGGCATGCATCTTTTGCTCCGTCTCGCGGAAACACAAAAGTACGATTTTTATTATACTTGCCTGTAAAGCAAAGCGCATGTTGACACGCACAGTGCACAACAAAGCGGTTTTCTATGATTCACCGTCAGAACTGAAAAGCAAGAACTTCATGCCCTTGTATTTCAACTCATTTCTCGAACTCAATACTCACCTCTATGGGAAGTTTGTAAACCGTCTGTAATCCAGACAAATCCTGTTTATGTTTCCAACAACCGTATCCACCTTGTGGGGCACTTTTTGACGTTTGACCTCTTTTATTGTAAACTTCACCATACACGAGAACTGAAGAAGGTTTGATGCATTTGCTTTACCCCACTGACCAAGTTAGCCGGTCAGATGGAAGAAAGCTCTCTGAAACTTCTCGTTAAGTGGAAATCAATAGCCCTAGAGGCCATGCCACACGTGTAATAGATGAGAAGTAATAGCGTTAATGTACCCGTGAATAAAGGGGATTTGTAGCTTTTGTGTCAATAGCAAAATCCTCGTCTAACCGATAAAGGTGATGAGTTTTTTGCTCATCTCTATTGTCCTTCTCCGCAACGTCTTGTGAATGAGAAAGTTTTCTCACATACAATAATTGTTCATCTCTAATTCTAACACTTTCTCTCACGAGATGTTCTTTATACTTACCTTTCTAATAATATAACTACATCCATTCTCTACCCCTGTCAATTAACATCGCTTTTTCGTTCTTACTTTTTTTTGCCACCACTTATTATTCTCCTCGTCATTCGCTATCCATTATCTATCTCCAGCCGTTTCCATGGTTACGATCTGCACCATACCATAGTTTATTGCTCTGTATTCCATCTATGCTTTCTCTCCTCTTGACAGGTGATCACACTCAATTGTCTCCCTACCACTTGATCAGGATTGAAGCCATTGTCAATTTCAGGAAGAGTAGGAATCATCATTACCATCATCATCATTATCATCAACACTATCATTTCCATCGTTATCCAACAACAGTATCATCACCATCATCATCATCATCATCACTGTCATTATCATCCTCTCCACCACCATCATTTACTATCATCATAGTCATCATTACATCATCATAATCATCATCATCATCATAACCACCACCACCACCATCATCATCACTGGCATCATCATCCTCTCCACCACCATCATTTACTATCATCATAATCATCATTACATCATCATAATCATCATTATTACCATCATCATCATCATCCTCATATCATCACCATCATCATCATCATCAGTACCACTATACTTGTTACTGTTAATACCATTATTATCATTGTCATTATTTCATTACTACCACCATTATTATAATCATAACCACCATAAATTGCTCTTATCAATGCTTTCGTAACAATCATCACAATTGTCATCATTTCCTCTCCTAGCAGTTCATGTTTACACCTTTGTTATGACGTACTCCTGTTTATGGAATCTTCGACATTGTCAATCCATCCTATATTTGAGCATAATTCTCTTCGCTGCCAGTCAAGCGCACCTAACCCTGCACCTCCACTATACTTTCAAGGGCTTTATTATTTGATTGACAGCATTTATGTGAGGAACAAAAAGAAAATCCCATCAACCGCTTAATAGCCTCTGTGTGCTTAAAAGTAACGACGACACAGGTAATAACCCAATAGCGCGCTGTACACGTCCCAGGCACGGAAAGGGATAAAGAACTTTAAACTAATGTCCACGACCTCAGAGAACGCATCGAAAATTAAGGCACTTTTCTTTTTCTGTCAGTCTTTGAAAAAGGTTTAAAACTTTGTTTGCCACTATATAGTGCCATGTACCTGCCAGCATTTTTTTCTAATAATATGCACTTGAAAGAGTCTAAATCCGTCTCGTTTAAACACTCACAAAATGAACTGTATCCTCTATGACACTTTAAAACTGTCATGACTTTTAAAGGCATAATTTACCATTTGCAGATGAAACAAAAACCCAGTATTAGTGCTTTAAAATAGTTTTAAAATGTGAGTTAGGGATAGAAACAACCACTGTAAAAATTTGAATCCGCGTAATCGATGTTAAGTATTGTTAAATACACAAAATGTGAACAATGGTTATAATAAAAATGTTTTCAGACTAAACCGTCTACAGTTATGGTTTAATGAGAAAAATAGTGATATTTCCTTATATTTCAGGCTTTATTGCGAAAATTTTATATGGTAGGATGTTTTGTGATACAACAGACCTACACATATGCATCAAATGTGATATCTTGAAAACTTTTTAAATCACTACTCCCAAAGGTAAACAGGACCTTTAACGGTTTACTGACTGATATTATGATATCAAAGCAACCATTTTTAAACGCAAATCGTATGTTTCCTTTCACTGCTCATTATCATCAACAAAGTCACTTTATCGTCCAGGCTTTTTTGGACGAAGTTTTCCTTGTACTGTGTTATTTTTGTTCAACATAATTGTAGTTACTCATTTACTTCGCGTTGTAAGAGTATTTATATTTTTCTCAGGAAATGTTTCGATGTTGCACAGGAAAATGTCTTAATATCGACCAAATTGTTTATCCATAATCGATACTTTACATAGATGACGGGAAGTACATTTTTATTGGCAAATACAACCTGTGAAAAATATGATTAAATTTTCCCCAACGCGAGAAAGTGAGTCGATTTTATCATGATGCATTATGAGTTCTCTTTGAAGGACTCTTTATAGCCTTCATCAGCTTAGAGCAGTGTGTTTGTTTTCATTCAAACTGAGCATAATGGCCTGTCAATATTGCTTTAACCCTACAGGGGCAAGATAAATGGTGGTTACGACAGGCGTCCAGTTTAGAAACGGAGTCCGATCAGTTTCGTGGTGTACAATTGGTGTGTGTACACTTAAGCTTTAGAGAAGTAGAGTCCAATTCATCGGACACGCAGCAAACGGGAAAATAAATATTAGATGCAGAAAGACAGAAACATTCCGCGAGGGGCGGACTCCCGCATGGTTGGTATCCATAGCGCCCGTTAACCGAATATTTGCGCGCGCTTCATTATGTTTTCACCTATAATACAATATATGTCGCACTTCTTCTTATACTCGTCACTTTTATATCAATGTATACATAATGTCCGTGCATGCAATTCGTTTTAGTATGATTATGTGCTGACATGTTTTCGTGTATATAGACAGTCACTGAAAAGTGAGTGAATAAATAAGCTATCAAGTGCGTAAAATGATAAACGACATGAATGAATCATGGATCGCTGTGGGTTTCAATCTGATCTGCTTGAACAGTAGTACGAATGATGCGGATGTTCAGCGTTATGACCAAACGATTTCATATTGTATAAATCAGCATGGCAGAAAGAGCTGTGTACTGACTGGAAACAACAAAACTCGTATGAAGTAAAGGCCCTAACTGGTATAATAATATGTTGATGGATACCAAAACAGGCGGGTAGATATAGATAGACAAAATAATTTATAAATATGTATAAAGATAGATAGGGCCTGTAGACATATATAGATATAGAGATAGATAGAAAGATAGGTAGAAAGATAGATAGATAGATGAAAAGGTAGAGATAGATAGATAGATGATAGATAGATGATAGATAGATGATAGATAGATAGATAGATAGATAGAAATATAGATAGATAGATAGATAGATAGACAGGCAGATAGATAGAAAAATAGATAGATAGATAGATAGATAGATAGATAGATAGAAATATAGATAGATAGATAGACAGACAGATAGATAGAAAGATAGATAGATAGATAGATAGATATATAGATAGATAGATAGACAGATAGATAGATAGATAGACAGGTAGATAGATAGATAGGTAGATAGGTAGACAGGTAGATAGATAGATAGACAGATAGATAGATAGATAGATAGACAGGTAGATAGATAGATAGATAGACAGATAGATAGATAGATAGATAGGTAGATAGGTAGACAGGTAGATAGATAGATAGATAGATAGACCGGTAGATAGATAGATAGATAGATAGATAAATAAATAGATAGATAGACAGATAGATATATGGATAGATAGATAGATGGATAGATAGACAGAAAGATAGACAGAGAGATAAAAGACAGAGAACAATGATGACTTGAATTTACGTGTATTTTGACATGTTTGATATAATTTGCGCCCTGCAAATTCAAACAAAATACTACGGAAAAGTACCCATGTGATACGTGAGAACATTATACTCATGCTTTTTGAAGTGTTTTCTGTTGAAGCCCATACTCACTAAACTCACAGTAATGCTGGATCTGATTACACTTCATATAAACAATAGTCCCAGATACGCACTTGTTTATACAATTCTCGATCAATTTGCGGAAACGTCCCTTGAAGCGTGTCAATCCACAATAATGCCGGACGCGAAGTAAAGGACGTCACTGGGAGAACCACGGAGGATATGGATCGATATCACGAAACATTGATTTCTCCGAAAAAAAACAGATTCCCAGATTCACGGAGTGATTGGCGTACAACATGGATCTTTCATCTGTCATAGACGCGGATATAGACGGTGAATATTTTACTGGAATCAATGATCGTTGAATGTGTTTTAAAAAGATTTAAGATCAAATACAGATGATGTTAATGCCGGAAAATTGCTGACAGAGAATGTTGATTCCATACCTGCAAACTTCAGTTCGAATACTGTACTTATGATTTCTATGTATTCACAATTATTTAGTCAAGGCATTGTTCGACGAGCCATGGTGGATTCTGTGCAATTTGTATCTGTTCACTTAAAAGCATTGTGATGATAACTACCAGGGCCGGCGCAGCGTTTTTAAAAGTGTGGGGGCCCACTTCCGGGTTTCATGAGCTAACAAGCAAAAAAAAAAAAAAAAACACGTCGGCTCATCTCTTCTCTCCGTCCACTTCCGGGTTTCTTCAGCTGACAAGCAAAAAAAAAAAAAAAGGTCCTCAGCTCATTCTCTCCCCTCCCATTTCCGGGTGTTACCGCCGCCATACTTCAAGATCTCTATCTATTTCTATTCTAGTGCCACTTACGTACTTCCGGGTTGAAAAAAAGTGTGGGGGCCCAAAGTGATGACACCTTATGTATTCCTTTGTATGGTGCACAAAAAGTGTGGGGCCCGAGCCCCCACGGGCCCCAAGGCTGCGCCGGCCATGGGCACTACAGATCATGTGGTGCCTGAGAAAACAAAACAACAAAAAAGTGGGTAAGGTTATTCATAAATATGATTCAAGGAGAGATGATAGCAATTATCGCCTTATTGCCTTCTTTCGTTTTGTTTTTTGAGCATCCAGACAAATGTACATAAAATCGTCTTGCCTTTCCCCCTGTGCCTATCATTTCTCGAATCAAATTGAACGGGGAAAAAAGGCTTGTCATCAACAAGTATGACATAGAGGGCCTCGAGATTCAATTTCTTCAATCATTTTATTAGTTTTTGATGCTGACGAGATGTCTCTTGTTACACAAACTTTTCTCGACTAAGATGCTGTGCTTTGGAGCAACGTCTCACGGGATATACAATGAGCCGAACAAGTGCAACTCGATCTCGTTTATTATTGTTATCCTCATTATTGTAATTATTATCATTATTTTTGAAATCATCACTGACCTTAGATCGTGAAAAGATCCTGCTTTATCACTGCAATGAAAAACTGGTTGTCATATAGTGTATATTTGTGTGTGTATGTTTCTGTACTGCATGTGTTCACTCGCGTATGTATAATTGTGTCCAACATAAGCTGTATAGGCCACCGTTAAAGACCTTTGACGCAGTGTAACGACTGCCTAATGTGTACCTAAACTGCACTCCATGTGCAGTTGCTACTTCCAGTTGCAAATTTCCTCTATTAAAGTCATCAATTCCAAGAAAACACAGTTCCGTGCATGGCTGGGTGGTGTATCTTTTCTATTTCTTCACTATTACTATTTTTTCTTTATCACTCATTGTCAACATTTCACTATGGAAAAATATACTATCTCTTTTCTAATTACTGCTTCTTCTTCTTCTTCTTCTTCTTCTTCTTCTTCTTCTTCTTCTTCTTCTTCTTTTTCATTACAGCTACTTCTTGATAATTGAGTATATGAATATAAGAACGACCCAAGTCCAATTTTTGGCCAAATTCAGTTTGACATGGGAAATTGTAGCTTATGCATGGACTCATCTTGTGTGCAAATGATAAATCCTAATTACCCCCGGAAGTGCCTGAAATGAATGAATTAAATCTTATATTAATGTAAGAATGAAGGACTTGGGTCATTCTTACATTCATATAATAGCGCCCTCTCTCATCCTTCTCCCATCTCTATAGCAGAATATCATGTATATGAATCAAAGAACGACCCAAGTCCATATGAATCAAAGAACGACCCAAGTCCACCACACAAAGTGGCCTCTCCACAATTAATGTAAATGTTAATTGTCATAATAATATATGTTCTAATTTGTATATACAATGTTGCCTTCCCATCAGAGTTAAATAGAATATTATTGGACAAATAAAAAAGATATGAAGTTTTTTTCAGTTTACTCGAAATGATCTTCCATGGACTTGGGTCGTTCTTATATTTATATACTCAATTGCTACTTAATACTTGCCCGCCCCCCCCCCCCCAAAAAAAAAAAAAAAAAAAAGAGAAAAGAAAAAGAAACCTTCATGACATTTAAATCAACATTTCTGTCACAAATAGGCAAACTCTCATACTCTTTTCAGATTCTTTTAAGATGTAACGGAATTTGACCACATATTTCTAGTCTGATGGCTCTAATATAAAGACACGATGAGATTCAGAATTGCCAGTTTAATAAGTATTTCATGATGATTTTGCAGCAAAAGTATCATGACCATAACGGTAATCTGATTTTAATGCAAAATTATCATCAACAAGTAGTCCTCATTAAGATTAGCAACTCTGAAGCAATGCTTGATGGGTTGAAGTACTGAATAGAACACTACTGCTACAAACTATATAAGGTGTATTTCATCCCATTGGCATCTTGTACAAGCTGTACTACAGTGGGTTTGCTTTGGTGTCAGTGATGTACTATGATACAATACATTTGTAAAAGAAGACATCTATAAACATTTAAATACTGGTGCTACACATAAAGCAAAACAAACAAACAAACAAACAAACAAACAAACAAACAAACACCACCACCATCACAACCACTACCACCAAAACGCCTTGCAGCAAAATTTATGTCATAGATGATCCAATGGAAGGACTACATCATCCTTACCATTGCAAAACAGAAGAATCTAATTCTAATTCCTATTAGATTTATGAAATGTTGATATCTGTGAATCCATTCTTTCAGCTCTGTTAATGTCTGAAGCGGGTGATCATGGAACGCTGAACGTTGCTTTCAAATTGATAGCAAAATACCGATAATATCAAACACTATGAAGAGTGTGATAGCAAAATGGGATAAGCACCAATTTTAAGCACTTTACAGTAAGCTCTTCAACTGTCAACACACAGAGAAAATTTATCTTCCAAATCATACCTCACTTACAACATAACTAGGAATATTTTTTTAAGTTATCATAAAAACAAATCCATTAGTTTCATATGTTTTCTTTGTTTTGAGCAGCTTTGATCGCAAAAATCTCAATTTAACAAAAAAAAAATGGTGTTAACTCATTTTGCAATCAAATTCTTCTCATGTATATAGTATACTACCCTCCGCAGTCTCTACGTCACACGATTCATGAGGTCGTTAAATGACAAATACACATGACAGAGCTTAGATGAAATATATAACTAGCATTTGCTGCTGACTTTATTGACCAAGTATGTTTATATTGTTGAGATTTGTTTTAGGACGAGGCACACAAATGGCACAGACAAAGCATTCAACATGATATAATAACAATGATAACAAATCAAATGAAGTGAACATAGTACATAATATCTACTTTTCATAATAATATAATACAGACTGGTATTCACTTAAAATAAAAACTTTAAATTCACAAAGTTAAAAATAGGTTAATTATGCTTTTTTGTTTTTGCTTTTTAGTCATTTAGTTTCTTGCTCACAAGAACGTTAATCTAAATACTAATATACACATGTAGAAAATATAAATACGTAAAACAGGCATCAATATCAAAATTCATCTTACTTTTAAACGACTAATAACAATAAATACGACAAGCAATGGAAAATCATCATTACCTTAGCTACACATCTTATATCTAATCTAACATAATAAGAACATACATAATGATAACATTTCAGATGTAATTGTCTGTGCCATTTGATGTACCTGCCCGCGAAACACGGGAAATAGTTTGTACAGATTGATGGATTTTTTTTCATAAAGATGATGATAGTGGCAATCATAAATTTTCTAAAATTTGTTAATCCCATAACTTCTATTTGAGCACAAAATAGATATAATAATCTTTTTCTCTTTTTTTAACTCAGTGGCATCGCTTTAGCTTTGTAATTCAACGAATAATTTTTTATCACATATTTCTCAAGTCTAAAGCATTTGCACGATGTTGTATTCCTACAGGTCCATGAAAACGCTTGTCCAATGGTCATTTGCTGTTAGTTTTATTTTTCCATTAAGATTTTCCCCAAATTCTGTTTCTTTGTAATTGAAATAGTGAGAGGTTTGTGTTTACTGCAGAACAGTTTTATGTGAGCAACGACTCTACATCGCTTGCTGAAGCTTAGGTAATAGCCAATAATTCATCATTCTTGTCATAAATTGATCAATTTTATAACTTGCGAGCGTCTGCCACTATTATAATAATGGACCGAAGACAGAACCTTCGTGTGAATATTTTGCTTTTGTTGTTCAGTTTGTTTGTTTTTATTTTTGGTCTGGGTTTGTATTGTGTTGTTGTTTTTTTCTTTTTTCTTTTTCATTTGCATATGGCCAGCTTTCCGCAGATTGTAGCAGGTTACTTAATGTTGCGTCGGAGTGAACCCTGTGAAAGAAGAGAGGAAATATGGAAAAATGGTTTTTAGAATCTCAACATGTCATTAATGAATTACAGTATAACATATCAGTTTTATCATATATGATAGAATAGCTTCAGTGTGTAGGAATTATGTAGAGTAATCATGATAACGTTATTGAGTTTATTAATGAAAATGATAAAGATTACATTTAGTGATTGATAATATTTTGAATTCTATGAAGTCTCCTCTTTCCTTCGTTTTTCGACTTCACTGAATTTATCACTCGGTCACCAATCTTTTGCATAACGCTACGATTGAAACCCGACTTGAATTTGCTATTGCACACAAAACAATGATATACATTATATACATTTTTACACTTCATAGTCTTTATCCTGTATAGTAAGGGTATGCACAAAATTAAAAGAAACGATAAACAAATGGATAATTGATCAAATAGATCAATACATGCTTAAACCTTGAAATGAATTAATAAATATACTAATTACCAATCTCCATCATGTAATATCGCAAAATGGCATTGTTATTCATTAGCAAAAATGTATCGTCACTAATTCATTTACCGTGAATACTGCGTAGATAATTACCTTCCTCAATGCACTCGCCCTCGCCTCCTCCGCCTCATCGGCCTCGATCTTCTCAATCATCTTGGCGACGTAGGACTGCCTGACTGCACGTCGATACACACTGGTGTCGTGGTGCTTTGCGTCTTCCTTGATGACGAATCTCAGTGCACTCTCCCAGTCCATCCCTGTCGTGCCCTTGAAAGCTGGAATCCTCTTATACACGGAGGGTACCACGCCCCTCGCACTTGGTTGCCAAAGTGGAGTTGGTCTGTTGGTGGACGTGATGGTGGAACGGGCATTCCCTGTTGACTTTGTGCCTCTGGCGATTGCACGGGGAGTGTACTTGCTCTGGAAGTGATGATTAGAGTCAAGTCAAACAGAGAGATAAATAAAGTAAAGGCCGAGTACTTCAACTCTTAGACGACACTTGTAAGCCTAAGGTAATTTAAGAAGTACAATTTTGTTAGAGAGATATCAGAAAACCCAGCTATTGTCCAAACTGCCTTGTCATTCTTGAATGTAGGAGAAATGGTGAAGTCATGAATTGATATCGATCTCCTTTTCTTTCTAAGATTACAAGATCTTACCTTAGGATATAAAGAGGAACCTCTGTTGGAAGGAGAGCTGGTTTCTGCTCTGTCAATCCAAGGCTCTGCAACTATCTTCCTGGTGACACTGCTTCTGAGTCCTAGCTGTCGCTGCTTGCAGGAAAGTTTGCTCTTAGTGCACGATTGAATGGCTCCGCAGGGCGAAAGGTGATGGTCATCCCTGGTCGACGATGACCGGCCTCCCTCCCGAGCGTCTACTGGAAGGCGAGCTGGCTGATGAAGAGGAGATTTACGGACCGGTCGAGGGAGTAAGCTCTTTCGACTCATCAGCGTCTTGCTCGTGACCAGATGATCGGACAGGAAGGGATCTTCCTTGGGCAGACTGCTACCACAGTTTGCGGTTGTCGTTGCCTCCTTTCGACATCGAACAGGAATTGGTATGCGGGTTCTCACTACCACGACCTGCCAACATCGAGAAACGAATTCATGAAAAGTGTCACTGACCAGGTCGATTATTCCCGGCTTAGGTCACAATAAAACTTGGTACTTCTAAAGTACTAACATTTTGTCTCGTATAACAAACGCAAACAGAAAAACTGACCAGCAATGAATATTATTTATTAGTGGAAAATTGAGCAAAGAAAATGGGATTCCATCGGGATCCCGAGGGAATCCCATTTTCTTTGCTCAGTTTTCCACATATAAAAATATATACAAAAAATAATAATTTTGTTCATCAAACAGTGACAATAAACAACCATGTACAGTGTACTAGAATCTGCTCTTCTGTTGCAGGTGGATTACGGTTCAGATGAATGAGGGAATTTAGTGCACTAACTACTAATTATGCAATGAGAACTTCAAAACTTTACCTTCCTCATCACCACGTCGAGTACGTTATTGAGGATTTCGCTGACAGTCGAAGTGGGGTCGTCATCGCGCTGTACACCAGATGAATCGACTCCCTGGTCGTCTACGAGAGTGCCCATTTCGTCATCAACAGGTGGCCTCGCCTCGCCTCCTCGGTGCAGTCCACCTGCCGCGCCATCTACATCGACCCATTTCCCTCGCTCGGTCGAAGGGCGAGAATCTGGGCGTGTCCCCCTCAGGTTAGGCTTGCTCCGGACTGGGATCTTGCTGGTTAGTGACCGGCCGCAGCTGTCTGAAGTCGAAGTGCGACTTTCTGTGGGGTTGCAGTTGTGGGCATGAACCTTAGCAGAAGTGTTGGCCAACTTGGTCGAAGTTGGTGGGCGACTCGGAGCAACACTCCCTTTTCGCGACATCTTAATGGGAAAAAGAAAGAAAACATCTATTTTCAATACTTTTAAGATTAACAATACTACTGAAGGTATATTTCGCACGTAAAACTTCACGACTAGTTTACTTTCACTTTCAACTGCACAGTAATATCTAAGTCTTTCTTTCTTTCTTTTTTTTTTTTTGTCTTCTGGATGACATCTCTTCATCACTTTCCCTGCTCATATTAGTTCTTTCCTTTGATGTAAGACATCTTATTCTCAGCATGCTATCATTTACAATTATTTTTTTGTCAACATAATCAAACATAATATATACAAATATGATACTCATTATAGGTAGTTTCTACAATTTCAACAATTTTGACTACACATACATCTGTAACATAATTACAGTACATGTGTTATGCATTACAATACAGAACGTATCACTAGTTTGAAGAGAAATACTCATCGAGTAACATACTTGAACACATTTTACAAAATCATATTAATCGCTGAACAAACGAAATGCAGTTTTCTTTATTTACCTCTACGATCCCTACCACCCGGTCGATGAGATCGTTAACGACCTGGCTGCCTGCTGAAGCAGCATCCTCTTCGATGGTCTTCGTGTCATCAGCGACATGATCACTCGCTCCAGTTTGGACCAAAGAGGCGTTTTCTACGACCTGGATGTCTTTAGGTCCGTCTGGTTCCGAGGGAGCTTGGAGAACCCCAGATGGTGATTCCATGGGTGCCTCGATCCCCTCTTGCTCTTCGGAGTCTCTGGGTACTTCAGCCACTGGTAGGATGATTACTGCCGTCTTGATATCAACAACGGATCGCTTTAGTCGACTTGCGGAGAACTGAGAGGGTTGGTGTGCTCTGGTAGAGTTTGCTCGTCTCGGAACCGGAATCTTGGTTGTCCCTGCCCAAGAGGTCTTCCTGGTAGGCGAGGATGGAGCGATGTCCTTCCTGGGGGAGGGGAGGGGGAGGGGAGGGGAGGGGAGGGGGAGGGGAGGGGGAGGGGAGGGGGGAGGAGAGAATAGGAGTCGATGGTCGTCGTGTAATGATGTTCAACTCTTGAGTGGTGTCATTTCCTTACTTCACATTTGATTTGATCGAAGCTCAGCGCTCGGATTTTTGCTTCCAGAGACCTAATCTTTATGTACGAGTATGTTTTGCGATTGTAACAAATCTGAATTAAATGCAAACAGAGGGAAACTGACCAGATATGAATATCCACTAATAAATCTGAATAAAATTAAATTATAAATTTCATATGAATGAGTTATTTTGTTTCCTTCATGTATTCGCTTTAAACAAATGCCCGGTAACAAGTGCTAAGTCTATGAAAAATGCATTAATAATAATAATTAGACAAATTTGTATAGCGCAGCTACTATGTAAATATACTCTACTGCGCTGTGATGTAACAGAGCTCCTGTCACTGATTAGACACACGAAAATAAATAACAAATTAATCAAAGGCTTCTGAAAAAAGATAAGTCTTCAATAAAGATTTGAAGACAACAAGTGATGATGCCTTCCTCAGTTTCTCAGGTAATTTATTCCAAAGTTTTGGAGCAGCACAGCTGAAGGCACAGTCCCCTAAAGTTACTTTCGTTTTTAAGTGAGATTGCTTTAGAAGCAACTTATCCTGTGTACTTCGTAAATTATGAGAATATGAGTGTGATTTCATTGATATCAATTCTGATAGATAACCAGGTGCTTGACCATACAATACTTTATAAACGAGTATCAAAATTTTAAATACAATTCTCTGTCTTACTGGCAACCAATGTAACTTCTTCAAAAGGGGTGTAATATGTGAAAATTTTGACGAACTGAACACAAGTCTTGCACATGCATTCTGTACACGCTGAAGCTTGGTTATCTGTGAATCTGGTAAACCAAACAATAGCCCATTACAATAATCAAGCCTATTGCTAATGAATGCGTGAACAAGAGTTTCAGCGTCTTCCTGGCTCAAATATCTACGAATGTGACGCAAGTTATGCAACATATAAAAAGCAGACTTGCATGTGGTTGATATATGCTTCTCCATGTTTAAACGAGAATCAAGCCATACACCCAGGTTTTTCACAGAGCTCGATGGTTTAACTTCCAAATCTCCAACTGATATCTTACTAATATCCAGCTTTGCTACTTGTCTTGGTGTCCCCACAACAAGAAACTCAGTCTTTCCATCATTAAGCATTAACTTATGTTTGGACATCCAAGAACGGACATAACATATACAGGATTCTAAGTTTGAAATACTATCAATGTGTTGTTCACTATCAGGACTGAAGGAAATATACAACTGTGTATCGTCAGCATAACAATGACAAGAAATATTTGGGAAACAACATTGAATACCCTTGATCAGATTACTTGTATAAAGTGTAAAAAGAAGGGGCCCAAGGCGTGACCCCTGAGGCACCCCGTATGGAACATCAAAATTCTTTGACATTACATCCTCTATCATAATCTTTTGCTGTCTGTTAAAAAGATAAGACTCAATCCATGCAAGGACAGACTCACTCATGCCAAAAGATGAATGTAACATTTTCACTAATATCCCATGATCGATAGTATCAAATGCAGCACTTAGATCGAGCAATACCAAAAATGTTACCTTTTTATCATCCATTGCCAATAAAATATCATTCTTGATCTTAATTAAGGCCGTTTCTGTGCTATGAAACTGCCTGTATGCGGACTGCATACATGGAAGCAATTCATTACCCTGTAGGTGTTCTAAAATCTGCTGAGTAGCAGCTCCTTCAACCAGTTTTGATACATATTGTAGATTGCTAACTGGTCTTAGGTTGTCATAACTCACTTCCATACCACGTTTTTTTGAGAACACACATATCTTACCGTAGTAAGATTCAATATTATATAAGCTAGTTTCTTTTTCGTGCCAAAACAAACTATAGAGGTGTCATACCTTCTCGTGCCCGGCTGTGTCAGCCCCATGAAGGATGACCTGGCTGATGTTAGAATCCAGCATCGCTCCAGCTGGGCCAACAATGATGTCGGTGAGGATGTTCGGCTCATTGGTCTTCTCGGCTTCAGGAGCTTGCAGGTGCTAAAGAATTGACCACAGCAGAATTGTTGACTTATTTTGTTTTTTTCACAAAGCAACGGGATGATTGAGAGTTGATGACAGTTATTATCTTGATTAATTTTCACCAGCGGTTGTCATCAATGTTACTATGAGGACAATATTTTAGAATGTCCTTCTTTCTGTTTTGTTTTTCTTCATGTCCATTATTTTGTAAACTTCTGCTATTCTCTTTATTTGATTTTACTTAAGTTTTGAAAGTGAATCGAACATACAGCGGAATGCATCCTAGTCACACACACACACACACACACACACACAAATGAGCTTTGATAATGATAATGATATTGTCTTATTCACCCTGGGTAGCTGCCTCTTCAGTGTTGACACTGTTCTACCAGAGGGCCCTGCCATTATTATGACCCCAGCATTTCCAGGTATCCATTTTTACACCAGGGTTTATAGAGTGGCATCACGGTTAAAAACATCTGGTCCACAGATGTAAACACTTTGCGGGACTCGAATTCGAAACCTTCTTTTCGAGAGTCTTGTCCACTATACCACAGTGTCCCCACTTTCTTTACGTCATCCATTTTTTTGTAAATTCTATCTTATTAAAGAATGGTAAGCGAACAAACGGACAACATAATAAATCAAGTTGATATGTCAGCTGCGAACTTTAATGATGGAAGCAGCTTACCTCCTGCCCCTTCGCAGTTAAACCGAGACACCGTTCCTTCAAGATCGATGTTCCGATCTCAGTCTGATCTTCCGAGTCATTGATGGGCTCACTCGTTGCCAAGGCAACAGCTACTTTCTGGGCTTCTCTGGAGATGACAGACCGCCAAAAGGACTGCTCGGCTCGCTTTAAGAGGTCTCTCAGCTGGAGTTCCGCAATTTCCTGGAAGTAGAAAAATCAACATTTTCATTTTCAACATCTTAGGAAGACCAGCAAACAAAATTTCGATACGACATTATTCAAACCCTTCGATGAACAACCTATATCCACGTGTGGACCGACGAAAACCCGCCCTTAGAGCGACAATGTGGAATTAAAAGCATCTAGTGAAAATCAAAGCAAAGCAAATCACTGGTGGTCTAATTCATCTTTTCATAATAAACTGCACACCCTATCTAGAATTGAGCTAAATTTATTGGCAATTCATTTTGGAAGTGACAACTATAGCATTCATTTCATTGAATGTGTGTTAGTTGTCAAAAAATAGTGTCCGCTTAATCCTAATCATATTGTTGATATATTCATGTTTTATGGTTTCTTACTTTGATAATCTCCATCTTTCGCGCCGCTTCCTCGTCAGATCGAGTTGGACACGTGACTTTCACGTCCAGAGTATGATGGCACACGCCCTCTCTGGACATGGAGGAAGAGCTTGAGCTGACATTGATGACGTCATAGTGAGAACCTGTCGGAACATTGTCACCATGCACAGTGAGATATTTCTTTTTAAAAGTTAAGAACATACTGAACAAAGAGATTGCCAGTGTCTCCCACTCATTCCCTTGAACATGATTCTTTTTTTCTTTCTTTCTTTCGGTTTTGGTCTTCAATTCTGAGACAACGTAATGTTGCTTATACTGACGCTGGAAGTTAAGAAAATAAAGAATAGCGAAAGAAAATGTTTGTAGGTGATTTTCCTTTAATGCTAAAACGCTAAACAATCGTATTAATTTTCGTCTTTCTCAGGTAATATGCCAATGGGTATTCCCGGCGGCATAACATAAATTGGAAGTGATCTCATTAGAAAGGAATAGGGTTGTTTTTAGAAATACAAAGATGAAGCTGGATGAAGATTATTCAACTCAGCATGTCACAAAACTGATTTGGGTCATAAAGTAATCGGTTGCTTTGACCATGTGTTACTTTTTGCCAATCACAAAATGTTATTTTGGCTTTACAGTACATGACTGTATTTGATAGATTATTGTATTGGTATAGAGTCCTCATAATCAGATCGCGTGCTTCACGCACACCCTAACTGGACATTTAAAGAGCACCACCTTGTGTCTTCTTCACTTTGAACAGCTGTCCCAAGTATCTGCCCAACGGACAGCGGCTCTCATATAGGCCTACAACCTTCGTCTTTGAATTTTTTTTTTAAATCATAAATAAGGTTGTTAGTCTCGTTGATAAATCAGTGATGTTCTACTTCATTCCTCTCTTTTGAATCTTAAGTGATTCCTTGACGTAAAAGGATTGTTTTGTTTTTAGATTCCTTTGCTTGCAAAGTCACTACCAATAGCTTATTTACTGTCTGTAGGTCTATTTCGAAGAACATTATCAGTTGTGTTCTCTTTTTCTCTCTCTTAATTCAAATGCCACCTCTGAAATATAATTCCCTAAGGATAGATAATAATCATTCAAACACTCGTCTTTATAAGTCTTATCTCCTTTTTGCCATTTCATTACTGGTCTTTTTTTAATACGCGTATCTTGATATTTCGGGACAAATTATTATAAAGCTTGTTTTCACTTGCCCGGCTATAAATAGAGTCATCCTGTGTAACGCCTGTGATCTTTGAAAAGAAAAATTTATTCTTAACGGCTGACACAAGAAAGGAATAAAATCACAACTTGCCCTTATCCTGGAGCTCGGTGTAAGGGGGTTGCCAAAACTCATCTCCGCGGTATTCTTCACTGGCGCTCTTCATGATCGGGAGCGGGGGATTTTGCTGCCAATCAGCTCTCGGCTCAGGCAGGTCCGCGGAAATGGTGGTATCTTCACTCCTCTCTTCGGCGCTTTCCTTTCGACATTTAGAAAATATGCAACCCATTCTTTGCCAGAGGGCCTGAATGCGGGTCAAATTCAGGGCTCTGTGATGCAAAAAAATGGTTGCTCTTTTTCTTTTACTATTTTGAAGTTCAGAACAGGCACTTCTTTCTCAAGCTTTCCGTACAACTATGAACCCGTGAGAAGTTTGATACACGCTGCACATGCGAGAGTGCATGAGGTTGCCGTAGTTACCCAAACATTGTCTAAGTTTTTAGCAGAATACGGGCCACAGTTGGCCCGTATTCTGCTAAAAACTTAAACCCGAGTTTAAACCCACGCTTGGGTCTAAAGTGGGTTTTTTTGGTTTAAACCTGGGTTTAAACCACCAGTTTAGACCCAGGTTTAAACCCAGGTTTAATTTGTATTCTACTAAGTCCAGCTGTGGTCTAAATTGGGTTTAAATTAAACCTACCCAGGAGGAGGTTTATTTCGAGTTTAAATCGAGTCTAACGATGACTGGTAAGGGTACCAGCACACAGATCAATGCCAAGGGCACAAAACGAGTGGCTGCCTGGATACGTACAGCAGCTAGCTTGCCGGCCACACGCGTGTACACACGAGTTATACGCCTACTACGTACTAGATCCACGGTACTTGTACACTTAGAAGAGACTCGAGATCTAAATGTTAGAAATACTAGTATTACATAGGGCATATACGTTAGTCTAAACTTTACGATGAAAATAACCTGAAGACTAGACCAAGAACTCAACGTAGGACTAGAGGGTAGAGCCTGCAGATGAGGTCGATTTGGCATAGAGTTCTACTAGTAATAGACTAGATCGAGAACCTACCCATGAGATAGATCGTAGGACTAACGTTAGGACTAGGAGTAGGGTCCTACTAACGTTAGAACCTATTCGAATAGCTATTAAACGCTAGAGTACATTATTGTAACGTTAGGACCAACGCTAGATCTATTAAAAGTTAAGTTAGTGTGGTACGGTAGGTAAAATCTACTTCAATATCGAGACAGGGTTGATGGATTGGCCGAGATCTATTTCTAAATTTTAGAATGGTTTCCATTTTTATTAACTGACAATCTTAAGAGAAAAGCTTTTATTCAATTTCCTACCTCAAAGTCCTGGTTTGATCAATCGCCAATCCAATCGCCAATTGCACGATTCAATCGACCTAAAAAGCCATGTCCCATCCAGCGCACACAGCAACCGTGCCGCCGGCCGGTGCGGCGCGATGACTCTGCTGGTAACTGAGCATTCAAAGCTAGCTACACATAGTAGCCAGGAATATAATAGCGCTACGCGTACCATGTATCCTGGCCTGTGATGTGCGTCGCACACGTACACAAACTGTACAGTAATGTACAGTGCTTCACGAGTCGTCGTAAGCAAAAATACAGCATGCCCTTATTCGACATAAATACCCGTAAAAACTATTCAAAATCCAAGAAAGTCACGCTCATGTGACTGATACACTGCCAATAATAAATTTAAGTGGATTTGTGGAGAGAAAAGTACTCAGAGATGGAGAATTTCTTCTTCCATAGAGGGCACCATGGTGGCTTGACCCAAGACTATTTCGGGTTTAATTTAAACCCGAAATAGACTTGGGTTTAACTAAACCTAGCTAGCAGAATACAAAATTAAACCTCCGGTCTAGCTAAACCATAGGTGAGTCTAAAATTGGTTTAAACCTTGGTCTACAGTAGAATACGGGCCAATGTCTGTCATAGTACGCGCGCAAATTATTATGACGCAATAAATGCATGTGCGTATCATTTAAGCAGATCGTCACACGTCACGTTTGGTTGATAATGTTGTTGTTGTTGTTGTTGCTTTTGCGCACCCAAAGAGACATCGCGCCTACTAGCAAGTAGTGTAAAAAAACACAACAGCGAGATTCCTCTCTTCTTCTTCTTCTTCTTCTTCTTCTTCTGGTTAAGTCTGCCTCCTTCAATAGGCTGAAGATTCTTGCAGACTGTGCTATTTACATTATCATACGGTTTATTTACAGATATTTACAAGTACATAACAAATTTTGTCACAAATGTATACACTAGTAGTTATGTACCATGTATGCATGGTTGTTTTGATGTGTATGTACACAGGTGGACCAGATTAATGGAGAACATTCTATGTGGTATACATATAGTACATACAGGCTGACCAGATAAGTGGAGAATTTTCTAGGTGGTATACAATGTAGCTATACAGTACATGCATGTAACAGGAAATACATTATAGCTCACTCAATCTAGAATGATTTCACCCATTCCAGAAAGTTCTGGGAAGTGCTTACATGTTTGGCTGAGGGAGGCACTGTCCCTGTAGCCCAATGTGATTGGTAGTTAATTTTGGCAATGATGTTATGCAGTGAGTCATCCAGGATTCCTGGAACTTGGACTAGCTAGTAGGTTGGAGAGAGTTATAGAATGTGCTAGAAGGGGGTGAATGGATAGTATATAAGCCAGAGAAATTCTGCAGTAGGCAGAGTACCCAACACCTCTGCTCTGAGAGTTACGTCACTTCTGGCTCTGAAGCGACTTGTAATAGTCAGTCCTGTGTTACCTGCTGACCTGTTATGTTTGTGGAGATACTTGGCCTGGGAGACATTTTGCCTGCAGAGAATTAATGTGCCTTCATTGGACTCCATATTTTAATGTCAACGGACATTGCTACGGCAAAGCTGTGACGGGCTGGATTCCTAGCTGGACAATATAAAGTGAATCATCATTCAATGCATCGACGGGATGTGGTCGTTGGATTCTGCACATTTCGCTGGGAACATTATACTGTGGATCTATTGTGGACATATACCCTGGAATTATAACGCGGACTATTGTAACCTGCGCCTCTGGAGTTACGTCGGAGGAATCATTCATCGGTGCCTCAAGGATCATTCGTCTGTGCATCGAACATCGTATTTGGACACTTTCAAAGGATTATTTAATACGTGTAAGTGATTCCACTACCGATTTATAACCGCTTCTATTGATCATTGTTGTACTGATGTGACGCCGATTACCAGTCTGTACCCACAATATCACTGTTAATAAACCGCCTGAACATCAGTTGATTGTTTCTTTTGTGCGATCATTCTCAGAGTGATTTTGGTCGTAACAAAATTGGGGGCTTGTGTCCGAGAAGTGAATTTAAGCCAAAATTTAGAATTTGGAACGTTCCGGAACTTAGAATATTGGTACAGACATAATACCAGTTGAATTGATTGTTCAATTGTATATTGTGTGTATTACAGTGTGACAATGTCAATCAGTACAATGGATGTTCAGGCATTTGTTCAGAGGACAGATTTGTCCCTCAAAGATTTGCAAAGGTTACGCAAATGTGATTTGACTGCTATTGCACAGCATTTAAATGTAGATGTTCCACAAGGTGCAAGAAAGGCAGAGATTCTTGACTTAGTAGCTGGTCACATGGAGCTCAAAGAAGAAACTGACACTCCAGATCAAGCTCAAATTTCTGATCAGACACGGCTTGAGCTTGCTAAATTGGAAATAAAGGAGAGAGAAAGAGCAAGGGAATTAGAACTGGAGAAAGAGAAGATGAGACTAGAACTGGAAATGAAGGAAAGGGAAAAACAAAGAGAAATGGAAATGAGGAAATTCGAAATGGAGCAGCAAATGAAGTTGCGTGAGATGGAATTGACTCATGCACAGACTGTTGGAAATCGTGAAAGGGCTCCCTCTGAATTTGATTTGGCTAAGAACATTCGATTGGTGCCAAAGTTTGAAGAAAACAGAGTTGATGCATATTTTGTGTCATTTGAGAAGGTGGCTAACAGTTTGAACTGGCCACAGGAATTTTGGCCCTTGCTCCTTCAAAGTGTGTTTGTCGGCAAAGCAGCTGATGTGTACTCATCTCTCTCTGAAGAGCAATCACGTGACTATGCTACAGTCAAGAAAGCAGTGTTGAATGCTTATGAGTTGGTGCCAGAGGCGTACAGACATAAGTTCAGAAATTCGTACCGCAGACCAGGCCAGACACATGTTGAGTTTGCCCGTGAAAAAGAAATGATGTTTGATAGGTGGTACAGGTCCCTGAAAGTGGATCAGGATTTTGATAACCTACGTGAGGTTGTTCTCTTGGAAGAATTCAAAAACAGTGTTGCTTTCAGTGTGAGGTTGCATCTGGAAGATCACAAAGTGACGAGTTTGCATAAAGCAGCCTTGATGGCTGATGAGTATGAGCTGACCCACAGAAATGACAACAGACCACCTTTCAGGAATTTCTCTGGAAATAAGAGAGACAAAAATCAGTCGAGCAATCCAAAGAATGCTGGTCCTGAAAAAGGCACGAGTTCTGAAACTTCATCGGCACCAAAGCCTCAATCTGACAAAGGGTCCAGTACAAGTGCAAATGTCATCAAATGTTTTCACTGTAACAAGACAGGGCATGTAAAGTCACAGTGTTGGAAGTTGCAAAACAAAACAAAGAAGGACTTGGGATTTGTCATGTCAAAAAGTGTCCTACCAGAAAACAGTGTCCCGTTCAGTGAAACACAGGCCATTGAAAGTCAATCTCCCAAATTCAAAGATAGGCTGAAGCAGGTGGATGAGAGCTATCGTAGCTTTTTGTTTGAAGGTGAGGTGACCCCATGTACTTCTGGTGAGGCAGGTAAGCCAGTAGTCATCCTGCGGGATACGGGGGCCTCTCAGTCGTTGATGGTGGGTGGTGGTATGATTTTTCCACCAGATAGTGCAGTGAATGCAAAAGTCTTGATTCAGACTGTTGATGGCAGTTATATGTCAGTGCCACTGTATAGAGTGGATTTGAAGTGTGACCTAGTTTCTGGTCCTGTTACTGTTGGAGTTGTTCCTGAGTTGCCCATGGTAGGCATTGACTTTTTGTTGGGGAATGACTTGGCTGGGGACAAGGTGGTTGCGTCTCCAGTTGTTTCGGAGAAACCAGTGGTGGTTGCTGAAACTGAGCAGTTGCAGGAGGAATTTCCTGGGATTTTCCCAGATTGTGTTGTGACTAGGTCTCAGGCTCGTAGAGCTGTTCAAGATGATGCGGATTCTGTTGATGTGGAGGAGAATTCCGGTGTTTGGTTGGCAGAAACCTTTTTCAAGGATTTGAATGATGGGGTTGCTGTATTAGGCTCCGAGGCTAACAGCGATGGGCTGTTTAGCAAGTCTTCCTTGGTTGAAGCACAGCAGGCAGACTTTGAGTTGAAAGGCTTGTCTCAGACGGCGTGTTCTGAGGCTGAGGCTGAAAAGGTCCCTGAGTGCTATTATGTCAAAGATGGCATTTTGATGAGGAAGTGGAGACCTCCCCATAGGCCAGCTGATGAGGATTGGACGGTGGTCCGTCAAGTTGTTGTCCCTCCTAGTTACCGCGGTGAGATCTTGAGGATTGCTCACGAGTTACCAGTTGGCGGCCATTTAGGCGTCAGAAAGACAAAGGATCGGATCATGAGGCATTTCTATTGGCCAGGGTTGAATGTGGATGTGGCTGAGTTTTGCAAGACTTGTCACACATGTCAGGTGGCTGGTAAACCGCAGCATTCAGTGAAGCCGGCGCCATTGATTCCGATACCTGCGTTTGAAGAACCATTCAGTCGGGTTCTAGTCGACTGTGTTGGACCTTTGCCTAGGACTAGGTCGGGTCATAAGTACCTCTTGACAATCATGGATATGTCCACACGGTTTCCAGAGGCTATCCCATTGCGAAATATCACTGCTAAGACTGTGGTAGATGCTCTAGTGCAGTTTTTCACTAGGTATGGGTTGCCCAAGGAAGTGCAGTCTGACCAAGGGTCAAATTTCATGTCAGGCATATTTCAAGAGGTGATGTATCGTTTGGGTGTGAAGCAGCTGAAGTCGTCAGCTTATCATCCCCAATCCCAAGGTGCGTTGGAGCGCTACCACCAGACCCTAAAGACAATGATTAGGGCATTTTGTGAGGAGTATCCCGAGGATTGGGATAAGGGCATCCCTTTCCTGCTGTTTGCAACGAGGGACTCCCCAAACGAGTCGACGGGTTTCAGCCCATTTGAGTTGGTGTACGGTCATGAAGTCAGGGGCCCACTGAAGCTCATCAAAGAGAAATTCATGACTGAGGATGATGAGGTCCACCTACTTGACTACGTGTCAAAGTTTCGTGAAAGGCTTTCAAAGGCTTGTGAGGTAGCTAGGGAACACTTGAAAGTGTCACAAGACTCTATGAAGAGAAAGGCAGACAAAAATGCCAAAGCCCGAACTTTCAACCCAGGTGACAAAGTTCTTGTACTGCTGCCCATACAAGGTGAACCACTGAAAGCCAAGTTCAGTGGCCCATACTGTGTCAAAAAGAAACTCAATGATGTGAACTATGTGATCAGTACGCCAGACAGACGAAAAGATCAGAGGGTGTGTCATGTAAACATGCTGAAAGAGTACTACGAGAGAAAGGCTAGTCAGCCGGTAGGCGTAGCTCAGGTGGTAGTAGAAGAAGTAGATGAAGAGGGAGAAGCTCAAGATGAGAATGGAAGTGAGCCCTCTAGTGCCAGGTTGTCTAACTCAGAGATGTTAGGGAAAGTAGATGAGGCACTGAACTACCTACCTGAAAATCAGAGGAAAGATGTGACTAGTCTGTTACACGAGTACGAAGAATTGTGTAAGGACAAGCCAGGTTGCACCCCTCTGGCTGTACATGATGTTGATGTAGGAGATGCTGACCCTATCAAGCAAAACCCTTACAGGTTAAACCCGAGCAAACTGCAAAAAGTAAGGGAAGAGGTTCAATACATGCTGGACAATGACATAATAGAACCTAGTAAAAGCAGTTGGAGCTCCCCAATCGTCATGGTGCCCAAACCGGATGGGTCTCAAAGATTCTGTATAGATTACAGAAAGGTGAATGCCGTGACGAAAACAGACTCTTTCCCCATTCCCAGACTAGAAGACTGCATTGATAGCGTCGGAAATTCTGCATATGTCAGTAAAATAGACCTTCTAAAGGGATACTGGCAAGTGCCCTTGACCGACAAAGCCAGACAGATTTCTGCCTTTGCTACACCAGATGGCTTGTTCCAATGCAAAGTAATGCCATTCGGCATGAAAAATGCTCCAGCCACCTTCCAACGGCTGACAAACCAAATCATTGCCGGACTTGACCACTGTGTAGTATACATTGATGACATCCTTGTGTATAGTGACACGTGGGAGGAGCACATTACACACTTGCGGCAACTTTTCGACAGACTCAAGGAGGCCGGATTGGTGATTAATCTGGCAAAGAGTGAATTTGCAAAAGCCAAAGTGGTGTATCTCGGGCATGTAGTCGGTCAGGGACAAGTATTGCCAAGAGAAGCCAAGGTAGAGGCTATACTAGGCTTTCCCATCCCCCAATCCAAGAAGGAGTTGCTCAGATTTCTGGGCATGGCTGGTTTCTACAGGAAATTTGTACCGAATTTCAGCACTGTAGTCACCCCCCTAACAAACCTGCTGAAGGGCAAGGCAAAGTACACCTGGACTGATGAGTGTCAAAGAGCCTTCGAGAAACTAAAGGCAGTCCTTGCTAATGAGCCTGTTTTGGCAGCTCCTGACTTCGCAAAGCCATTCAAGGTGGCAATAGATGCTAGCGATGTAGGAGTGGGAGCGGTTTTGCTCCAAGAAGATGAAGAAGGCACTGAACGACCAGTTAGCTACTTCTCCAAAAAATTGAACGCATACCAGAAGAAGTACTCCACAATTGAGAAGGAGGCTCTCAGTCTCATCCTTGCCCTCCAGCAATACGAAGTGTACTTGACAAATAGCAAAGGGGAGATCACGGTCTATACTGACCACAACCCCTTGGTCTTTTTAGACCGGTTCAAAATGAAGAACAACAGGTTGTTCAGATGGAGCATGATGACGCAGCCATATGCACTAAAAATCAAACATGTGGCAGGCAAAAACAATGTAATTGCCGACGCTCTGTCAAGAGTGTAACATGAAGAGAGTATTAAAGGTGAAAAGTTTTCACCGCATATCATTCCCAGTGTATGTGTTTCGCATATTCACTAATGTATATGCAAAACAGTTTGACATGATTGTATAAGCTCCGAGAATCCAAGCAATATCATTGTAAATGGTATCCATGACAAGAGAACATGGAATTAATACAGCTATCCAAAAGGCATGTGATAGTATGTGATTATTGTAGTTTGACTTGGATTTTATCTCACATTCATTGTAAATAACAATGACAAATTGTGAAGGTAAAAGAAACCCTTGCTACAGCAAGGCTTTCTTTTTCCCATGGGGGATGGTGTCACAAATGTATACACTAGTAGTTATGTACCATGTATGCATGGTTGTTTTGATGTGTATGTACACAGGTGGACCAGATTAATGGAGAACATTCTATGTGGTATACATATAGTACATACAGGCTGACCAGATAAGTGGAGAATTTTCTAGGTGGTATACAATGTAGCTATACAGTACATGCATGTAACAGGAAATACATTATAGCTCACTCAATCTAGAATGATTTCACCCATTCCAGAAAGTTCTGGGAAGTGCTTACATGTTTGGCTGAGGGAGGCACTGTCCCTGTAGCCCAATGTGATTGGTAGTTAATTTTGGCAATGATGTTATGCAGTGAGTCATCCAGGATTCCTGGAACTTGGACTAGCTAGTAGGTTGGAGAGAGTTATAGAATGTGCTAGAAGGGGGTGAATGGATAGTATATAAGCCAGAGAAATTCTGCAGTAGGCAGAGTACCCAACACCTCTGCTCTGAGAGTTACGTCACTTCTGGCTCTGAAGCGACTTGTAATAGTCAGTCCTGTGTTACCTGCTGACCTGTTATGTTTGTGGAGATACTTGGCCTGGGAGACATTTTGCCTGCAGAGAATTAATGTGCCTTCATTGGACTCCATATTTTAATGTCAACGGACATTGCTACGGCAAAGCTGTGACGGGCTGGATTCCTAGCTGGACAATATAAAGTGAATCATCATTCAATGCATCGACGGGATGTGGTCGTTGGATTCTGCACATTTCGCTGGGAACATTATACTGTGGATCTATTGTGGACATATACCCTGGAATTATAACGCGGACTATTGTAACCTGCGCCTCTGGAGTTACGTCGGAGGAATCATTCATCGGTGCCTCAAGGATCATTCGTCTGTGCATCGAACATCGTATTTGGACACTTTCAAAGGATTATTTAATACGTGTAAGTGATTCCACTACCGATTTATAACCGCTTCTATTGATCATTGTTGTACTGATGTGACGCCGATTACCAGTCTGTACCCACAATATCACTGTTAATAAACCGCCTGAACATCAGTTGATTGTTTCTTTTGTGCGATCATTCTCAGAGTGATTTTGGTCGTAACAATTTAAAGAAAATAACAAGTCACTGTGATCAACCGTTAGTCGGTTACGGAATTATCCTACAGATGGCGCTGAAACAATTTCTGACGACAGGGAATTCCAGCTCCTTACAGTTCTTGGAAAGAACGAATGACGATGCGATTTAGTTCTCGAGTATGGTACCTGATAGGAATGTGGTTGCGAGGCTCTCGTCAACTGAGTAACCTGTTTGATGCTATAGTCCTGTGCTGAAAGATGAGTAAGAGTATGGTGTATTTTGTATATCATAATCAGCCTGTCATTCTCTCTGCGCTGTTCCAGAGTGGTCCAATCAAGTTCTTGCAGCATTTTGGTGACACTTGAGGTGTTATGGTAGCGATTTAAAGTGAATCTCGCAGCTCTTCTCTGGACCACTTCCACTTTGTGGATGAGGTTCTTGGAAGATGTGCCCCAAACTGTGGAAGCATACTCTACAATTGGTCGAACCAACGTTTCGTAAGCTGTGGCTTTAACATCAGAAGATTTTATGCGAAGATTGCGTCTTAGAAATGCAAGGACGTTATTGGCTTTATTGATAGTATTATTGATGTGTAGGGTCCACTTCAAATCAGAAGTGATGGTTACACCCAAGTACTTCACGGATTCAACAGACTCAAGAGGGGCGTTATTCAGATGATACACGTGTTGCACCTTTCTTCTTTTCCTGGATATTGCCAAAACCTTGCACTTATCTGTGTTCAAAACCATCATCCATTTTTTTTTTCTTTTTTGCCCAGTCACCAATTTTGTTTAGGTCCTCTTGAAGATTTTGCGTATAATGTTGATTGTCAGTGGTCATGTAGGAAATTGCATCATCGGCAAAAAGGCGAACCTTTGACGCTGCTTTATAGACCGTCAGGTAAGTCATTAATGTAAAGCAGAAAGAGGCAAGGCCCAAGAACCGACCCTTGAGGCACACCAGATCCTGCCGCTATTGGAGAATATTATTTTAATACCATCCAAAACGACCCTCTGACTTGTTCATTTGAGCAAGCTTTGAATCCATTTCAGATTTTCCCCCTGATACCGTATAGTAGTCCAGTTTACGTAAAAGCCGCTCATGTCCAACCTTGTCAAAAGCTTTTGAGAAATCCATTATTATATATCCGCTTGACGCCCTTCATCCAAGTTCCTGTGTACAGGTGTAGATCGCTTGTGAAACCTAGTAATTGTTGTTCACATGACATGTTCTTACGGAAGCCATATTGCAGGGGGAAAATAATGTTACTTTCGTCCCCGTGCTTCATAATTTTGCTGGCTAAGACGTGTTCCATTAGCCTGCAGCAGATACATGTCAGCGAAATGGGGCGGTAGTTTACAAGAGTAGATCGATAACCTTTCTTGTAGACTGGTACAACATTTGCTTCACGCCAATCATTTGGTATTTCACTTAATTCATATGACAACCGGAATATATTGCAAAGAATTGGACCCAGAATTTTTGCCAGCTGCTTCAAGACTCGTGGAGTTATACCATCCGGTCCTGGGGCTTTGTATATCTTCAGGGCCGGCGCAGCGTTTCCAAAAGTGTGGGGGCCCACTTCCGGGTTTCAGGAGCTAACAAGCGAAAAAAAAAAAAAAAAAAAGGTCTTCAGAAAAAGCATACCCTAACCGCCGCCATACTTCACGATCTCTATCTATACTTCTATTTTTGTGCCACTTCCGTACTTCCGGGTTACAAGTTCCGGGGTTAAAAGTGTGGAGGCCCGGGCCCCCCCGGCCCCCACGGCGCCCACGGCTGCGCCGGCCTTGTGACTACGATCTATAGGGTCTCGAGAATTGACAAGGGTTGAAAAAAAGAGAAATACAAACCAAGTATCCTATGGCTTAATATACAATGCTTACATCAGGTTTGCTGGCATATTACGAAAAGTGAGCCCATGCACTATCATATGTACAAAATTAATGTGCACTTATGAAGTCACATAAATTTGTCTAGCGCACCTCCATGTTTGCGAAATGATTGATTAATTTACATAACATTCATTAGATAATTAGATTTAAAAAAATGTTTGTTGCAAAGTCGAAACAAGTTTTTAATACCTATTACACAGTGATATACACTACATCTTTTTAATCTTCAGAATAATCTCTGAAAAAACTAAAAGCGTGATTGTCGGAGAGACATAGACCATTATTGTCGGACACTGGCATGATGGGAAGGGAGATCCCTCTATACACCCCGGGCGCTTCGATTCCTCAATATTGTATGGGGTTATTCTTACGTAATTTTTGCTAAACCCAACCCTTTGCCCCCCCCCCCCCGCTCCCCTTCGTTAAATTCTAGATGATTATGGGTCCGACACCCATCATATCCATTATGATATTCGTGGTGGTTTTCACTCTTGTGAGAGAACGTAAAAATGCTATCTTCTTCTTGCGCATGGTTTCACCCGCAGTGGCGGATCCAGGGAGGACCGCAACCGGCGCACGCCCCCCCCCCCCTTATTTTTTGTTGAAACAAAAGAAATAAACAGACAAAAATGGGGGAGGGGTGCGTGCGCCCCCCCCCCCCCTTTAATTTTGTAAACGCGCCCCTTCTTTACGGAATTCCTGGATCCGCCCCTGACCCGTGACCTTCATGTCTGAAGAAATATTATGGGAATCCTTTAACTACCGGTAGAAAATCATGTACATTGTATGTTGTGATCGTGTGCGGGTCAGGTGCATTTGTGTCAGTGCAATAAAAGTAGTGGTTTAGATGCGAATAAAAGTATGATGGGGTCCAACCACGCTGTGAGTCGATCCTACCGCCAAACATTGGCGAAAGACTTGTACTGATGTTGTCATGGAGACAGCATCAGGAGAGATAGATATATAGAGAGAGAGAGAGAGAGAGAGAGAGAGATAGAGAGAGAGAGAGAGATAGATAGATAGATAGAGAGAGAGAGAGGGAGAGAGAGACAGACAGACAGACAGACAGATAGATAGATAGATAGATAGATAGATAGATAGATAGATAGAGATCAATGAAAAGATAGATAGATAGATAGATAGATAGATAGATAGGTAGGTAGGTAGATAGAGAGAGAGAGAGGGGGGGGGGGGAGGAGGAAGGGAGAGCATTCCAGGTAATGACAGTCTGAGGAAACAATATTGGTGATGGTATTTCTTAACGCTAACTGGTAACTAATGATCCCAATGATGGTACATGTTATTATGTGTGTTTTGTTACCTTTTCTTCACAAGATCAGTACATACACTTGTATTATGAAATCTAATTCAACCACCGGTGTTCTGAAGTAACTATAAAAGCTAATTTCAGTTCGAAATTACTTCCGGTCTTTGATTAAAAAGTATGGTTCTAGGCTTTTTTTTTTCCTTCCTGTATTAAGCACATGTAGTTTCTTGGGAGAAACGAAAACAATATGAAAATAGAGTAAACAGATTGACAATAGTCATCCATGCATCATATAATTGCGGAAGTCTTTTCATCGATAAGGTCATTATGTTTCTATGGTAACGACAAGCAAAGAAATGGCGATATACTGTCTACTCATCCCTAAAATCATTACATTATGCATGGGTAATTAAGTAATTCCAACAGTCAGAAGTTTATTTTATGGTGCGATCAGGATCAAGTACGATCCATTATCAAAATTGAAACACAATGGATCTCGCGCAACTCAGCCGTAAAGCGTGAACTATAATGACAAACGACGCGGCAATTCCCCAAGCCGCGTCTAATTATGTGTCATCCGTAACAGTCATCCCGTGCCGGTAAAACGATTTCATTGTACATCATTCAGGAACTCTGATCAGATGTACGTGTAGTATTCAGCATTAATACTGATGCACACACGCTCTGTTTCTATGGGTTTTCACTGGTAATAGGATATGGATCATCGCAGCGGCCTCTCTGTTGCTTTTGTTGCAATTGTTAAGAGCACACTAAAACAATACTGAACTCATTGATTGAATGAGTACTAATAATGTGATTGATGTAAAGAATGGCTACCACATAAAAGCACGCACAGACACGGCAGAGGCATACACACAATGAGATGAGAAGTGCCTACATACAAGTGTCATGCTCGAACATGCCGTGTGCGTTGATTTCAGTAGTCAACCCACCAAATCTATTTAAAACACACACACACACACGCACACGCACGCACACGCACACGCACACAAACACACTATCTGCACAACACCTACAGGCAACACAATGATAGTGAACAAAGAGGAATAAAGAAAGGTCAGTTTTAAGACTTAAGACATGTACTGTACTATGTGTCCAGCTGCCAAACGTACCTGATCAAAAGACACACTGATTTGGTGGTAAACATATACAGTCTGTACAGTGCACTCCCGTTATAATGAACACGGTTATGACGAAATTCCGCTGACAACGAAGTAAAAATTCAGGCCACCACATTATCCACCTTTTGCATTTCTATTGTTTATTTGTTCAGAAATCATGATATTTCGATATAACGAAAGAAAATTGCAGGTCTCGAGGACTTCGTTACAACGGGAGTCCACTGTAGTTTGAAGGCAGAAATCATATTTTGGCTCAAGCTCCAAAATTGGCAAAGTACTCAATGTCAAGAGCACAGCGTATTTCATTTTAGGGGGAAAAAAAAGAAAGAATGTATACGTACATCAACCATGATTTTTGATTTTGTTGAAGAAAAACATACCAAATATTGTTAAAACAACGTAGGCAGTAGATCTACAGGTACACTTGAAAGAATTCCAGTAACACTTTCCATTAGAAAGGAACGCAGTACCACAAGAACACAGAACCACTGACAAGTGTTTCTCAAGAACCATCTTTCCTGTGTATTTATCTCAAGTCTGTACATTTGACCCGTTGAGGACGGTTTGATTTTGCTACAACACGCATTTCCCATAGACACCTGCCCGAGTATACTCAGGACTCGTCCTCGACGGGTTAACAATACATGCCTATACAGTTGAACCTCTCGTATCCGGACAAGTCGGGACCGGGGCTCATCCGGATAAGGGATTTGGCCGGATACGGGAGACTCAATGCTTTATACATGTACATATATACACACACATGTACTGATGTAGCCCATTGTAGTACCACATGTAGTAATGTGTATACTGCAACCTTTTCATTGTTACACTCAGTAACAGACCTCGAAATAGAGGTTAGTGTTTGCAAGAAAGCAAATCATTTTCTTTTATAAATTCTTGGGATGATTTACCTAGATAAGTATTAAGAAATGTATCAGGTATATGTAATTCATGTGTGTTTGTGTAGGAGTTCTCAAGGAGTTGGGAATCCCCCTTTCCTCCCGTAATTATTAAAAAAAAAAAAAGAAAATCACGGCGAGATTGCGTCCGTATAATAGAGAGATCCGGATAAAGGGAGGCCGGATAAGAGAGGTTCAACTGTACCTAATTTGACTCCTTGGTGGGAGAAGACACACATTATTCAGTACACAATCCACATATCATTCAGTGAATTCTATTTAGATCTAGGTCCTTTTCAACACGATTTTAACATCAAATTACTGCACTACCTTTGATTTATTTATTTGTTTAGTTCTGGGGTGAGGGGAAGGAAGCTGGTTCCAAAGAATTAAACATGAATTTAGACTGACTTGATTGACAAAGGTGACTAATTACTGTAACTTGAAACAAATGTGTTACTGTAAAGCAAGATATATTCATGGCATGAAATTTTCGCAAAATTGGAGCCAAACGCCTCTCTTGTGGCATGAAATTTTCATGAATTGCCACTGATATTAAATTCATATTATAGTGCGAATCTTCGTTCTTGCGAAATTAGAGAAATAAAAATACACACGAACATTCCTCATTTTACAGTAATGCGTGGACAAAGCTCTCACACTGGCAAGAGTATCTCGGGTTGAGACTCCTTTTTGCAAGCCACCACTAGAGGGAAGCAGAGAGGAAACCACACAAGCCTTCATTACAATTTGGGTATCCTCCACAAGCACAACTGTGTTATCCAAGTTCTCCTGTGAATAGCTACTACATTGTGCGCCAGTTATGACAAGCACAAAATTTGTTGAAACAGAGTAAAAATGCAGGCCCCCAAACTATTTATATATCTTTATATACTTCATTAGCTCAGCTAAAAACAAATTTCAATACAGTATAATGAAAGAAACTTAGTGGTCCCGAGGACTATGCTATAACGGAAGTCACATGTACTTTGAGTGACTAGACTGACTGCATTTTAAACATCAAGCCCAAGGCAAAGAATACATGAGAAAACTAGATATATCGCTACGGCGACTGATATGCCTCCGCCATAATGCATGGTTCTCCTAATAGGTCCATAGTACAATGTCTTGACAATGTGTGATGACAGTTTCAAACAATTGGCAAAATATTAAAATGACAGGTTTGACACAAATGTGCTGAATGTTCACTTTCCTAGAACTAGGTTCAATTGGATGAATGATTAAAATGTCAGAGTGCAGGTATTTGGGGAACTAATGATTTTTACTTGACTTTTGACCCTTTTATAAGTTTATGCATTGAGTAATTTTTCAAGGTATTGAGAAAAAGTATAATTTCAGTATCAAATGGGAAAATAGCATTATCTAAACCTGGCCTTTGACCTTTGACCTCATAGTTCCAAAGAGAATCACTGTTAGGTTGAACATGCATAAATATGTAAGTTTCATGATGATACCTTGAGTTACTTTTGAGATATGGAGGAAAAAGTGCAATTCAGCACTTTCACTTGACCTTTGACCTTTGACCTTTAGGCAAGAAACTTCCCACAGAATATATATTGGGTAATACATGTATACATCAAGTTAAAAAAAAAAACCTTCATTCATTGCATAAATATAAGGAAAGTAGTGATATTTTGAGGAGTTGACCTTGACCTTTGACCCCCTGACCTTTGATCCATGACCCCCAACTTCCCTAGATAATCACTGCCCATCGGTACAAGCATATATACTAAGTTCCATGAAGATACCTTGAACCATTTGCGAGATATGGAGAAAAACATGAAATTTCAATTATTTTTTTTCACAAAATAACCTGTGACCTTTGACCTTTGACCCTGTGACCCTAAAATCCACACAAAGTATTATCCCCCAAGGATATACCCTCATACCAAGTTTGATGTAAAACCACCACACGGTTCTTGAGATATCGACAAAAACAAAACGGGACGGACGGACGGACGGACGGACGGACGGACGACCCGAAAACATAATGCCTCCGGCCACTTCGTTGCGGAGGCATAAAAAAAATGCTCAATGCAACATAAATTTCTTTTTCTTTTTTTCACAAGTACATTGTACATATGATATGGTAAGAAAGTGTATAGCAAGAGAACAGGTTTGATATTGAAAAGAAAATTACTTTGGGATCAAACTTGGACAGTTCAATTACAGACACATTACTTTGAGTTAGTCAAAACAATCAAGAAAGTCACGAGTACACAATTCCCATTAACTCTTCCTAGAACATGGTCTCCGTCAGTTTCAAATTCTCACACAATTTTTCAAATGTAACGGAAAATAATAAGAACTTTTCCTGTTTCTTTAATAGAATGCATATCAAATGAATCCCTTTAAAGCAAAAAAACAACAACAACAACAACAAAAACTGCACATGAGCTCATGGACTATTAAACCTTAAAAATGCAGGGTGGAATAAGATATATCTCACAGAGAACGAAGCGAAGATGGGTGAGCTGGTTAAAGGTTATGACATGGCACCAGTCAAGATCTAAATCAACCACCTCTATTGGTATGCAGTGGGCTTTGGAGCTCAAGCAAAATTTGGGTAGTTGCCAGAAATCACACTTTGTGAATGAAGGGATCCTGTATCAGAATACAATTTCAACATATCTGTAAGTTGAACAAATTCTGTTGGTTGAATGGGCTCTGCTTCTGGGTTACAACATGGCCACTGCCTGAAACTCATGTGGCAAAAAAATCTGTGCGTGTGTACAGGACTCCTGTCAGCAAGGTTTGGATCAGCACTGTTTCCTGAGGGCAGCAAACATCACTGTCGACACAATAAACCATGGTGAAAAATCTTGTTGTAGTCAGCACCTAGAGGATGTTATGTTACGGACTCAAGGTCATGATTTGCCCTCTGGTCTGGTATCCATGGTGACCTGGATCAAGAAACAGGAGAGAAGATGGAAGTGTGGAATCAAGTGTCTGCTGCAACAGAATAAAAATGTATTTACCGTATCAGTGATAGTGATAAGCATGGTTTTATTCAAATTCATGAATTTCTTCTAATTCTTTTTTTATGTCGATGGAGGGCAATTTGTCAATCAGCAGCATGGTTTTACTTGAATATCCTCGGGGTCAGAGAGAGAGAGAGAGAGACAGCGACAAAAATTGAGGTAAAACAAGACAATCTGCCATTCTGTTGTTATTTTCCTTGAGAACGAGTGCAGTGTCATCTTTAAAAACAAAAAACAAAAGAACTCACCTTTACAAAATATGTTATTGATATAAATGATGAAATGAGGTGCAGTCTGTATTGATAATTTGCAGTTGAAGACTACCAGTATTTCATTACATTGTAAAGGAAATGGCATTCAAGATCTGAAACTATCAGTAAGTTGAAGCGAGATATAATGGTTTAACATCATAACTTCTACAGACATGCCTCAACTTCAAAATCATTATGAAGTATCGCTTGTCACATTCTACCGACTACAATCATTGTTTGATTAAACTCCATGCCTTTTGTTTCTCTAGGCTCTGACAAATCATTGCATTTACAATATGACCTTGAGCAGTGACCTTGATCATGTGATTTGCCCTACAACACAAGCAAAAATTATCCTGGTACAGTTCACTAAAGTTCAAATTTTAATTGCCTTTGAACTTATTACAACATAGAGCACAGCTCCACCAATCGTGAAGTGGTAAGATCTTTTTCTTATGTGTGTGTTTTGTTGTTTGTTTTTTTCCGTTCACCCTTACTGTGCTTTGTTTGCTAAATGGCACACTTGTTGGTGCGGTTTCTTCGCTGTATGGCGCATTATCATGTCTGGGAACTACTTGTCTATGAATAGAGATTACCTAATCCCCCTAATCCAATTGTGTCATCATTGCCTTCCTGTTGGACTGAGGCATAGTTACTATACCTGAGTGGGCTTGCTACTCTAACAACTGGGTCAAGTTTGGATGGATTGATGAATGCTGATGGAAGAGTTTGGCAAATTGAGAATCTAAGTGCCTTGGCATATAAAAGATAAAATCAAAACTTACCGGTTTCTTTGCTCTGTCCTCAATGAGGTTCCAGGTGTGATAATGACACTGTTAGGAGAAGTAGAAAAAAAGCAAAAGTGTGTAGACTCAAGGTCATGACAAGGAAGCTGCATTTGGCAGTGACAGTACTCATCATCATCTACAGCATGAAAATTCAAATCTAATGTGCTTGTTTGACAACTTTGTGCACTGAACAAAAAGTAGGACAAAATAAACATCAGAACATTGAATTTTCTGAATAGATTCTGCAGCACTTCTGCATAGATAGATTGAAATGATCATGTGCACATGTCGTTAATGGATATTGAAATAAAAAACTGGGGAGGTACAAAAGACATATAGATAAACAGATAGAATGAATGTATAGATGAACATATAGATAGACAGATTGTAAAATAGATGGACAGATGGATAAATAGACAGACAGATATTTAAATAGATAGATAGATGAACAGACAGAGAGGCATATATAGTTAGGTAAACAGAGACAGACAATTTACAAATGAATATTAAATAGATAGGAGATAGAAAGATGGATGGATAAACAGACAGTAGATATTACAAAGTAAAAGGATATATATAAGCATGTAAATAGATGAACAAATGAATGAATAATCACATGACTATGGGCTATCCAACCATCTTCTCAGATGGAAAATCAATCAAACAAACAAAGATAAATGGCAAGAGATAAACTCACTGGAAATTCTGATGGCAAGGCAGTCCCCTGGAATCTTGACAGCATGTTCTGTAGCAAGAGGAAATTTTGACAAGTGGTTAAATCAGTTTGATGTCTCTAGAAATAATTAGGCTCTACTCATCAGTATTAAATCACCAAAAAGACAACATGTTTTTTCTTTTTCTTTTTTCAAAGTTTCTATTTGTGTTCATGCTAAGATTGAGCCCTGTCTTGTGCCCATATTAAGCTGAGTTATCTACAGGTGCTTGTGCTCTCACCTGAAACAAGCCCAATGTGACATGGTAAACATATCTACAAGATAATGCCGAATTCACTCAGATATTACTTGGTCGATGTCCTTCTCATGGGACACAAGCTCAAACTGTCCACAAGAAACTCCATATGTAGTAAAGAACATGATTAGGCCTACTAAACAGTATAGAATCACCAACAGAAGTCTTCTATGAGCAGCCTGTGCATCTCTTCATTGGTTTAAACTACATTGAGATGCCTTCTCTGACAAAAGTCAGCAGATTCCAGACTAGCGCCCTCTGTTGACCATTGTGTGACAATTCTTTCAATACTCCAAACTGCACATAAATGCCTTAAAATACTATATGCTTCCTGTTCTTCACTACCTAGCCAATGATGAAAACATGTACACAAACATTTCTGGTCAGGAGGGAGTACTCACTGAAGACTTGAGGTAGTCATCTATGTGATGAACCTGTTCACAAAGGCAGGGGAATACAGAAGCAAAGAATCATCAATGACTATAATCAGATGACTATACCCAGATATCTTCATAAATCAAGCAGTTTGTAGGACTTTGCTACACTGCACCAAACAAACACCCCAATGTTTCATTTAGTTAAGTTAATGCTTCAACACTACTCTCAATTAAGTGCCCAAAGTCAAATCAAGACAGGGACCAGAGAAGCTCCTTTGACTTACATGAATTTCAATGCACACAATAGAATTAACCTAGTATGTTTATATCCATTGCGGGTACACTTTTTCTCCTGCTTAGGCAATTTTTCAACTTGTGCAAAGTAGTGCAAAGTAGACTGTACCTGTACAGATAAAGAGATGGCATGACTTTCAAACTACCAAGGCCACAACGTAGACTAAGCTCTACATCTTAACTTCCTTACTGTACTCTAAAATGTTATTCAATGAGGTTCATGGGGTTATCCAGAAAAGACTATTTCACATCATGGCAAATGTCAAATCGCTCACTAATATCTCTACGGATGTCACAGGATGTGTGCCTCAGAAACATGATTTACATCTGACATACATCAGCACTTTAATTTTTTGTCCAGTATTAAAATTTCAACTTGTCACTCAGAGACTCCAACCCAAAGCACCTTCTGATCTGGAGATTCTCCCGCCTGAAACCCCTAGCAAACGGGAGATTCCAAGTTTGATGTGTGCGAAGCGCAAAATTCCCAGGGTTCTAGATGCTCTCTGGTGCTATCTAAGGCTTATTTTTTCAACATACGATAGCAATAAGTAAGAAATCCTTTCCAACGGGAGACACAGAGCCAGGGCGGGAGAAATTAAATTATAAGCGGGAGAACGTGAGATTTTGCAAAAATGGGTTTTCGGCGGGAGATCTTCCGTCGAAAATGGGAGAGTTGGAGTCTCTGGTCACTGGGCAGCATAACATCAGAAAATACTTCAATATTACACTACAGCACAGCAGTATTTGGCAGTGATAAAAACAGGCACAATACTTGTCGATATTAACCAGTCAGAAGCAGGCATATAGAGGCCTGACAAGAATAATGATATTTTTCGGTATAGTTTTTTCTTCAAGATGCAATCAGTCAATTTTATTTATTTATTTTTTTTTTTGACATAATTTATCCAAAATGCACACTCACAATTCCCAGAGGATTTCAAATGAAAAGAGTGATTCTTTATAGGTTTTACAGTAGCTTGAAGCAGCAGCACTCACACATGTAAAGGAGAATCGATGTGGGACCATGAAACCGGTGTTGGCAACCATGGGTCCAGCGCAAATGTCAATGAATTGACCGAGACGGAACAAGACGACCCTGTCGTCCTCGGCAGAATCCAACTCTGCCCTCTTGTACCTGGTGACATAATATCAGCCATAAAAATATTTCTACATATATTTTTTTTCCACTTTGGACAGGACATTTATTAAAAAGTCTTACTGCATGATCAACTTCCCATTCCTAAATCAAGCATTTGCAATATTGGTTTACATCTCAATACCGTATGTCCCAAAAAAAAATACAACAGGACCCTCCGCAATGATAACTTTAAAAATAGTGAATCAATCCAAATACAATTTCAGGGTACGAAACTGTAACTCATTGCCCACATCTAACAGAAAATCCCAATCAATTTGCTTCAGTGGTTAAAGAGAAATGAGGAATTTTGTAGAGCATGTCAGGAATCTCTTCCCTCCAAGTTATGTCTATTGTGTTCACACAAAAGAGCATCCAAGTGCTAAACTTGGAAGAATCAGACTCATGACATGCTTTACAACAATCCACATTTTTCTGTGACTGCTTAACCAAATCGAATGGGGTTTTCTGTAAAATAGAGCCAAGATGTTATATTTTAAGACCCTAAAGTAGCATTTAGACAGTTTAATCATATTGGGTGTTATCAATGCGCAAATCTGATGGTAATTTTTTTTTTTTTTTTTTTTTTTTTTTTTGGGGGGGGGGGGACATACGGGGTACATGTACATCAATCCTCAACTAGCAGAAGTGCGATATTACACTTCTGGCCATATATTCCCTAAAGCCTTGGCAGTACATATTGGGGGAGGGGGAAACAAATAGCTTGATAATGTTTGTCTTATTTCAGGTTTTATCCTTTGGTATAATTTCATGCACCCTATAATACCATCCATCCCATTAAGCACTAACCTATGTTTTAATCACCTATCTAGAACCCCCCCCCCCCCCCCCAGCAAGTGCTCTCTTCCTGTCACTAACAAATCCAGAGCCTGTTCTCTGGAATGAATAAAAGTGCAATGCTATTTGCAGTCATCAAGAAAATGGGTTCCTCCCAGATGCTAACATGAAAAGCCATGTTAGCTGACTTTGACACAACCAGTATTCAACTACCAGTAGTTGAATCTTTCATCCTAATTTGAAAAGTTATGCTGAAACTTTCACTAATCTGATGCTCAAGTATCAACGTTTAACCCTAACCAGGCCCGGCTTTTTTGGGTGTTCTGTGGCTGGGGAGGGGTTGATTCAAACCCCCCCCCCCCCCCCAAAAAAAAAAAAAAAAAATCTCGGCCATCGATCGTGCAGTCATTTGGCACGTGCATTACCTGTGGTGTAATCTATCAAGCTATACAAAAAGAAATGGAAATTTTTGTCATAATAATTAATTATGCTAATACATGATGTATATGCATAAAATCATACATTTTGCTCTAAATCCAAAATAGAAGCTCCTAGAATCCTAATTTTTGGTGAAAACATTCTTTGTAGCATTCCTAACAATGTACATGAAAAAAAAAAATTTGGTATCAAAGTCAATTTCTTATGTATTTTATTGTTTTATGAATTTCTTATGTATTTCCTTGTTTTTTGACCCTTTGTTTTATCATTTTTTTCCCGCAAAATTTATGACAGAACCTATTTCAAGCATAATTATGCTAAAATTAATTAGTTTCAGCCTATGAAAGTGAAAATAATCATATCTTTATGAATAAGAAGAGAAAACTCCATTTGTATAGACTTTATACACAAAATCATGTTTTTGAGCCATTTTCGGTCTGACAGGCATGTATAAAACGTTATGCAGCGTCGTAACGGTAAGCGTGATTTTCGCGAAAATGGTGTCAAAAGATGTGTGAGACTTGAATGTAAAAAGTCAGCGAACAGCGCGGTCAAAAAATTTTGTGCAGCGGAGTAGTCGCAAAAAATGTCGAGGGGGGGTTGATTCAACTCCCCCCCCCCCCCCCCCTGGCCTTTTTAGGGTTAAATTTGAATCTGCCTTGCTAGGGAGCTTTCTTAAATTTTGGAAAGTACTTTGGTGGGTAGTTGACTACAGAAGGGACTTCGTGACTTACTCGTTATCCTGGAAGATCTCTTTGGCGATGCTCAGCCTGACCTCTAACCTCTCGAAAGGAAGTCTCTTCTCTGTGAGTTCGTAGGCCAGCCTGCTGAGGCAAACCAGCTCCTCCGGGCTCGGCTCCCATTTGAAAGGAAGATTGACATCATAGGCAAAGCAACCCTGAGAAACTATAGAACAAAATAGAAACATCATGCTATATATACAAGCACAAGTATTGAAGGACATATCAATCAAAGAAAGGACCATGTAACAAAATGTATTTTAAACAGAAGTCAAAAGTAGTTAAGAAATATACAAAGCCACTGCCAGAGAATTAACAGGTATTCTAAGGGGGAAAAAAAGCATTATGCAAAAAGAAATATTTAAACTACACATTATGAAGAATGACAAGTACCAAAAGATAGGTATAACCCTGTTATGATTGTTTTATAATAATAATAATAATAATAATGATAATAATAATAATAATAATAATAATAATAATAATAACAATAATAATAATAATAATAATAATAATAATACAATACATGTATTAAGCCCTTAATATGAACATTTCTAAGTGCACAGTTTACTGGAAAATTAATATTTAATGGACATGTAACAGATAAAGAAAGAAAGATGGCACATCACCCAAGCATGAATAACTTTGTTTTATTTTCCTCTTCTTCAAATTTGATGACATTTTGTTTCACTGCATTCCCCTGAAAATTATACTCAATAGCACAATTCCATAAATATCACGGGTGTGATAGAGGATTATATGTAATAATTCATTTGTCTTGTTGTTGTTGTTTTTGAACTCTGATTAAACAGAGCAATGAGTCACTTGTTCTGGCATGCAGTTGGCTTACCAGGTATATTTGGCGCCCTCGCTGGCTCCACATAAACATCTTCCCTGAATGCGTTCTGAAGGATGGCTCCCGTCATGTGTGCACATGCTCTCCAGAAAGCCTGTATTAAAGACAATGCATCATGAGAAATAACAGCTGATTACGCCTGTCTGTATATACAATGCCTTTAGCTATTTGCATTATAATTTCCTTTTCAATACTTAATCACAAGGTAGACTCTGTTGCCAGATATCAATTTTGAAAAAAAAAAAGAAAAAAAAAAGTAGCTGAAATTTTCACCGAGTGATTGCACCCAAAAAAAAAATAAAAATAAAAATAAACAATAAAAATCCTTGTTTTATGGACTGGTGGATTACAGGAAATTCCTACGTTTTGCCCAAGGCCATGAATTCAAAGTACATGTAAACAGAACAGATGGGTATGCAGGACTATTGTAATACTTTATAATTTTCTGTGAAGATATCTTATCAGATTGAAAACAACAGAGAAGAGAAACTGATATGAATGTACATCATAAGATGGTTTTTCCCACATAAAGAAATACAAGTATGCATTTCAGCTTTCCTTCTTCTTTCATTTTTCTGTTCTCTGGTGTACAGTGTTTTTCAAAAAGACAAAACAAAACAAAACAAAACAAAAACCTCCATCCACGTTTCAATGAACAAGTAATCTCCATGCCCCAAGAAACATAATTACTTCTTTTTCAAGACGTGTAAAGAAAAAAAATATTGTTTAAACTCAGATTGATGTATTTAGATGTGCTTTTCCTGGGGGAAAAATTGTGACAAATTGTGTAATATTAAGAGACTGACTTAATGCATTACCTGTATATACTGTAAAACATGATATATTCGCGGCACGAAATTTTCGCGAATTGGAGCCGACGGCCTTTTTCGTGGCAAGAAATTTTCGCAAATTGCCTCTTGCGTTCAATGCATATAGTGTAGATAAGAAATTTCGCGTGCATTTTAATTTCACGAATCTTGGCGCTCGCGAAATTAAAATGCACATGAACATTTCTCGTTTTACAGTAATCCAAAAGCAGCCTTACCTCGTTGACATCTTCTGGGTTGTCATCTTTGAAATGAATTAGTCTCAGCTCGCAGTCTTCTGTCAGCGGCTGCAACATGTGCCAGGGTTTCCCATTCACCAATGCCAATGCTGACCTCTTCAAATAGTTCTCATTGAAATCTAGGGTTGGATATCATGATTATACAGAGCACAATATCGTAAGGCAGGTTTACAAGCAATCCCTGTGACAAGTTCTGTAACGAAATACATTTGTTTTTATTTCTACAGAGAAAAACACATTTGACAACATCAGATCTGCAATTTCTATTTCAGCATGTGAAACAGAAATATGATATATGGATAACTGACAAGAGTGAGTGGCAGCGTAAAATATTACATTTTTTTAATGCTCTGCAAAACAGGATAACAAAGATGATCAAGGCCTGTTATTTCTATCTCGATTGGTTTGAAAATTAAGTTATTCTAAAGCTGACTTGTTAACCCCCCCCCCTCTCCTCCTTTCAGCTTGCTTCCATAAAAGAGGTTATTTCATTCCTACTCTGATAAATCACAAACATCATGATTTCACCACCTGTGATGATCTAGATCTCCACTGTGTCAATGCATACTTACGCATGGCCACGTGGTATGGTGTGGAAAGAAATTTGTTCATGGCCAGAGTGCAAGAGTCTGTTGGGCCGATGTGGTGGACGGTGATCTTCTCAATCCGCTTGACCATCTCCAGCTGGCGCTGCTTCTCCTGCTCGAACAACTCATTCTGCCGTTGAGCTACGGAAGCTGTTGTAAGTGGATGCTCACTGGTAGACAGACCTGGGGAATTGAACACAAAATATTGATAGCAGCGTCAACGCTACGAATGTGCATTGACTACACACATTGTTAACAAATTGGTTAAGGCATAAACAATTCTACATGTTCTAGGTTGATGCCAATGCGCCAGTTGTACTTAACTACTGTATACGCCATATATTTCGCGAGTCTAAATTTTTTGCGAATCGGGAATTTCCGACAATTTCGCGAGTGCTTAAATTCGTGATTGTGGAGTCCTGTACTGAACGGAGAAGTGTAAACGCGTACGTCACATTCACATCGGGATCAGAATCAATATTTTTGCATGTCTTTAATTTCACAAATAGCACCTGACTCATAAAATTCGTAAAAATAAAAATCTCGCGAAATATTCGACGTAGATTCTATACAGTATATTCTAGTGCAATACCAAACTCACAGTCACATATATGTAAAACAAGTGGCCCTTGATTCGACAGGATTCCATGAATAGACCACTCTTACAAATAAAAATTCACTGAAATTCATGAATAAAAAATGGCGCATATCAGGTGCGAAATTCAAACTATGCAACTACCTCCACACGTGTTCCGAAGAGCACAACAGTGGGCCACGTCGCCGGACCCACAAAATCATTGTCGCGACCCTCCCGGGTCAACTCGCATAAGCAGTTCAACAGTTATTCCAAGTTTTGAAGTTACTAGTCCGTTTATCTGCATTGAATCTATACAGTGTGTATACCTACAGCCATGATGGCAGCCGTTTCTGAGATAACTTGAGGGTTTATGCGATATTTATATTTTGCACTCCACCCGTGCCAGAATTTGCGGTATCACCATGGTTCGTCAACGTGTTGTGTTTGCGTTGAATCTCTCGCACAGTGTGTGTCGTAGTGCGATACCGTGCAATAGTATACAGTTTCGCCCGCGCGTGGCACGCGCGCTTATACATTCACATAGGCAGGGCGAGGGCACGGGGCCGTACGTCGCGAATGTCGAACCATGGTTACCCGGTGCCGAACAATAGTCACAGGCGTTCGAACGATGGTTGCAGCACAAGCGTATGGATCATGCATACTATTTTGATTCCGCAACTTAAGATGTCGAATCAAGGGCCACTTGCTTTGCACTAAAAGTTACAAATTATGTTGTACTTGCTTCATCACCATCTTCTTAACTAAAAATAAGAAATGAAAATATTTCTCCTAGAACCAAATGAAAGTGGGTCCTGGAGAGGATACACATTTCTTACCTTTTGTATGTTTGTCATGTGGACTTCTAGTAATGTAATTAAGGCTCACTTTATTGCATCTCAATCTGTTTAATTAATGGCACCGCACCCACGCCGGGGTTACTGTAAAATTTAGGCCTAAGTGTAATACGTGAATAATGTCAATGTCAATGATTATCTGTATCGTATTTTTTTTTTCGTTTGTATATTTACATCAGGAACACGCAATTCAGCCTTTGGGATGCTATGTATTTTCCTTTTGATGAAATAAAGCAATATCTATCTATAGTCTATATCTATCTATCTAACCCGCGACGTACCCTTGACGGCGTGAGGACGGGCTGATTTTGCTACAACATTCAACACGCAGTTCCCATAGATACTTACGCAATTCCTTACACATGGGACTAGGCAAACAGAAATCTCGCGGGTTTCATACATGCATTCGTGGTGAGTGTACCATGTTGTATATTCTGTATATTAAATATTTTAACGATATTCCCGATATTCCTCTACTTACGTCTTGACAGTGTCCTCAAAAAGTGCAAGGATTTTCTCAAAGACCTCATACTGTGCGAATTCAGACTGCTCTGTTTCAGTGAAATTTGGGCAATGCGTAGTTTGACCTTTGACCGTCGCACACAAGGATTTACCAGTCTCTCATTTCTTGTATGAAGCACTGCGTATCATCATATCATGGGAATAAAAGAGAATGGATATCACTCTCCTAGCGAACGTCACCCACAGCTTAGCAACGACATGTAAATAGAGCATTGCGTGTGTACAGCTGAATGGTACTCCGTATATCGCGTATTCTATTACATCACGAATCAGCAAGTTTTCTCGAGCTCCTAATCAAACGGAAAAATAACAGTGAACCAGCTACAGTGAAACGATACAGAAAATACGTTCAGTTGAGTTGAGCTCATCGGGGGTGAAATCAAACTACAGTGACATAGAATCTCATTTTGCACCACGAATCTTGAATTCAGCTGAGAAGCCAAGCTTCTACTTCACGTTCAAGTCAAGATGGTAAGTTTTGCTTTACCGGTGAGAGGGGTTTCTAAATTGGAGCTGAAAATGAACGCACGCAATTCAATGACAATGTCTAGACTCTATATCATTGCTCGCTCTAACAAGTTAGACCCTAGTCTAGCCTGACGTTCTGCTAAAAAAATAAAGTATATACTGTGGTGTGTGAGAGTTTGCCTTTCCTAGAGTCAATTGAGAAGCTTTGAAGGCCTTCATTTTTTTCTTTCTGACTCGTTCCCAGGACAGGTTCTAACAGTAACAATCACTACCATCATGACTACCGGTAATCTAATGTCACTACTGTCAGTGTTACTTCTGCATTCCGGTTTCTTCTGTGTAAATTTTCATCACTGTTTTTTTTTTTTTCTGTAGAAAGACTCTAACGTTAGTGTAACTGTAAAATCCCTAACCCAAGGCTCGACACTTACCGGTGGCCCGGTGGGCAAAAGGGCATGGCAAATGCCCAAAAGGGCAAATTTGGTAGCCGCCTCGGGCCACCAAAATTTTTTGAAAAGTAAACTTAGCTAGAGCCATGTCAATAAATTTGTAACCTTCAAAAGGACGTTTCTAAAAGTAAATCTGCCGAGGCCTCTGTCTTTTGTTTTTTGAGAAATAGAAATACATTATGTTCTTCTAGCTTCTTAATTATTTGCATGTAATCTGATGTCATGTTGTTTGGATGTTGCAACCATTGTGCCTGTTAATGAATATTTATACTTAGTCTTCACCATTCAGCAGTTAAATTTGTTTAATTGAATTATAAAGGATGGATGAAGAGGACTGAATATTGTATTTGTAGTTGTCATGCAATGGGAATTTAGTCAAAATTAAAGTGACTTTATATTTTTGAGGCATTGTCTGAGGCTGAGCTGACCAAAACTGAATGTAGGTTCTAAAGCCTAGATAGGGCCTATCCTAGACTCTAACCTGTGCTGCTTTAGTTTAGACAAATGTTACACTTTTGTTTCTCAAATATTTATAGGACCTTCTGCTTGTTGAAAAGTCTGCTTGTCTTTAGAACTTTTTGTACTGTTTTAGTCTCTGAGTGAGCTGAGTGATGGTATGACTATATCCGGTTGGAGTACAGTCCACCATTTGGTGTATTATTGTACATTTACCTACCACTGTAGACATCTACTACACTACCTTTTTTTTCTGTCTACAGCCACACAGCATAATAAGCGAGTCATCTACGAGCTCAGCCTCACGACGGGCCAAGACGAGGCAGTACTACACTGTCAGCAAAACATCTCAAGTGGACGAGTCTCTCTTTGGCACGCCGAACAAGAATGCCAACAACAAACAGACAGCAGCGAGGGAGACGATAGAACCAGCCCCCACCAGGACCAGGTCTGGAGGGAAGAAGGGCAAGGAAGAGGTCCAGGTCATCACAAAAGATCTCATCCGCAAACTCATGTGAGTAGTGTACTCAGTGCTCCTTCTAAGCCCCTTGTGTCAGTAAATACAGCACTGCACATGAATCTCAATGCACTAGAGAATGCTCACTTTGGAAAATGTGAGACCAAGAGATATTGAATTGAAAATAAGCTCCTGTATAGAGGACACATCCTTTGATTACAATGTGCTATGTTTTCACTCAAATATATGCAGTTATCATCAAACTTTTTTACATCATAGAGCATCATCATACGTGAATATATGTCACATGTCACATATCCATTTTTATTTTTCATATTTTTCATTTTGCTGAAAGCCTCTGAACATTTCATACAATTTTCATATTATACCTGTAGGTGTCTATGCTTTGATAAATTTAATTGTGTTTTATCAGATTTGTGGAAGTGAACTGAATTGAGCATTGAGAGTTAGTGAGATGCACCCTAGTGTAATGTTTTAGAATGTTGTAATGAGATTTGTTTTATTTCTCTTAAGTACATTTATGTAAAATTTTCTACTTGGCATGTTTACAGTGTACTTTCTGCCCCCACCCCCCCCCCCTCCCAATCTAAATCAGTAGGGGTTTATACTTCTGTCTTTATCTATTTTCCATGGGCAGAGTTCCAAAGGAAGATCCATCTGGCCAGTCCGTCGTCCTACCCTTTGAGGAGTACAGACGAATCATGAACGCTGCGAGGTTCATGTCACATGAGGACAAAGTGGCTGAACTCAAGAGGAAACAGGAGGAAAAACAAAACCAAATGGTGAGTGTGGGTTAAAAGCAGAGAAGATTGAATGATGGTAGAGATAGACTTGTTTGTTCACTTGCAAATTCCATAAATTATGGATGTTGGTATGACATGCTGAGTGAAGTAGAAAATGATATCCACAAGCCTGTGTATGCAGACGTCTGGATGTAATTTGATCTGGGATTAGATGTGGGCTTAAGTATACAACCTGGCCTAAACCTGTTTTAATGCTTCATATATCTTTCTGACACTATTATGTTGGTGCAAAAGACACTGGTAAAGTTTTTGCAGGTAGAGGCTGAATGTAAAATGTTTGCAGACATAACTAGTTTTCATAAACATTATGGCTTTACAAATGATTATTTGACTGAAGATTACCATAATTCATCCTAAATCATATTTTAAAGTTCCGCTGTATGCCAATAGTTTTCCATATCAAAGCCATGCTAAGATGGGTTGAAAATTGTAAGACTTTAGAATGTGAGCCAAGGGATATTAATATGTTTGAGTGTGAGTGTGTATATGTGTTCTGAATAGATGATTTCACATCAAAGGAAATGTATCATAGTGTATACAGTTGATATTCTTATGGTGTTATCAACCCGTTGAGGACACGTCCCGAGTATACTCGGGCAGATGTCTATGGGAAATGTGTGTTGTAACAAAATTACCCAAAAAATCTCAAATCTCACCCATCCTCAAAAGGTTAATCAATGATTATTTATGAGGCTCACAATTGTTTTATTTTCTCCTCTGTGACCCACCCAGGATGCAGCCAATGAAATCAAACTCCAGATGCAGGCGCTGGACCGGAAGCGACAGAAGAACGAGAAGCTGAGTGAGCTGGAGGAGGAGGCCAAGCAGCAGGGAGAGTACCTCCTGGCCAAGGCTCGGGAGCAGCAGGAAGAACAGGAGGACGAGATCAAGCATCTTAATGAGGTACACACACATCTTGCTCCTTCACACATTCACTCTACCATGTCCCCCCAAAAAAATTACAACGGGACTCTCCGCAATGATATCTTTAAAAATATTGAATCAATCTAAATACAAATTCATGGTATGAAACTATAACCCATTGCCCACATCTTACAGAAAACCCCATTTGATTGGCTTCAGCGGTCAAAGAGAAATGAGCAATTTTGTAGAGGATGTCGGGAATCTCTTCCCTCCAAGTTCTGTTTATTGTATTCACACACAAGGTCATCGAAGTGCTAAACTTGGAAGAATCGGACTCATGACATGCTTTACAACAATCTACATTTCTCTGTGACTGCTTAACCAAATGGAATGGGGTTTTCTGCAAAATAGAGCTAAAGTGTTATATTTAGACAGTTTAATCATAATGGTTGTTATCAATGCGAAAATCTGATTGTAATTTTTGGGGGGACATACTGTACAGTGCACTCCCATTATAACAAACATGGTTATAACAAAATTCTGGTGGCAACAAAGTAGAAATTCATTCCGCAACATTATCCGTTCTGTGTTTTTTTTTTTTATTATTTGTTTGGTTATAACGCAATTTCACTGTAATGAAAGAAAACTACCTGTCCCGAGAACTTCGTTATAATGGGAGTCCACTGTATTACTGACACATGGTCACTCAATTGGACACTTATTCGATTTACATTCATCCAAGTATACACATACTCTGTAACACATGTTCTCAGCAGTGACACACGACCTCACCCAATTACAGACTCACACATTTACACACTTCCTCAATTACACAGTTTATTACACACTCACTCAGTGTCTCAATTACACACTCATTCATACACTTATTTACACACTCAATTAATCACACACACAATTACGCACTCAATTGCACATGTCACTTAATTACAGACACACTTACTAGTATTCAATCACATACTCAGTGACTCACACACTCACTTACACTGTACACTGTTAATAGTCTCATATCTGATACTCACTTACACGCTGATGTACACTTACTCATTTACACATGCAGTCATTCAAGCACATACAGTCAACCTTGCCTAAGTCGACCTCGCACAAGTCAAATAATCACCTTAGCTGGTGTTTTCATCTCCTCTTCTCTTGATATTCTGTTGGTTTTAATCCCTTACAAATTTAATTTTCTGTAAGTCGAAGCTATTTCTTTAGTCCGAAAAGACTCAACTTCAGGCAAGGTTGACTGTACTCATTTACACAGTCACTCACTTTCTACTCACTCACTACATCAACATTTGCACTCAATCAGTTACACTCTCTTACATCTGTCTTAAAATGTGCCCTGTTTTACTTCTTGACCACAGCTGATCCTGAACGCCAAGTGCCACGCCATCCGCGACGCCCAGATCTTGGAGAAACACCAAGTCAAGGATGAGGTGTCGGAGGAGGAGAAGCGACTCGATGCCATGATGGAGATTGAACGACAGAGGGCGCTGCAGCTGCAGGAAGAGATCGACGCCCAGAGGAAGGCCGAGCGTTACGAGTAAGTTTGAGTGGAATATTATTGTGCCGACGTGAATTTTCTGTACCTTCTCTCCATTTGCCAATACAGTGCACTCCCGTTATAACAGACACGGTTATAACGAAATTCCGGTTTACAACAAAATAAAAATTCAGGCCGCAACATGATCCTCTTTTTTTTTTTTCTATTGTTTATTTGTTCATTTATAAAGAAATTTCGCTTTAATGAAGGAAGACTGCTGGTCCCAAAGACTTCATTATAACGAGAGTCCACTGTTCTTCATATGAATAGAATTATGATTTTTTATTTGTTTTCTGCTTTGCATGTCATTAGAGGCTTCTTCACCCTTCCTATGCTCTGAGAATCAATTGTAAAGTACACGTATAACCCCATAGCATTGTGGACATTGTCCAAAATCATGGCACAGAAATTGTTATTTGTAGACAATGCCTTCATCACTTCAGCCCTTTTTTGTGAACATTACATCTTCATATATAGAGGAATAATGATATGATATGATATGATATGATATGATATGATATGATGTATTTCCTGCCTTTTGTGCCATGTTTCAACAGGGGCAAGTCCATGATTCTGAACCAAATCTCACAGAGGGAGGAGGAGCGGTTACTGGAGCAGGAGAAGAAGGACCAAGAGGCACAGCAGATGCTGAAATACCTCGAGAAACTGCAGATGGAAGACCTCAAGGTAAGACAGCTGCAGTAGTATAGATGGGACTAGGTGGGGGAATGGGGAATTGGGACAGACACTTTTATGTGCTCATTCTCTTATCTGTAACCATTGCCTCTTAAATTGAAGTCTGTGTATGGTGGACTCTTTTACATTTCAGGAGAGTTTCAGGATCAAGTTCCAACAAATCTAGTCAATTTCATCTCACCTGTTCCAGAATAATAGCAAGCAAGAAGAGACTATCAGCTGTATTCTGACCCATCACCATACAAACTTATTTTGTTTTAGTGACATCTACACATTGAAGGGCTGAAGTTAAAGATAATAAAAAGTTTTGGTACCTCAAAAGCTTCCCTGAATTTCCTTGTCTTGGTTTGTGTTTCAGGTTAAAGTACGTTGTCTGTGAGAATTACTCGCCCCAAAGTGCTCTCATGTCTTAGTATTCATGCAATAATGGTTTCGTACCAGAGCCAACGCTGTACAGCGTCGATAAATATTGTACGAAACCACTGACTGCGACCAGCAGCGTGCAGCCCATTGTACGCATAGCTAACTGCGACCAGCAGCCCCATACGCATAGCGTAATGGGGCTTCGCATTGTAGCATTCAGGATCATGACAGAATTAGTATCGCGGGTAAATGTCAACTGAAAATACAAAAATTTCTTCGATTTGAAGACTTATCAATTAAGTTGAAGTATTGAAAACAGGCTTCGAATAACGTTTGGTTCTGCCAATAGCCCCTTTCTGTTCGAATTGATGACTGAATGTGACTCGGTCGAGAGGACCTTGGGAGAGCTACTAGTACATACACTGGATACCATGGCCAGCGCATGCGCACACAAACATCTTATCCGTTCATGGATTTGAAATTTGTGTGCATGTGATGTGTTCGCATGCACTGGCTGTAGTATTCAGTGTACTGTATGTAGCTCTCCTAAGGTCCTGTCAACCGAGTCACATTCAGTCATCAATTCGAACAGAAAGGGACTATAGGCAGAACCAAACGTTGCCCGAAGCCTGTTTTCAATACTTCAACTTAATTGGTAAGTCTTCAAATTGAAGAATTTATGGGATTTTAAGTTGACATTTACCCTGCGATACTAAATCTGTCATGATCCTGAATGCTACAATGCGAAGCCCGATTACGCTATGCGTATGGGACTGCTGGTCGCTATGTGTATGGGGCTGCTGGTCGCAGTTAATTGCATGATTACTAAGACATGAGAGCACTTTGGGGCGAGTAAGTCTCACAGTGTTAGTTATATGAAAGGTACTTTAACCTGAAACACAAACTAAGACAAGGAAATTCAAGGACACTTTTGAGGTACCAAAACTTTTTATTATCTTTAAGCATTGATTACTGGGCCAGGTAAGGCATGTGTTATAACTTCCCCATTACAAAAGATTGAATTTGTTGAAAACTTCCTTTTGCACACTTTTTTTTTTTGGTATCTCTTATAACTATTTTGGAATTACTTGATAGACAAGTCACTTACTCTTTCCATCTTGTGTAGGACTTGGAGAAGAAGCGCTTGATCCAGCTGGAGGCCCAGAAGGAGATCTCCCGCGCCAACGTGGAGTCTGAGCAGCTGAAGCAGAAGAAGCAGGAGCAGGAGAAGCTCGCTGACCTCAAGGTCAGCGAGTACATGAAGCAGAAGGCAGAGAGGGAGGCGGCCTTCGAGGCGGAGCAGGAGCGGATCCGCATCGAGAAGGAGAAAGAGATTGCCCGGCTCCGTGCCATGCAGGTGAGGAAGACAAGATTGATGGTTGAGGACAGGCAACTCCCATTTTTAAAGGACAAGGCCACCTTCATAGACATGAAGATTGAGTGAATGCAGCAATATTATTAGAATACATCAGTGAGAGGAAATGTGCACTTTTTTCCAAAAATAAAATTTTGTGAAATTCTTTTATATTTTCCTTGTATTGTTCTAGCGTGTGACATCATACACTGTAGTAGTGTTGTCATCAAGCAGTGACTGTGCAAAAATTCAAATATTCATAACTTTTGAAGCGATTGTCCGATTTTACCCAAACTTTCACTGATGTGTTCTACTAATATTGCTGCATTCACTCGATTAATGTGTATATATGAACGTTGACGTGTCCTTTAATGAAGTCCTCAGGGACGGCAGTTTTCTTGCACTATATCGAAATTTTGTCATAACCAAAGGGAATTTTTCAGCACACATGCTAATGATGATAATTTAGGGACCTGATTTTGTACTTTGTTGTAATGAAATTTATTTATGACTGTGTTCGTTGAAACAGGAGTGCCTTCTATTACAGACGTAGAGATGATGGTGATGTTGGTTATAGAGTCCATTGTTTAGGGTTAATAATCTTAGTGAATGTAGGATGATTGCTGGTGATTATGTCGACACAATGACACAAGATTAACATCTCAAAGATCACAAAGACTGTCATTGTGTGTGTAGATCATCTGTGATCAGGTCCCCATTTCACAAAACTTTTTATCAGTAACAACTGCCACATTTCTATGACAAATTTGCTATCAGTCAATCAGATGCTAGGATTTCAGTAGCTTTTAACAACTGTCATAACTTGTTATTGATAACAAATTTCATGAAACGGGGCCTAGGTCATCTTATGACTGTTTATACAGTGACATCTGCAGCATCTCGAGTGTTATCATGTTCAGTCCAGCATTCTTCCTCTTTAGTTTTTTTGTCCCTTTCTCAAAGCCTGTGTTCCTCACTGGAAGACATTTGTGTTTGAGGTAATTTTTATCTTGAGAGCCAGAATAATGATAAGTGCATTGACCTCCCTCCTCCAATCAGGAAAGGGCCAAGGATTACCAGGCGGAGAAGGATGCCCTGCGGGCGAAGCGCAACCAGGAGCAGCGGGAGCGGGAGTGGAGGCAGAAGGAGAAAGAGGAGGCCATCATCAAGGCCGAGACGGAGCAGATGCTCAAGGAGGCCCGGGAGGTCCAGGTCCAGAACAAGGAACACTTCCTGGCGGTCCAGGCCCAGCGAGAGAGGGCCGAGTTTGAGCGCGTCCTCAGGTGAGTCTGCTGTGATAGGATTGTTGTTGTAGACTGAAAAGTGGTAACAACTTTGGCAAATGGGATATAGGTGTGTCAATGGACTGTCTCATAGCGGGGTCTGAATTTTATAAACTAGAGCTCTTGTCTCTGATTGTAAGGATAGAACATAGTCTCAGTAGTGCTGGATGAGAAGACTACTACAGTGTAAGATGTCAAATGTATAGAATGATATAAAGAAAATATAAAGAGAATTCCACAAAATTTCATATTTAGAAAAAAAGGTGCACATTCCCTTGACTTGCTACTGACATATATTAAGGGTAATATTATTCCCCTGCCTCCTGAAAGAGGCAGGTTTTGTGTTCTTTTATTATGTGAGAAAGGTGAAAATATGATGAATTTTCTTTATATTTTCTTTATATTGTTGTAAACATGTTACATCACAAGCAAGAGCAGTCTTCTCATCCAGCAGTGACAGAGCAGACACTTTAAAAATTCATAACTTTTGAATGGTTTGTCCAATTCCTCCAACTCTCACTGATGTGTTCTACTGATATTGCTGCATTCTCTCAGCAACCCTCATACATATCGAGGTGGACTTTTCCTTTAAATCTTCCCCTTTTTTTTCTTCACCACCAGAGCCCAGCAGGAAGCTATGGAGAGGGACCGTATGGAGGATCAGGAGAAGAAGTATCAGAGGCACTCGCACGCCGACGACGTGCGCAAGCAGATCCGCGAGAAGGAGCAGCTGCGTGTCTCAGACCGGAACGCGTTCTTCGAGGAAGGCGTGAAGATCAACGAGGAGGCGAGGGAGAGGCGGGCAAAGCTAGACGCCATCAAGAAGAGGAAACTCAACGAATTAAGGTATGCTTTTTTCGCCCCTTGCTCTAGCTTTCTTTCTTCCTTAAAGGGACTGTACAGTACTGGTTAACGCGAGGATTCTTAAGTGAGATAATGAGAAACATCTTAAGAAATATGAAAGAGCATGTAATTTTAAGAAGGATGCAATGTTTATTTGATGAAAATTGGTTTTCAAATGTCTGAGATAACCTAAAATGTGATAATAAAAGGCGATAGGCTACGCCTTTTATTAGGATCTCTTTGTTTCACCTTGTTTTTGGATATTTCAGCCATTTCAAAACCGATTTTCATCAAATAAACTTTTGATTCCCCTTAGAATTGCATGCTCTTTAACTTCTCATAGAGTGGTTTCTAAATATCGTGCAAAACATTAAAAGCTAAATCCTCACCTCAGCCAGAACTGTACAGTCCCTTTAACCTACCCACTTTTCATTTTGACTTTTGTTTTTTTCTAACAACTGTTTACGTATTGTTAAATGGGTCTTTGTAGTAAGTTTTATAGGTATCTTGGGAAATTACAAAAAACACACAACATCATCACACACACACACACACACACACACACACACACACACACACAATATTTCTCTTTCACTTATAGATTTTGTTCTCTTCTTATTTGTATAAGCTTGTGTTATTACAGAAAGAATATATAATGGTTTGGTCCAAAAATTCTACCCGGTACTCGGTACCCGGTTTACATTGATGCAACTTGTCATTGTTTATAGACATATATGAATTTGTCCATGGCGTATGTTCCTGTTATAAATTGTAATCATAGACAAATGAGATTTCAAAATCTTGTTAGGACAGATTGATTTATTGATTAAACAAACTTTTGGCTATTATTTTCTTTTCTTTTTTGATAGAGGAGACAATTTCCACTAATAGGCTTTACAATAACTGTGAAGTTCTTGTGTGATCAAAAGCAGTAAATCCTAATAATCTTGCTTCCTTCTTTTTTTGTCATACACAGAGATGCTGGTGTGCCAGACAAATACTGTGCAGAAGTTGAGAGGAAAACCATGGCAGATAAACAGTGATGGACTCATGAGAATCCCCTATTCAACACAATGGAACTGTCTAATTTCCACAATCTCCAATGCCCCGAGAATATTCCACGATGTCTATGTAGGTGACTTAGATTGTTGGGAGCGAGGTATGTCTCTAGTTAGCATCAACTTCAAAACATCATGCCTACTGCATTCTCACCTGGCTGCATGAAGCGTGCACAGTGCAGTTTACATTGCAGATATGGACTTGACATGACCAGCAGCTTTAAGTCTGAGCAGAGAGTGTACAGCGTGTTAACTTCACGGAGACGATTGTAAGCTAGTCTTAATCTTCCAGAAAGAGCAAAAAACTGTGCACTGTGTATGGTTGATGTCTGAATGGACAAGTCCAGTAAACACTTATTCTAGACAGTGTGCAGCAACTTTCAGCATCTTTCCTGCCACAGCGATTTCATTTGGAACTTATTTATTGCGTAATGTATTCTCCAAATTTCACACTACGACACATTACACAAGTTGTGTGTCTACACAAGTAGCATTAATATCTTTTACGGATACATCATAGAGCAACATGATAATTCATGTACATAACACACAATACTTTGGCAAACTACATGGTTGTTTACCCCATTGTCCATGCCATTGTGGATTTTTTTATGTGTGAAAAATATGAATATATAAATATATAGATCTGCAAATATTTGCAGAATTTGTCAAGTTGTCAAAACTCATGTTTTGTAAATATGTTTTTTTGTCAGTGCATATATATGCAAAGATTGACATTCTATATTTAACAGGCAAATCCTTTTACATTGACCAAAGATAATATCTTACACTCCAGTCATGATTTCCATTTTTTTATAGGCATATAAACAAGAGACCAAATCACTGTTAATTTGAAAGCTTTTCATAGAGCGAAATGCTAAGTGGTGGGCCCAATTAATTTACTGTAAAGGGATTTGCCTGTATCAAGCATGTTGGTATACATGCTGTAGTTATGGGACATTGTTCTTGGAGCACCAAGTGTATGATATACCAATGGTACTGGTACATGTTTATACGTTTGTAAATATGTTTCATTCAGTATATTGAATAAATTCAGCTTTTAAGTATTGAAATGAAAAATATATATATTCTTTTGTTGTACACGCAGTATTGATTATGTGTCTCTCAATGACGTACTCTACCCACATTGCCTCCCTGTTTTCATGCATCTAGCCTCCCTGTCAGGTCCCCCTCCCCCCCCCCCCCCCCATACTTTCTTCCCTTCATCTGTATTCTTTTCAGTTGTTCTCACACTGTATGGTGGTAGTTTTGCATAGAGAGATTTTCACAAATTGTTGTTGATCAGGCATTTTGACAAGGGCAAGTGATCAATTTTGCACGTTGTGGTCTTTCATATTATTACAACAGCAACAACAACAAAAACATTGTATAACTTGACCATTCAGATGGAAGTGTGGCTCCCTCTCTCTCTCTCTTTCCCTCCCCTTTCTACCTCTCACCATTGAAGACAAAACAATTACAAAGCATACTACGATCTATACTTCCCACAGTTTCATTTTGTTACAAATTTATGTACTGAAAAATACTTTAATACATAAAAGATTTATATAAAGCATACAATACATTGTCATAACAATGGCAAATTAATGAATGTTAATTGAAGAGTACAATTTCCAGATGTGTACTATTCAGGGATCATAATAGTTGATAACTTATAGTAGAAACAAACTGAGTATTACAGGCCCAATGTAACAACACCTCAATTTTCAGTACAATTCTGTAGCTAAAGGTTGCAGAGTAAAACCTCACTGAGATCTGCGACCCATTTCATAAAATGTTGATATGATAACAACTCTTGCTGGAATGTCAATTGTCATGGTAACAACAAGAATCCAGCTACCCAATTGGCTGTTGCTATTGGAAGTTGCCATTCTAGCAAGAGTTGCTATTCGAACATACATGTATTTTATGAAACGGGGCCCAGGTATTTATTGCCTCCTGTCGGAGTTCGTTTACTTCATGGCTGACATGATACATTCATTTCTGAGTAATTGTAGTAAACAAGGATTGTCGGTTCATGATTGACATTCACCATACATGTAGGGTGAAGGTGGGCTGACTTCTGACGAAAGGCAAAGTATTTAGTTCATGGAAAAACAAATGTCAGATAGGGAAATGAAGTGAAAACTAGTCTGCGCGTATTTGCTTTGTTGTTAGAAATTCCACTTTTCATCAGCAATGTTCAGTATTTCACAAAAGAAACATCCAATTGGAAAATACTTTTAAAAAATCTTACTCCTTGGTTAAATGTACATGTATATCCAATCACTTTTCATATACACGTGAGATAACAGGGTTAAGAGAACTAATTTGCAAAACTTGTGGATTTCTAAAATGTATACCAGGTACATAAACATCGTACAAAACAACATTCAACTGCATATCACGAATGTATAACAATTCATTGTCCTACTAGTGTAAAAGCTGATGAATGAGAATTAAACTTTCCCATGAAAGTATGCGGAAGACAGCCAAAGAAGTTGGAGGAGGAAAAAAGAAAATTCTAGGAGTACCATCTTGCTTCTAAAATAAATGTGAGGATATACTTCATGTTAAGGTATCACACACTTCCTTTTCCTCTCTTTTAAAAATCAAAATCAGCCCACAAAATTTGGTGAGCAAAGGTGTGGGTTTGAGCTCAAAGAGGCCAGTAGGTTAACTTAACACTCATTGACAAACAAAAATTAGCATAGTAATGAATGTTACATTTCATCAGATTTAGACATATGTCTTGACATCTATACAAACATTAAAATACATATATTGAGCTACAAAAGCAAATAATTCTGACAGAGATGAAAACCATGCATGTTTCCATCTAATTACAGTTTGGTTGTTTGTTTGTTTTTTAGTATCAAGGAGGTACAATGTATTTCAGTATTAAGTGTTTATGTCTATGTCATACTCAGATCAAAGACACAGGACTCAACTACAGACCAGCACTGCAGAAGGACAGTCTTGCATTACAAGACCAGTCACTCTACAAGCCTAAGTTCGTCGCCAAGCATCGATTCAACGAGTTTGGTATATTGCATTTGTAGTGTTTCTAAAGATGTATGATTTGTCTGGCCATGTTCCCAGCCAATTCAGCACACAAATACACTGAAGGTCAATGCTTAAAGACATTATTTACCATTTGCATATGAAACAAAAACCCAGCGGTACTGCTTCAAAATAGTCCTTAAATGTGAGTTAGGGATAGAAACAACCAATGTAAAAATCTATATCATTATAATCAATGTTAAGTATTGTTCAGTGTACAAAATGTGAACAATAGTTATAATAAAATTGTTTCTAGACTAAATTGTCTACAGTTATGGTTAAGTGAGAAAAGTAGTGATATCTCCTTATATTTTAGGCTTTATTGCAAAATTTTTATGTGGTAGGATGTTTTGTGGGTAGTGATATCTCCTTATATCTTAGGTTTTATTGCAAAGTTTTTTATGTGGTAGGATGTTTTGTGGTACAACTGACCAACACATATGCATTAAATGTGATAACTTCAACATTTTTTAAATCACTGCTCCCAATGGTAAACAATCTATACCTTTAAAACACTACAGCCACATGCTTTTTCACATCAAACCATTATGTACTGCAAAATTCTAGATCCCTAATAGAATCCAGGTTACAAAGAACTTTGGTGCCACACTGGACAGGCCTCAGGTTAGATTTCCTGTTGTATGAAGAACCCTATTTTGAAGACATGCATAGCTGTTGAACAGTCAGTATAAAGACAGTCTATCCATACACATGCAAATTCCACACATTCTTTAACGTAAAACTGCAGACATCAGCATACAAATATCTCGTCTCCTACAGCTACATCAATCAGTAATACTCGTTATTTTGTGGTGAAATGTCACTTACCATTCAGAAATACTGAATTGACATAAATATGTGCATTATATTAAGTAACCAAACAAATAACTGCACAGAAGCATATCACATAAAGAGACAGATAACAAGCACACAGTGGACTCCTGCTATTTTCAACAAACTCCCCATGGCCAATGAAATAACTCTTGTCATATTTACATGTTGCTATATCAAGGTTTAAAAAACAATAAAGTTAACAAGATACTTACTTTGGGGGCAGCAAAATTTGCTTTGTTGTAATGAGGGTTTGCTATATCAGTGTTTCTTTATAACCTGATCCCACTGTGGCAGACAAGTTTCAGGCAACCGATGCATAGTTTCAAAACTACAGAACATTCCACATACCAGAAAATAAGTAACACAGAAACACATATTTTGCCGCTTGTGCGGTGAAAAGAAGAAAAAATAAAATATGTTTATGCCAGATCAGCAGCACGTATTGGCACCCTTTGAAATGGCAAGAACAAACTTAATAACATATCATCTCTTTCAAGGTTGGACAATGTGATATGATACACTCTACATTTTCTGCAAGTATAGTATTTTGCAAACTAGGATAGGTACTACAATCTTATGAGTGGTTCATTCATGAACAGCAACAGTTCATGCAAATTCAAGCTCAAGACATGTTTGCTGGTGCCTTGTCAGCCATTCGATGAGCGAACGAGAACACACAAGTGTAATGCGACGAGAAAGCAGCACATTACAACATGAAATAAAGAGAGGTACAGTTTGTACACTAAAACAAGACCTTTTTTTACGGATTCAGTTCAACAAGTTTGTAGCTAAAAAGCCTACAGAAAGCACAACAAAACAGCACATAACAAGGAAATGTTACAGACTACTTTTAAAACCATTTGCATGAACATAATAAACAGCACCATAGAGCACACAGTCATCATTATCAGTTGCACAGAATTTTTCAGTGACCCTGTATGACGGGTACATCATGTACTTAACTTCCTTAAAGGAAAAAAAAAAGTCTTTCCTTTAATTACAATGTTAAAAAGCACATGATTCAAAATATTCTTTCCACTGTAAATAAAATGCTACACCAGTATGACATAATGTGTTCATTTCTTAAATAACAACAACAGCAAAAAGATCAGGGGACTTTGACTCATTAAGTTGTGTGCGTGTATGTGTGTGTGTGTTTTCATGTCATCTGAATATACAATCGTGTACACTTACCCTACTGATAGGTGCAGTAATACAGAGCCTTTGGTACATTTTATAGTGGCCAAGCAAAGGGCACGCTAAACAATAACCCATATGCCATGGAAATTCATACAAGTCTTGCAAATTAATGTTACAATGTGTCAAAGACATTTACTAGACAAGACAGCATCCTTGACTATTCTGCAATAGGGCAACATTATCTATCTAACACAAATTTTCCAAAATCCACGGCCTCTCTTCATGGAATGTGCCACCAGGCCGACAATGAAATATTACTGTAAAAGTGGAAATTTTCGCGGTGTTGAAATTTTCGCGCATTTTGCGCAACCAGAAACTACATGTAGCACGAAAATAAAAGCATGCAAATATTTTTGCTTGTCATAATGTGTTCCTGCGCGTGATGTCTTGATTCCGTGGAATTAAAAACATGCGAAACTCTTCTTACCCTGCCAAGTGCGAAAAATTAGTCGCGCCAAAATATCCACTTTTACAGTAATGCCTCAGGATGTGCATTGCATAGTTTGTATGCAATGTAATAGGGATGCCAAATCTGTCAAAAAGAAAACAGAGTTAAAACTCTTAAACTCTGTTAAAGGTTAAACTCTTTCGGTCAGAGAGTAGTAAATACTTGGAATAGCCTTTGTGCAGCTGTTGCGGCAACATCAGTTAAAGGAGACCTCCGGATAATTTTTAGATTTTTATATTTGAACAACTATAAATCAGTTATACTGATGACAGCGTTTCAGAATTTGTGATAATTGGGATGAATAATAAGAATATTTTCAAAATTTAGAGCAAATTGCAATGAGCAAGGATGATGACATGGCAGAGTCACCATAAGTAAGAATGCATGAGTTGGGGCTCAAGGAAGCAGAACAAAAGAAGAAGGCATGCATAGATTATACACAGGTGAACTCACAAGCAAGCGGTATTGTAATGAAATCACACTGCTACATTTCTGAAATATGTGAACTTCCTTTGTCATCATCCTTGTTCAGTGTAATTTGTTTAAAATTTTTCAAAGTATTGTTTCTCTGCTCAAGAACCACAATAAATTCCACAAACCTATACATGGAGTTGTTGATTTATGTACTACATGATGTGAAATTATGAAAATCGTCTGGAATGTCCCTTTAACAGCTTCAAGTCTAAGCTCAATGATCACTGGAAGCAGAAACATAACAAATTTAATCCAGATTGCATAAACTGACCATCCCGTGGATACATTACATGGAACTCCTCAGGCTCAGGATTGAATTCTTTGAATGGTCCACCACAAGTCTTGAACGTACTGGGCGTCATTGTAGGTAATTCAGAGGTAATAACAGCATTGTAATAATACGAGGGCTGAAAAGGCATATTTTTGGTGGGAAAAGCAGTATTTCAACATTTCCTGCAACAGCATTATGTAGCTATTCAATTTGAGAAAAACAGTATTTTCCATGAAACCTGCAGTGTTTTTGGCAATAAACAGTACAAAATACTGCTAAAGAGTAACAACTGGCATCTCAACAATCATGACTGGAGGGATCTTGATCTTACGGCATAGACCACCTGAAAATGTTGCATGAACACAGTAATCATGGTATGATCTAAAATGGCTACAAAGAAATTAGTAACACACCAGACATGGATCATACAGTAGGCCTACTGTAAAACACAATATTTTCGCGGCATAAAATTTTTGCGAATTGAAGCCGACGGCCTTTTTCGTGGCATGAAATTTTCGCGAGTTGCCTCTAACATTCAATGCATATACATGTAGTGGAGACAAGAACTTTCGCCAGCATTTTAATTTTGCGAATCTTGGCTCTCGCAAAATTCGTGAAATTAAAATGCACGCGAAAATTCGTTTTACAGTTTGTGCAGAAGAGCAGCATGCTACTAGGTAGTACCTCTCCCCAAAGATATCACAGATTTAAAAAGAAAAAAAAATGTGATAATAATAATGACAATATAATAATAATGATAAAAGGCTCACTATAGATTGAGACATCAGTCCAATAACTAAACATGCGTTGCAACTTACAAGAAACAGTCAAAATTCAAATTGTACTAGAAAATTTGTTTTCCATTCTTATACTGTAGTAGCTGGATGAAGCTTCTTGCATTCTACCCATTGAACAGCCAGAATATAAAGCCAATGGAGTACTGTATAGCAGGGATAGACTATTTGATATCAATTGATATTCTATCTGTATGTCCTTTATCACGAGCACTGAGAGAAATAACTATAAAGCTAGAATGCTCACATGCACGAAACTTTCATTAATTTCACACGGAGCCAAAATTCATGAAAGTGAAATGCACGCAGAAGTTTTTGTCTACACAATGCATTGACTGTTGATAAAAAGGTTGTCGGTTCCAAATTGTGAAAGTTTCATGCCTCAGATGTTTTTTTGTTTTACAGGATGACCAACAAAAAAAAAACAAAAAAAATTAAAAAGGGCAACTTTAAAAAAAAGAAAACATACAGAGAGTACTGGCTTTTCACGTCCACAATTGGATCTCTTCAAAGGACTGAAAATCCTAGATATTCTAAGCTACTGATGACAAATATTATATTAATGGACATTTTTTTAAAGAAATCCACAGGGTTACACTGAGGGCAACCACCATCCTTCCTGTACACTCTAAAAAAATGTCAACTCATGATGTCAATTACCATGAGCCAATAAACTTCAAAGAATAATGATTGTTCAGATGAGGGCACCTCATGTTTGTCCATCAATACTTTTAAAACATTACGTAATTACTGTATGTCATGCGAGGACTAATGTCAAAGAAATTAGAGAGTGTACAATGTAGATGAGGGCAACCATAATACTTCTTTTACACCCGAGACCAACTCCTGGTATAATGGACAATACATTATACACCAGCGCATGCTCGCTGGTACGAATCGGTCAGTATTCTGGTCACTCCGACTGCCTTCTCAGCAGTAATGGACCCTTGACCAATCTGGTAAAGCATTTGACCTTATACACTGGGTCATCTCTCATGCGAGGAACAGCCCCCTCTAGTGGTGGAGAGTGGTCTGCCGCTCTACAAGCTTCTGAATGGTCACGTGACGTGAAGACACCTCTCCCTTCAGCCGATCCTTTTCCTCGAGGTGTTGGGCTAGCTGAGAGCAGGCCCCTGTGAGTGCAAAGGTAAGCACACAGTCAAATTACGTACATCCAATATCCTGTTTGGGGTAAGATTCTACCAACATTTCATTGGCAATACTCATTTATTTACGTCGATGTGAGGCACTTTGTCAGTCAGTTAGAACAATACTCAGTAGTTAGTGGATAGACGAAAAAGGGAAAAGATATAAATTTGATTTAAAACAAAACAAGAGAAGAAACACAAGATGTTTATCATTCAAACTTCACGTGCAATACACAGTACGGTAGTTAGGACAAAAGAGAAACAATGATATTCAATAAAAAGTAACGACAATTGTTCTTCCAGTAATGAATCTAATGCACACACTTACATTGTATGTGACAAAAAGCAAAATGATAAACACAGCGCAAGTTTAAATAGTGGCAGGTAAATGTATGATGAAAGACAAAATTGTATCCAAAAGGTTACTTCTAACACAGATGAATAAACACAGGCACACACACACACTCAATATTCAATATCCACAGCTCACTAAACCCTTCACTGACCTTTGTTCTGTGATTAACACAGTTGTCCCTGATCTGACTATCTATGAATGGAAACTGTGTAATCCTCTTAGCTACTATTGTCGCCAAATGGCCTCTGTTTAACACCGTTCCACAGCAGCGCTTTAAAGGGTTTCTAAAGCTTACATTGTTGCCAAGTTTCATGCACACATTGTTGTGACTGTACATCATTATTTTAGTTGCATAGGGGACCTAAGATACTGACTGTTTAGGCAAGCAGTTTTCAAGGTATGGTTTGATATTGGTCGAGGTGAGGATTCAGCTTTTAACTTTTTGTGAATTAATTAAAAACCACTTTATGAAATGTTTAAGAGCAGACAATACTAAAAGGAATTAAAAGTTTATTTGATGAAAATGGGTTTTGGAATGGCCGAGATATCCAAAGACAAAGCAAAACAAAGCAAAAGGTGGGTCCCACCTTTTACCATGATCACTTTTTTGACATCTCGGCCATTTCAAAACCAATTTTTATCAGATAACTTTCAATTCTTTGTAGAGTAATAAAAAGTATGCTCTTTCATATTTCATAAAAGGTTTCTCATTATTTCAAAACATCATCATCAAAAAACCTTGGAAACCTGGAGCCCCATCTCAACCAAAACTGTACCATCCCTTTAAGTGACATCAGGGCCCCATAACATCATAAAGTTGCTAATTAGTTCAACTCTTGCTGCAGTGATAAATGTCACAGTAATGAAATGGGACCCAGAAGTACAGTGTAACTCAAAATGCAGAGTGTATCAGATAGACCTCCACCAATGCTGCACACTGGCACTGGTCTGACGGTCGAGAACCAGTGAAAATCACTGTTAGACCACTAACTTTTTTCACGATCTTAAACTTCTCCATCTTTTGCCAGTGTGACCGGACGATAATAGATCACGAAGACTTCGCAATCTTAAACTTCTTGATCTTTCGCCAGTCTGACCATGCCTAAAGTAGCTTTTTTTTTGGGGGGGGGAGGAGTAGTTTGCTTTTGAAAATACTATTGTGCACTACATAAAAATCTTAACAATTTATCTCTGAACATATCAGAAAAAGCATACAACAATAGTAAAAAAAACACTTCTAGCAAATTATTTGCTATCTGACAAAAAGTGATACATATTAAAAGTACTTCATGGCTGACTATAGTTGGGCCATTAAACTACTGGTTCAGACCAGCAGACGAAGCAGCATTAACACTTAAAGTTCATAATCACAGACCCTTCTATCAACTTTGACATACCCGATAATATTGCACAAAATACTTCAATACTTACTATTGACAGCCTCCTGAAGAGTTTGAAGATGGTGCTTCAAATCTGGTATCACCATGGTAAATACTGTGAATAGAAGAGACACGCAAAATATAAAGATTATTGAAAGAAACAGACGCATTAATTTACAGTCAACTGTTAAAGTAAATATTGTGTATCTGAAAACTTATGAAAATGATTTTAGTCTTTGCAACTGATTCAGATTGAAGTTTAACATAAAAAATTGATTTTTAAAAAGACAATGGGATATTTTAGGACTCACAACCTCTCCAAATGACATGACAGTTTCTTTTAACAAAGTTTGAATCCAACACCAATCAAATTATCACAATGAGCACTTAAAGGGAAAGTCCATTCTGATACTATGTTGCTTTGAATGAAAACAGAGAAGCAGTGAAAATTTAGGGGGAAATCAGACACACAATCAAAAGTGATGGGCTGATATAAAGGTTTAAGAGTAAGACAAATTGGCAAATCTGTGTGACGTAGGTGTTCAGCAGTTCTCCATTTGTTTTGTACACAAAATTTTGCTAATTTTCATTTTTCTCAAATACTTTGGAACAGATAAAACCTATCTGCAGAGAAGGACATACAAATATGTATTACTCTCGTTCTAGTACCAAGAACAGATCTGGAGAAAATTTTTCTCATGAGGAAGATGAAAATTGTGACTTTTTTGTGAACAAACATAATGAAGAGCTGTTCAACATCAACATCTGTATGTCACACAGAGTTGCCAATTTGCAAATGTTGAGTTGCAAATCTTACTCTTTAAACTTGAACAGGTAATAACTGTCTTTCAAATTTTCAGTGATCCACTCTTCTGATTTTTCTGTTCTATAAGAAGTAACATATACGGATGGAATTCCCTTTTAAAGAGGGCCTACTCGATACTTGGATTTAACTCTGCAGAATAGAATTTCCATTCTTCCTCTTCATTTGTAGTACTTGTGTGAATCAGCACCAATCATCTTTAACCCGCTGAGGACGGACTGATTTTGCTTCAACACCCATTTCCCATAGGCACTTGTCTGAGTATACTCGGGACTCGTCCTCAACGGGTTAAAGCAGGGCCAAGATTCTTTACATGCTGGACATTGCACATGAGCTTTCAAATCAAATGACCAATTAAATCAGCTTGATTTGTCTAAATCTATTGATACTCACGCTGACTCTCCGAAAGGTGTCTGACATTTCTCCACTTCTCATCAATCTCATGTCCATTTAGGTCACCCTCATCATTTTTATCCGATTCCTGGAGTGCGACGAAAGGTCTGACGTTTGATGTTGTCAAGGCACATGATTCCCTGTCACCATTGCTCCTGGTCTTTAACCTCTGTGGATCACAATCGGTTTCAGCCTGGGATCTACTGGAAGCATGCATATGGCCATGGTAGGAGTCTGTATCGTCGTTAGGGATGTTTGCTAAATACTGGGGGTTGCTTTGGCAAGATAGCTTGGTACAATGCTTTGGCATAGCTTCTGTGGGTTTCAAATGTTTTCTCCCAATGGCACTCTTGGGGGTAAGGCCAGGCACCGGGTCAACTGCTTCAGGGATCCCCGCAGCCGGAGACCCGTGCTTAGGCTGCTTCTCAGGCACTTGTTTGCTGTCCCTTGGATCATCTCCACACTTTCCAAACAGGTATTTGGTGTAACTGCGACGTAGCTCCTGGCTCTGCAAGTCTAGCTGGGGATCGCTCTGGCTGATATCCTGCCGGAGGAGTCTCCCCGACGACGATGCCCCCGAGAGCAGGGGGCTGCCGCTGCGGGAGCCCGGATTGCTCTTGCTGACGCGGCTGCGGATGTTCTCCAAGAGCAGCTCACGGCCCAAGTTATTGCTGTTGAAGTTCAGCAGCTGGTCCCGCACGTTCTCCCCGCTGGCCCGGCTCAGGCGACGGGCGAGCTTGTGGAACTTGCGGAAGCAGGAGGGGTGACCCTGAGTCTGGGCATGTATGAGGTCCGGGAGCTGGTTGAAGCCCTGCTGCACTGGCCCGCTGGTCAGGAACTTGGCGCAGATGTTGCAGGTTGTCAGTGCCTCCCCTGTGTCCTGGAGACAGATCTCACACTCAGTCCCATCCAGACTGATGCTGACAAAGCTGTCGTCCTGGTCTGACAGCATTTTGGACTTATGAACAGCCTCTACGTTTTGTCATATTGATACCTGAAAGATAATAATGCCACAGTCAGTTATCTTAATACACATCATCTATGTCTCCTGTTATATTTTCATTGCAATTGATTGACAAATTGCCCCTCAATACTATGTTATCTCTTCAATTTGCAATATATGTCACATGGATCATTAGATTGTTACACATTGCATAGTACCCTCATCAGTGATTTTACAAAATTTCATCACTGCTTTATTTCCAGCAGTCATACCAATGGTTTAATGAGCAATGTAACATCTCCATGCTACAGGTTTGTGTCATGCAGTGTGTAGCTCAAACAAAATAAAGTTAGCTTTATGCTACACTACTGTCCATGAACTTTTGATCTCCCTCTAAATTGAGCCACAGAAAAACATTTACACACACACATAAGAATTATAAAATGCATCCCAAAAAATAAGAACATATCAGTAATCACCATCCAGTAATTGGTGATTATGCAATATATTCACAATCATACCTTTAAAAAGTTACACTATTCTCTCTACATTCTGAAACCATACTGTACTCACGTTTCAGACACACTTGTAAGCTTTTATCTGCATGACTTATCTTTATTTGTTCTTAGATAAGTTCTGTCACAGCTATCCCACAGGTTTACTTGCCTACTGTTTACACTCTTGTGTAATGGTTCTCGATCAAACAGTAAGCACATACGCCTAATGGCCAAGAACAAACAAACTTGAGAGCAGTCTTTTTAATGATACCCAGACAAGCAACACACGCAATTCCTATTTTTTTAAATCTTTTTTTGATAAAAATTGTAAATCACTCTACATAGTAGTTGAAGCATACACATTTCGCAGGTTACAAAAGACTGTGTAGTGGTAAACAAATGTACACTTACATGTATAGGAAAGCTAAAGCCATTTTTAGAAATTAAACACAATGACGTGTGTGACCTGTTTCATTGCAGCAGCATACACTTACACAAAGCACATGCTTTAATGCTTAATTCATTTAATTCCTGAATTGCAAATACCTCATTTTTCTGAAATTAGATTATAATATACAATTTCCAATCATATACACCATAAAGATATATCCAGATGGGACAAAGCAAGATTTATTCTTTCAAAATATCACTTTGTGAAGTGGTATTTGGTACGGTACCACATTTGGTTTTGTAGATCTACTAAGTTGTCGGAAAATGTCTTCAAAATGCTGTGCTCTATGCAAGGAACACATACAGTTTCTGTACCACGATAGCTTTGTTACTCAGTTTCTACGTCTGCAACAAAGAAGTCATACTACTATTATCTAAAGATAGATGATCTGTCAGGCCAAGATTGTAGCCTGTAGTGGCTGAAACGAGTGATCGTATTGTGGAGGATTTGAACTACTCATATTGACAAAAATATATTCTAGGGTGTTCACCAGTATAACCTCCAAGAAGTTACTTTATGAAAGTGATCAGTTGTGACAACACAAAGAAAAAAATATACACAGTTCAAAGGAAGGACATGTGCCTCCGTAAGGCATGTTTATGACTGTAGTATGAGCATACTATATGCACACAATGAGTCGCGAGCTAATCTAGAACTGGTACTCATTATTTCTGTATGCACTTGACAATGTTTATTGCAATAATTTTATCAGTTATGGCCTAATGTCAATGACATCATGGAGAAACTGAAGCATGCGAGAATATCATTCTGTAAGTGTAACCCAAAATATCAATTGGAATTACATTGTAGAGTCATTTTGCTTCAATCAGTAATAACCACAGTACGAGGCAGCTTCCAATCTAATCTTCCGGGGAATTTTCCCATGACTAAGACATTTTGTGGTATAAACTCACTCTTACTCAGTGACTTTAAGTTTAATTTCTTTTGTTGGAAGAGTGCTTTGTGGAGCTGGAGGAGCTGAGAATGTGTGTGAGAATCGAACGTAATGGTAAAGTGGTAGTGGGTACCAAATGCAGTGAAAACAAAATGCCTGAATACCGCTTTCAAACAATGGATTATAACGCACTCAATTATCAGCTAGACCAAAAAGCATCAAACTGTGCAGGTCCTGGGATGACACTTGTGGAAATAAATGGGCTGCCACCATACCAACTAGAACTGGGAAGGAGAAGAAGCAAAACAAACATGTATCCGCACAGTACTGACCACGCAACGTAGACCCTCATTCGCTCCAGAACTAGGTATTGTACACTCTCACCCGTAGCGCCGTAGTAGACCACTTTGTTGCCCTTGTTCAGTTGTTGGCTTCACAAACTGGCACTTGGCAGACAGCTAGCTATCGTCCAATCGACTCCAGTCATGTTAGACGATGTTATAAAGTCTAAAGAGTTTACCTCGTTACTGCTGGTGCTAGCTTTGGGCTAATATCCACGTTTCTCTTACCTTGAAGGTGGTTATATCAGCATATCATCAGACTCGATCGTAAAGACTGTTAGTGCAGCCCTTTTCTAGATTCTAGATCCACTTCACATCATCACGAACACTCTCTCGTACCCGAACTGCACTTGGTTTATCTCTGCCATGCAGCGCAGCGCATACAAACAATGCGGCAGAGCAGCGATCCGCGAGCGGGGCATCTACAGTGCAGCTGACAGTGTACAGGAAGATACTTGCGTACTCGATGTGAGGTCAACGGCCTTCTGTAATGTTTACACCGTGACGCCCCGATCCCATCAACAAAAATTATTTTAGCCTCGTAGTGTTTCTTGTTCCCCTCACAGTTAGTTTGTGAGTATCATAGAGCTATGAAAGGAAAACAGTCTGTAATATAGTAAGTTTTGATGTATTATCATAATCATTATTGTTATCACATTTATATCATAATTATTACCATACTTATAATTATAGGCCACTATTATCATCATCATCATCATCATCATCATCATCATCATCAATGATTAGCATTGTTATCACCATCATTATTAAAGGTAGGTTCTGTTATTATTGTTGTCATTCTGCTCATCACTTGCTGCTCCATCCAATAATGATAATAACAATGACGATAATAATAATAATAACGATGATAACAATAACAATATTATTCATAGTAACGTCGATAATGCTAATAGTAGAAGTAAGGTAGTAGTAGTAGTAACGTTAGTAGTAGTAGTAGTAGAAGTAGTAGTAGTAGTAGTAGTAGCAGTAGTAGCGGCAGAGGTAGTAGGCCTATAGTAGTAGTAATTATAATGATAAAAATAACTACCATGGAAATAATTTTGCTATGGCATGTCAACATCATTAACTACTAGTACTCACATATCATACTTTGCTTTGAGAGTTTCTGGTAAAGAGGGCAGAGGTTACTTCAAAATTATAGTATGTGAATTACTGAGGGACGCAGCCCCGAGGTGAATAGCAGGCCTACTTTTGGAGGCACCGGTTGAGACCCATGTAGCTTTAAAAAGAAACTCGAAAATAGGAAGAGTATATTTGTTTTATATTGGGCATCAAAATTTTAAACAAAAGAAGGGGAAATGTGAGGAAAGAAGTCATGGGATGGGTGCGATGTTTTGGAGGGATTGTACAGTGACTGTACCAAGGTGTTGTACTTCCATTAGCTAAAATCTAGGGCGCGATGTCACAGTAAGTTGGTGGATTGCTTTGTTATGTCACAAACTTATTGCTTCGTTAAATTTACTGTGACCGGAAGCTACAGCGCGCAATAAGAATTTGTTTTGTGTTGTCACAATTGCTTTATTAGAAATTGTTACTTTTCACAATAACAGCGCGCGATGCCAGAATTGCTTTGTGATGTCACAATTACTTTGTTACATCAGTTAACAAAGTTATCGTATCAAGTTGCAGGGCTCTGTCAGAATTGCTTTGTGATGTCACAATTATTTTTATCAATTACCTCCGCCAGGGAAGGAGGTTATGTTTTCATCGACGTTGGTTTGTTGGTTTGTCCGTGTGCAAAATAACTCAAAAAAAAAATTGTGCACGGATTTGGATGAAACTTGCAGGAAACGTTGAGAATAACACAAGGAACATTATGATTGAATTTTGGTAGTGATTCGGAAATGTTCATGGATTTTATAAAGGATTTTCAATATTTTGGCAGGTAGGGTCAATGAACTTGGGAGTTCAAGCTGCGCATTTTTTAGGTTTTCATACGGGCACAAAAGTGCGTGCTCTAGCAGCTGAGGCTTATGACGTATAAACAAAGGCTTCTATATTGGGAAATCGGGCGATTTCAGCATGCATACGTATGGTGGGGGGTCACTGACCTCTAAGAGCAAGATCATCGGTGGAATGTAGCTGCTGCTGCAGCTTGGTGGAGGTCTGCTCTCTCAGAGTGCTTTTCTATTTTGACAAAGTGATCGCAAGAAGCTGCAGCACTCCATGTCAGGATTGCTTTGTGATGTAAAGTCACTATTAACTTTATTACATGAAAGAAAGATTTAATTTGTAGAGGGAGACAAAGTGAAGAAATTCGCACCTGAACTTTATTACAATTTACAAAATGATCGTAAGGAGCAGCGCTCCATGTCAGACTTGCTTTGTGATGTCACAACTGATTTGTGATATCATTTCACAAAATAGAGTACACTCTTTTGACAATGCCATCATAAAGAATGAAGACATTTTGCAAACAGTACACCATGGAGTGATTCTGACATTGCTGAAAATACATGTAGGCCTATTTAAAATCACTTGAGTCTCTTTCAACTCATCGATAAAGGATATTTTTAATCCAAAATATAATATACAAATAAAATTTGCCTAGAGAGTTTCTGGATAAAACTATGAGCAGGAGTTGACTCCAAAACAATTATGTACTGAAGGGCACAGCATACGAGTAATCGTATTTACGGGAGAGGCACAACCCCTCAGTAATAGTAGCTACTTCTGGAGGCACCGAGCCTCATAATTTTAATCAGAAACTCGAAAATCGGGACGATTTTGTCTTATATTTAGGGATCAAAAATTTAATCAAGAGAAGAGAAAATATGAGCCGAAAAATCGTGTGGTAATCATATGGAGAATGGGCGGTGATGTTACAAATATTCTTTTGTGCCAAGTCACAAGACACGACAGTACGAAGCAGCACGCGAGTGCTTTGTGTTGTCACGATTGCTTGACATCATCACAAATAGTCCAATATTTGGAAAATATTGTCATAAACAGTGAAGTAACTTTCTAGTTAGTATACCATGAAGTGTCAAACAGGCCAACATTCTCAAATAATTGAAAATGTATAGTATGATCAGGTGAAACTCTCTCAACCAATCATTAGAGGAGTAATATTTTGATCCTAAATATGATTGACATACATAAAATCACGTAAAGTTCTTTCAACCAATCACTATATAGAGGATTAGTTTTGATCTAAAATATATTCTTATCAACACTATTCAACAAACAATGAATATGAGTTCACGGTGGCATACTTGAGTCATAAACTGCGATGACAAGTAATTAAATACACAGGTTTCACATGTGCAGCCCTCCATAAAATCATCTCAAGACAGGATAACACCAAGGCGGTACTCTCTAAAAAAAATCGAGTGAAAATTTTCACTCTAAAAAGAGTGAATACAAAAAAGAGTGAATTTCGAGTGAAATTGGAGTGAATTTTGAGTGAAAATGCTCATTTTCACTCATTTTGGAGTGACGTCAGGGATCACTCGAAGATTTTGGAGTGATCCCTGACGTCACTCCAAAATGAGTGAAAATGAGCATTTTCACTCAAAATTCACTCCAATTTCACTCGAAATTCATTCTTTTTTGGTATTCACTCTTTTTAGAGTGAAAATTTTCACTCGATTTTTTTTTAGAGAGTAGGCTACTTTGCAAGCTCACCTACTATACCTTCTTGATTATATAAAACTAATGTATGATGCATCAATTCAATATGTTAATATTTCAGAGGTCATATTGCATACAGGTGTCTACCCACGTGCAAGAATAGATAAATAAATATATGAATTAATGAAGAGCGTAATCTTTAAAGGCAACATCGAATCAAGTCAAAATAATGAATGCATATGAGCCATAGATAAATTGCTAAAAATGTTATCCATCCAATGCACAGAGTATATACGCCTAACTATAAGTACATCAACATATTCAGTGTTATTAGAGTTAATAAAAAAAATGTTGATGCAAATAGTTGAACATCAGCAAACCAACACTGAAACGTCAAGAAACAACGAAAGTCCTTGATTAATTTTCTAATCAGTCTAATTCTGGTTCTTTCTTGATGTCCGTCATAAAAGCTTTTATTTAACGAGACCGCTACGCCGTCGACAAGAAGAGCCATGTGATGGCGCTCTCCAATTTCTTGTTTGACTCTATGTTGTTTTCTAATATTGATGGGGTCTGAAATGTATCAAAATCCTTATCATGGATCTCCATGGTTGTTTCTTTTCCTTCAGCCTGTTGAGTAGTATTGGACCATTTCGTTTACTTGCTCTCTTCGGCAGCGATTTATACTCAGCGTTCGTGTTATTGCTGGGTATCAGGGCAAGGAAGCCTCGAAGAAGCATTGTGTGAAGGTAATATTCGTTCGAAGGTTCGTTTATCTGGTTAAATGAAATAAGGTTTGTTTTTCCGAATGCTCATTTTTTCGAAACACATAATCCCTTCAAGGCCCTACCTAGATGTCCGTTGATCTAAAGATGAATCAGGGTATGTATGTTAATCCAAACATTTTTATGGCGTTATTCCAAAGATTCGTTAGCCCTTATGAAAAAAGTTCGTTATTCCGAAGGTTCGTTTACTAGTATCTGACAATGAAAATGGGGAAAAAAAGTGCGTACTATAAAGTAATGAACCACGTGAATTGAAAAGTTTTTTATTCCATTTCCGGATCAAGAACCGTGTTCCACTCTCGGCGAACAAACCTTCGAATACGACCCTTTAATTTCATTACCGGGAGAAACGAACTTTCGGAATAAGGAATCTTTGGAATAGCGACTCTTCAGAATAGAGAACCTTCGGAATAACAAACTTTCGAAAGAATGAATTGTAACCGTTAAGGCAATCTACTGTAAACTATGTATGCATGCATACAATTTGAATACATAACAGAGACGGACAGGGTCTATATGAATCGTGATTCCATAATTGAAACGTTCAGTGATACAGACGTGCATTTTCATACAGACTTATAAAATCTGTCATCCCCCCCCCCCCCCAATGCTGATTATTGTTTTCCTCCAACAAACTCAAAACAATAATAACAGCTGCATGATCTTGAATATTCCATCATTTTAATACCGTAGGGCCACTTTACAATATAGTCGCCAGCGAAGGCAATATCATGATGATCCATTATCAATATTATTTTCCAGGCACGTTATTTTGTTGCCCAAAAGGAGAAAGACATAAACTGCGTGGACTTGTATTTTCAAGTGGAACATTATTTAACTTTAGAATCATTTTAGTTTTCGGGCTTTTCATTCTTGCACACTTTCTATTTTTTTCTCAGAAGATCTCGGACATTTTTATTTTTTGAAATACGACAAATTGTCCTTTAAAAAAAGACAGATCATTGAGAAACACATAAGGACAAGAGAAATGGGAAAGAGCAGTCTTCCAGTCTCACATCGACAGTGAAGAAATCAAAATTGTGCAAATTAATCAATCGATGCATATCTGAAGAAGAATAGATATTGGATGATGATGAAATGACAGATATTCACACAAACTGTTACCTAATTGTAGTATGGACAAACAGTGTGTACCCTAGCTTTATCATTAATAACAATGTCAAGGAGAATTCCGCATCTGTTTTTTTTTTCTTTTTTTAAAGGAAAAATACCCGCTTTCTGAGTTAGGCCAGTTCAAGTGCTCTTTCACCATGCTATAAAAGTAAAAGTAATTAAGCTGAATTTTAAACTTTTGAATCGATTGTCCGGTTTTCCCCAAACTTCGGTGATAACTAAATTGTGTTCTTCTAATGCAGCTGCTTTCATTCAATCCGAATTACATTTTACGTTGGCTTGGGTTTCCTTTTTGTACGAGTGCAGAGAAAAAAAATAAATGCATTTTTCCCCAAAATCCCACTCGATATCACCTATCCTATTTGCCTCTGACATTGGGTTCATACACTCTTAAAGATAAAAAGAAATTAAAGAGCTAAGAAGTAGACAGCAAAATAATAATATTCGCTCAATGCACATTCATACCCCCAAATAAATATTGCTTATTTTGCCAGTGAACGTGTAGGCCAGAACGGGTTGATAGAGAATGCCTCCCTCTCTTGACGAAAATGGGACATTTAGATGGAGACGGAAGTCGGCGTTCTTGACAACGAACGAAAATGGCGTCCACTCTATCAGAAAATTTTGGCAGCTGTGCGAACCATTTATCCGGCGAAGAAAGAATTCCTGAGTTGACAGAGTTCAGTGGCTCAAGTGATGAAGACAAAGCATGTGCAAAATTATTTTGGCAATCGCTGACCTTACACCCGCCAATCGAGTCGAGGCTTGTATCAGGAGATATGAGGCAAAGGCTGCCAGTTGCAGGCCCGTTTGTGCAAGGTACGTCTGCAGTCCCGTACATTACTATTGGTGTATTGTTGCTCGTGGCATCCACTGAATCAAAAGCATAATTTGCGCATATCATATCAATGAAGTGTGTCTGTGACAAATTGTCACTTCTGACAGATAGCTTCTCTAGTAATCATTTTTAACTTCACTATACTGTAGGGATATTTAATAGTGCTTGTTGTGCATGTTGTGATTAGCCACACATTCCATCACAGTGCTGCCCTGGCCCTGAGGCTGAGTGATAAATTACTTGATGTATCCAGAGCAGAGGTTTTCAGTCTAACCAGTGAATTAGATCAACAGTTAGAACTAGCTAGACCTTACTCAATTCAGAATGATCCGGAGCAATACAGAACAGAAGTTGAATTGATAGAGCGACAGCACTATTAGTACTAGTAAGTCCATAAATACTACACCAAAAGTAGATCTACTCACAATTAACCAAAACTTCATGTCATACACTATTGTATGTGCCAATATTAAGAGAAGAAGATTCTTGAAGAAGTATTGTTGCAACTAACACAAAATGATCCAGTCCGTATTGTATGATTATCAATTTTATTCTAAGTTTCAAACCAATATTTTTACCGTCAAACTAACGGATAAAACATCTATAGAAGTGGAGTCTAGACATCTATTTGTAATTTTATGTGATTTTATCATTAATGTTTTTCAAACCTTTGTCATAACAATTGTAAGGTAAAACCATCCATACACCCTCCTGTATTTGTAAATGTACCATACTAAATATTCTATTGTGAATGTAATGATTTTAGTATCAGCCATTGATGATGACAATAGAGTGAATCAAGAATCATAGTCAGTATTCCTTTCCACTATTTTTTCCTCACAGAAAAGAACTTTGCGCACCAAGTTATTGAAGATGATCCAAGTAAGTGTATGTTGTATATCTTAATGAATTCTGTTTAGAGGAGCACAAGGAGCAAAGCACATTATTCGACAGAAAATAAATGTCAGTTATTAAACTGAAAACACACATTTAATCCACTGCCTGAACAGCATATCTTATTTTCAATGCCATTACACTGTACCTGTTTACCATCTTCTGCAAGGCACTTTCTGATAACCAGGCATTGATGATTGAGAAGGCTTGCAAATGGAAAGGGTCTATCATAATTCAAAGAAAATTGTTTTGCCTCTGGTTTGAAACAAAGTATTTATAATTGTGCATATGAATACATATAAAGCCTCACATCACATGAATTGTCTAGGCTCATTCCCAGTTATTGTTTCTTTTTCTCAGCAATGTGTGGAACTTGGAGAGTGGTATCCTTGATTGTCTGTGACAACCACCTGTATCTATCAACAAAGTTTGTGTCAAAACTACAAAAATATTATGTTTAGCCTTTATGTTCCTGGGGCTGGGCACTGATCTGAACTTGCCAAAGCATTCAGTAATTTATCCAAACATGACCTAGAGTCTACCTAGTTAACAAGCCCGTCCAGATTGAGCAATATGCACCAGTCCAACAGGAAGGCCAGGGTGACACAATGGGGATTAAGGGGATTAGGAAATCTCTATTCATTGCCAATATTGGCCAAGAAAGCACTCCAGCTTGCCTGCCAATTGACAAAGCACAGCAGGGGTTGAATGGTATGATCACATTATATTGTTACCTACATTGTAGAGAATGTGGACAAAGGAGCTAAATACATAGTCAATTTCCACATTAGATGACTTCTTGTCTGTACTGCATCAGCTCATTTCACTGAGAATGTTTATCAATGTATGTAAAAGTGACTTGTTAATTGGCTATATTCACTTCTTGTTGTCAAAGGCAAAATTTTTGTCATTTTTGAGTGTCATGTCGTCTTCCTAATGACCAAACCCTGCGAGCATCAGCCTAATAATCAACACTGACTTCAATATAACCGCAACATCTACTTCAGCGTTGTCAAACACATCAACACAAACATGACTACCGGTGGCAATATTTGTAATATATTGTAAAACGAGGAATGTTCGTGTGCATTCCAATTTCGCAAATTTTGCGAGCGGCAACATTCGCAAAATTAAAATGCACTCAAAAGTTCTTGCCTACACAATATGCATTGGTGCCAGTGGTAAGTCGCGAAAATTTCATGCTGCGAGAAAGGCTGTTGGTTCCAATTCGCGAAATGTTCATGCTGCGAATATATCGAGTTTTACAGTATGTCATATGACTGAGGATTGTTTCAGAACATATCTTTTATGTCTTTCCCTCGCAGAGTTACAAGCCTTCCTTGCCACAGCTCATACCCAGATGATCCATGAAGAAAGCCAGAAACTGACACATCTTGTAAGTTACAAATTACAACAAAAAATGGAAACAAGGAAATATGTTTCTGTAAAGGCCCCGAAACAAGTCAATCATTCAAAGTCAAATTTAGGATATGCAGTAGATCTTGCATAGGTTTACAAATCACTCTAGTTGATGCAATGAGAAGGTCTCAAATTTCTCTTTCCTTTCAATATTTTGTTAATTTCTGCAGAAAAGTCAACAGATATTCTCTGGACGAAGTGCATATTAAATTATGCCAGGTTTACTGTGTGTTCCACTGCGGACATATTGTTTACCTTCAAGTGGGTTCTGTAGCACAGGAAGGTATTAAATTAATAGTGATCTATTCAATTCCAGCTAAGCAACAATTACAGGGATGTAGAAAAAAGTTGGCGCAATGTTTGTTTGTTTGTTTTTTATGGATGATACTATGAAAAATGATTTCTTGGCTAAAGTATCAACATGGTCGTGAAGAAATTGTCCTTGAAAGTTCAGTATGTGACAGTACATGCACAAGATATGAGGAGTATGGGATCACTCATACACGTATATGATATCATGGTCATAAAATCAAGCGTTTAGTTGCAATATGCCTATGTACAGGGCACTATTATTGATAAGTTCCTCACAGTCTAGTGATTATGATGTGTCAAACTTTTATATGAGCCCTTTCCCCCTTTCACTGCTCTTGTTGTTTTCCTGGAGGATATTTTGGTATGCCACCATCACCTTGTCATATCTCATGTAATTTGTTGTGATGCTGCCCCCTATGTTCTGATGTTTACAGGCTGTCATGTCCGATTTCTTGAGTGTGCCCTAAAGGAAACAATGCTTGTTGGATTGCGGTCAAACTTGCCATGGAGATGTATTGTGGGAGAATCTAGAAGGCTATGATATCTAGTGATGGCGCCCTCATTGTTCAGACTTTTAGACTTGAGTCAAACAATGACAAAGATATTCCATCTCTATAATAAAGTGTTACACATGGCAGAATTTCAGTTGGCTTGAAGGATACTTTTATGTCTCACAGCAACTCAACATTTCTAGTTTGTTCCAATAGCTCTTATATTTGGATAATGTCCAGTATGGAATGGGCATGATACAGAGAATAACTTTCAAGTGAGGGCGGTGGTTAGGAATAACAGGTCAGTCGCTACTCTATAGCCTCTGGTTTAATGTTCTTGTTTCATTGTGTTTTTCTCTGTTCAGGCTATGAGGAGGGAAGAAACCAGACTTATCCTAGAGAAGCGGAAAGCAGAGAGAACAGAGGTAAGCAGCTTCTTACAAAATGAACCTTAGCTGCAGGGGCGGATCCAGGAATTCCATAAAGAGGGGGCGCCATTACAAAATTAAAGGGGGGCGCACTTGCCCCCCCCCCCCATTTTTTTTCTTTTTATTTCTTTTGTTTTAACAAAAAAGGAGGGCGCGTGCCTGGTGCGCCCCTGCCTGGATCCGCCACTGACCTGTGACAAATGCGGTATGAGCTGTTATTTTCGCCAGGTAATGGACATTTTCGGAAGATGTTTTCACAAATTGACACTGAGGCTGTAATACACTGTAAGTGCACTGCCACCCTAGTGCATGGTGACATTTTTGCGTGTCATTAAATTCACGGTCCAACGATGATTCACGAATTTTGCGAAAATAACAGCTTATACAGAATTGTCCACCTTCAAAGGGGATATAGAGCTTGAAATCAGCGTATGACATTGGATTTTTTGTAAGTTGCATGTTACTTGTAGCTAACCAATGGCTGGTGCGGGGGGAGGGGTGAGAGGGGTGGGGGAGAGAAGGAGGGGGAGAACTTGGACCGCTGACACAGTGTACTTTGTCCAGAATGCATGATCAGCTAAGCTGTCTGACTTAGATTTATATAAAAATAAATCTAAAATACACCAGGTAACGTCCATATGGGACAATGTGCTTTGGACAGCGCTACTGGCTTTCCCTTTGCAATGTATGCTTTGAGAAGGAGTATTTGTGCTGGTAGGTCGTACTGAGATATATATGCAAAGGGAACAGTTCCCGTACGATATGCTGGAAGGTTAGCAGGAGAATCGGCTACGATGCCCGAGTGCTGATCTTTCATAATCTAGCGCAGCACCCTTGATGTTCCAAGCACTGGTGAGCAGCAAGAACCCAAAATGGGACATGTGATCATTAGACACGATCCATGCTGTACCAGCAACGTTTTACTGCCTCTGAACCTTATTCATATAGAATGCTGTTGAATCATGCATTATGTGCTTTTCACCTATTACATACCAAATACACGAGAAGGAACTTTGATGAATTATTGAGCACTAAGCATTCTCCCACACCATAAATGATATGAAATTGAGAAAAAGAAATCACCCATGAGCATATGAAGGGTTTTTGCAGCATAATCAAGTATTAAAAGCAAAATGTAGAGAGGTTTCCTGGAAATACTGTTTTTAGTCTCACAAGCTTGTATAGCTTGCCTCATATTGTGATCTTTCAATGATCGCCCCTCGATGTGAGATTGGATTCCAACACCTCAAAGCATGTCTTTAATTTCTTTTTGTGTTTTTTATTTTATTCTTTTGCAGAAAGAAAGCATCTCACATAGGACAAGAAGGCCTCTGGTACCAGAAGAGTAAGTCACTTTCCCTTCAGAAGTTATGAAAAGTTGTTAGATTTTTTTTTTCTTTTAACTGGACTATTGTAAGATTAACATCTTTCTGATATGTTGGTCTTCGGACATTTTATTTTAGAGCTGTGTCTTCATGTTTCATGATATTTCTTTACAATGCTGCTTTGAAAAGAGAACAGATACCTACTATTTCGCTGGCATTTTTTTTCTGTAAATTTCACAAAGCATCCAATATTTGCCAAACTAAAAACTCATGAAAATGTTACCCTGTACATTAACACAAATGTGCTGTATATTGTATCTAAGGTGGGAAATTACAAAGTTTTCTCCATGAAAGAAATTATATCTATATCTCACTCATTTGGGTTGTCACAGACGTTACAAAATATTGTTCTTGCAAATATATACTGCATACAGTGCATGGGTACGGTATACAATGTCTTTATCTCTTTTCCAGGTAATTTGCAAGGTGCAGGGTTTTAATTCGTAAATGTAACTATCATTTCTTTAGTGTCTGTACTTTTTTCCTCTCGTGTGACCAAAATCCTTTAAAGACCCAATAGTTTGGAGATTCATGGTTGGCCTGATTCGTTCACTGCCCTTAAAGGTACAATCGAAACCCACAACTAGCACCAGTCAGCGACAATTATGTGCATCGAAGCGTAGACTTATCAGTAACGGTCAACTCCTGTCAAGAATCTTTGGCTGTGTGTGTGTGCTTACATAGAGATCAGTGATAAAGCTCTGCCCAGTTTGTTACAGGGATTCTCAAATACATTCAAACCAGGCAAGCCTTCCTACTGCATGGTATCCCAACGCCCTCACCATGTCCTTTGTTAGTCACATTAATATCTTAGAAACATGCAAGTTATCCTGAGTCGAGGGGAAGGTGCATTCCAATGTCTTTTGTTAAACATATCAGTACTTTGGCATTGATTGACAGATGAAGTCACAACAGGAATATTGGTTTGGAAAGATTTTCTGTGGCCGTATCCAAGTAATCTGAATAAAAATAGAAGAAAAATTAGTGAAAAATGTATGGAATGTTTCTAGGTATTCCTTTCACCGCAAGAGTGATGTTGAGGGTATCATATATCAACACAAATCAACATGCATTTGTATTTCAGGGAAGCTTTAAGTTTTTTGTGATCATTTGCCTAACTGTAAGGTTTTGAATCTTGAATTTGACTGTCATTTCAGCGAGTACGAGATGCCGGATGAAGAAGGGGAAGTAGCCATGCAGGAGCTGGACAACTTTGACAAGGTGATGGAGAACAAGTCACGGAAGAACATCGTGGTCTGATAAGCTTTGCCTCATTTCCATGGATATGCGTCATCGGACCACAAATTGATTGAGACTATGCTCGGGAGGGAGAGCTGCTTCAAATGGTGGCAGTGGCACAAAGGCAGGGGATCAGTGAAGATTTCAAGGGCACTCTGACCATTCATAAGAAACCATAATTATGGCGATACATATAGTAATGCGATGAAGTCGTGTTACTTCCCATTCTGCGTTAAGATTACCGTCAGACATTGCTGTTATATCAATCAGTGTTTTTTGGTAATGTAGTAATTGGAAACAAGGCTTTCCCATAGTCATTCTCCAGGACATGTGTGTGACTCTGCAAAAGCTGGAACCATTCTCCGTCCATGTTACTTACCATTGTCTTCCGTTACACGGGGACAGGGATTTAAGCACCTCCCATCACTTTGAAGATGTCAGCCTCTTTCTAAATTTATCTGCAGTGCTGTAATCTGAAGTCCATTCCATGCGATCTTGTACAATTCTGACACTCACACTTTCATTCCAAAGTCGAAATTGATTTTTCTCATCCCAAAATGGAAATGGATTCTTCTCATTGTTCTTAATTTGGCCTGCTGAACCCTCTCTTCTAGATGCATGTATATTCTAAGAAAAGTGTGCATTAGTGGGACTAAAGCGACCATTTAGCAAGATGTTACTGGATGTTTTGTAAGTGATCACATTGGCACAGTATTCCTTTGCTGCAATTTAATATCTCTCTTAAAAGGGCACCATTTCTATGCCATATCCAGTGATTGCAATATTGTGTCCTGCACCAAGTTAACTGGTTTTTGTGAGTGGTTGTGAATTTAAATGGGAATCTGTAAAATTTCTACAAGACCTGTAAAACCCTCTTCACATATGGAAACCTGAGTATCTGTATGTACTGTATCTATCCTTAGTGAAGAGTAAGTTCTATTGCATGAGCAGTTGTGTAGTAGAACTGTAGAATGATCAAGTGCTGAAGATGTCTATCAGATGTAGATCTTAGTTTTGACCGGGCTCAAAATTAGCGGTGACCAGGTGGACCGGGGTAACTAAAAATTGATGTCGGGCTGCCAAATTTTTCTCACGTTGGCCTGATCTGGCAGCAGAAAATCCAAAATGAATTTCTATATTTCGTATTATTTGAGGCCACTACATTTCTTTTTCGGGCCACCAAAATTTTTGGTGGAAAGATTTTAGTGGCCCAAACAGGCCACCCAAGAAAAAAAGTTAGTCTCGAGCACTGGCTGTGACGTACCTATAGCGTTGTTTGTGATCCAAATTTTGCAACCAAGCCAGCCCCCCCCCCCTCCCTGCCAAGAGATGAAACTTCCTGATCCTCAAATCTTGCATGAGATGGGGAAACTCATGCAAGTAACACACTCACACACATATCCCATCTACAGCAGGAACCCTGCGCAGAGAGCCGAACGAGCAGCCATTGAAGTGGTTGACGAAATCACACCCACACACACACACACACACAAGTTGAATGGAGCTATTTGACACCTTGCTTTTTCTGGTTTATCCTCCAGGGACTGCTCATGATATGTAAGGGTATCAAATGTGCGTATGTCTTTCACAAACAAGGAAGATCAGATATACGGTACCTCGTGTTCTGTTAGTAGACAGATAGCCGCCTATCTCTTCTGATCTACATCCTTTATAGTACTGTATATGCCATATAATTCGCGGGGTTTTCATTTTTGCGAATTTTACAAGTCTGGTGCTGTTTGCGAATTTAACCTGTTGAGGACGAGTCCTGAGTATACTGTATACGCTGAATATTTCGCAAATTTCGCGAGTCAGCTGCTATTCGCGAAATTAAAAACACACGAAAATATTGACTCTGATGCCGATATGAATGTGACGTGCGTACACATTTCACCGTTCAGTCCAGGACTCCATGATCACGAATTCAGCCACTCGCGAAATTGTCGGGAAGTCTCGAATCGCGAAAATTTAGACTTGTGAAATATATGCCGTATACAGTACTGGGGCAAGTGTCTATGGGAAATGCATGTTGTAGCAAAATCAGCCCGTCCTCAACGGGTTAACGAGCTCGAAAATATCAACTCTGATCCGGACATGAATAGGACGTGCATGCATAGATTTCTCCGTCCATTGCTGTACTCCACGAGCGTGAATCTGACCACTCGCAAAATTGTGGAGAAGTTCTGATTCACGAAAAATCAGACTCGCTAAGTGTACTATGCTTTATACAGTATACCGGTAGCTACATATGGGAGAGAAATTGCTAAAAAATAACCCCATGTAGCTTGCATCTTTTGCTACTCAGGGTCAGAAAGGATATGAAGCTTGCTGTCACATTTAACATACATGTATTTACAATTTGAGTATCCATTGAATCTATTGTCGGCTAACAAGGTCAGATAGGTAAGTAGCAACCAATCGTCTGCAAAGGTTTTTGCTGTTGCTATGGCGACAGCAAGTATCTTAATCCACCTTGATATTATCTTTATGACACCAAAATCCATTGTCAGAGTCAATCCTATTATTTTATTATTTATTCATAAACCTTCATGTGTGTAATATATATGCACACATACACACACACAGACACACATACACAAAGAATCATGCTGCAGCAACAAGGCCTGTGAATGTATTGCATTATGCTGCCCTCTGCTGGTTAGACCTTGGCTAAGTTTGCATAACCAAGATAAGAGGAGCCAGCCGTATAATTATTATTTTGCTTCTTTGCCTCCTTCCTTCCTTGAAGGGTCATACAGAGTTTAAGTGAACCATGTCCTTGTTACCGCAATATCTGATATTCAGATGATGCACATTTAACAAACTACATTATATATAGGCAAGTTGGCTGAGAAGATTTCAGCAGAGTTTTAGCATTTCACTGATTATGCCAGCAGCTGGTAACTGTGAATAAGACAGAAAAAAAGACCGGTGCGCAACATTAATCCAAATTGTATCTGCAGTTGGCGCACATTACATTACTTCTGCAGCATTGCCAAAACCCATATCTTGTACACTCTTTGGGTTACGATCCAAAATCATTTCCTTCACAGTGGAAAATTTGTTGAGAAATACAAAAAAATGACTGTCACTGTATATTCACTGGTTTTTCCCCTGTAAAAGAAAAAGTGAAAATTAAAAAAAAGAAAGATTGCTGTACAGTAATTAAAGCCAGTTTCCTGCACAGAGTCAGCTCTCTTGGATCTAGTGAGGAGTTAATGCATGCTACATCTGTCCACTGCAACTAGTGTGAAACAGCGTGCTATGATAGCTTTTCCCAGATGGTCTTGTGAAAGTGAAAGTCACGTTTTTTAGCAGTAATACCAAGAAAAAAGATATTCTAGTGAATGCGTTTAGGGAATGGCTAGCAAAAAGGAAAGGTGAGATGAAAAGGAAAGTGCAAAAATTTAGAATGCTCTATAACACCTTCACATTGGGTGACCTTTAAATGATTTTGTAGTTCAAATGTGTAGACCACCAATCTCGTGTTTTAGACACAAAGAAATGTATGTTAGTATTTTTTCTCCATCTTTAGAGTGGCAGCTAGCGTGTGCTTTAACCCTATGGTACCCTGCATTTATTTCCTGTCCATGGATATATGTGTGAAATTTTTGCATATGTGACTCATTGGCAGGAAGAGGGTTGAAGCAGCGATGAGGAGCTGTTGAGGTTCAGTGGATAAGACAAGGGACTTTTAATCACCAGGTCCCTGGTTCAAGTCTCATAGCTGCAGCAGATGTGCCCCATAGACAAGGCACTGTATCCTCATTGACTACTGTAGTCCTTTGGACAAGCCTTCAGTCCTGTAGTTGCTGTGTTACAAGCATCTTTTGCCTTGTTGCTGCCCTTGTGAAACAAATCAATTCAAGGCAGTTGCATAGCAGTAAATTGTCATAAAGATTCATGGCATCGTGAAAGAGCCCTGAAGACCAGAAAAAGCTGGTATATAATTTGTATTGTAACATGTTGACAGTGAAGATTAATCTTTGCAGGAAAATATTCATATCTGACACATGGTGAATCCATAAGTTATAAAATGCATACGTGTATACTGAAATTGTGTATTTTCAACTATGCAACAGGAAATTGGGTATATCAAAAACAAACAAACAAAACAGCCAAAGATTACATATAAACAAGACAACATTTTCCGTGTGAAGCGTGTATACTGTATACATTTTGCCATTCCATTGATTGCTGACCCTGTCTGGTCTAATGTCATCAGGTACGTATGGATGATATTTGCAAGGATAATGCCTTATCTTACATTGATTTATTGTATCAATTGTATGCAGATTATGCAGTTCTTAACCTGTTGAAGACGAGTCCCAAGTAAACTCGTGCAGGTGTCTAAGGGAAATGCATGCTATAGCAAACTCGGCTTGTCCTCAACGGGTTAAGAGCATTGAACCAGTTTGATGGTAAGACAATTTTTGTTCCAAGATGGCTGAAAGACCACAATTTTTTGTATCGTAGATGTATGCAAAGTTATTCCCCCCCCCCCACTTTCCACATGTACAGAGAAATTTGTTATACATTGTATATAGATATGTACAAGATAGAGAAATAAATGATTATACATTGTATATTATACCTCAGTCATTCAGTTTGAGCGTCTCACTTTTCTCTTCATGGTTATTTGCTGCAGAAAAATACAAGTAACAAAGATAGCTTTTAAGATAGAAGAATGAGTAGATGGCTAGAAAGATGATAGAAATATGACATGTATGTTCGTCCATATGTGCATTTCCACCATAAATCAGAAAAGTTGTGAACTCTTTATACTTTGCACATTCATGGAGCTACTATATATATTAGGTTTCCCCATTATAGTACATTGAATTTGTTCAATTCTTCTGATTCTCATTTCAATAATAAATTTGATGGGAGGTACATATACACAGATAGTTACCTAGGAAAGGGGGAGGGATGTCAAATCAAATTTCTTTAAAAAAAACAACAACCAGAATACACACATTATAATGATTGAAAGTGGACATGCATTTGAATAATACACACAGGAAGCAAAATTACAGTATTTAATGTCTGCTTGAATACATGTGGGGCATAGCGAACTATTGTTTAATTTAAAAAAAGAAAAAAAAGACGGGTGGGGGGGGAATGCAAAGAAGACAAAGAAAAGGAAGGAGAAAAAGGAGATGGAAGATTGCTGAAAGAAGAAAGACAAAAGATGATCTACATGAAGTGGCACACGACCAATGCACAGTGTTAACAATGAACAATATGATCTTCCCAGAACACTCGGTACAATGGAAAACTTTCAAAACCAACAAGACACTTGGTCCTTGATCAGGACGCACTTTGCGGTTGAGTTTCGCTACCCTTGGCAAGCTGCTCGCACTTAAAGGGGCACTGCATGGAATCGCATAATTTATTACGTTCAAAACTTATGCATCATTTTTACACGGCCGGCGCCACGTTTTTAAAGTGTTTTTTAAAAAAAAGGGGGGGGGCAGTATATATTTCTGGTGCCACTTCCGGGTTTCATCAGCTACTGGTAACAAGCAAGCAACAACGAACAAACAAGAAAGACCCTCACCGCTACTTCCTGGTGCCACTTCCGGGTTTCTTCAGCTGCCCACACACACATGAAGAGAGGAAAAGGCGCATGCACTACACAAATTCTTTCGAAACGACTGGAGGCGGGAGAAGAGAGAGTTTGGTTTTTCCATATTCGTCACACCCATCACGAGTCCTATCTCTTTTCCAACTGTGATGGCGCCATTTCATAATAGTTCTGTTTGTAGGGAGGAGAAAAATTTCTTTGGTGTGTAGTAGGCCAACTAATATGATTATTTGATTCCTCCGGGAAGCAGTTTCTGTTTTTACAGGCCCGGAATTCAATTTTTATATTGAGAGCATTTTAGCGTAAAAAGTTAAATCTCGATGTTGCCCTTTAACACTTCAGCTTCGCGGTTAATAGAGTAGTAACTAACCACATTACATTGTAGGGCGGCGCGCACGAGCGTTGAAGAGATCATGTTGCGTGTAAAGTCACGAGGTATAATGACGTGTGGTCACCGCGTGACGAAACCACGTATCACACTCGCGCGCTTATTTTAATCTTTTCTTCTTTTCTATGGTGGGTTAGGTCAGTGATGCGCGTGATGTAAGAACACCTTGGTGTATTACCACACGCGGGAAATGTGTTTAACAATTTATTTCATGATCCGTGATTGAATGCTTTTCTGTAGTTCATTATCGAGTTTCGATATTCAGTTTAAGGTTTATGTAAACGTAATAATTATGTTTTTGTATGCACGCCGGCTGTGCTGCCCCCTCCCTCCCTCTTTCTCACGCACACACACGAAAACTCAGACGGATGAACATGCTATCGAACATCCGTGCCAAATAATGTAAAAGTTTACAAAGAGATTTTATTATATATTCTCTTTCGTCTGTCATAACTAATTTGAATTCGTAAAAAAAAAGCACACACACACACACACACACACACACACAAATGCAAACATGCAATTAGAATTCACACTGAATGATACAAATGATTCTACATATGAAGGAAGCTGAGCATAGTTAATCATAATCCTTACTATCTATGCGAGATCAACAACCACAAGAGCTGAAGGAAATCTCTGAAGTTGTCGAGAAACTAGACCAGGGCCCTGTCGCGTCCTTATGTTTGGGAAAGGAAGCAGTATAAAAGTTGAATTAACAGGAAATCAGCGATTCCTTGTGTGTGTGTGTGTGTGTGTGTGTGTGTGTGATTTTTTATATTTTTTTCATATTGATTGCAGTAAAATATGGCGCATCATAATGGGGACTTCAATCCTGGTCGTCTATGGTACGCCAAATCTCTAATTTTGTGTTAGAAAACGAGAACTTTAATTTTTATACAAAACATGTAATAGACTATATATAGACGTAAATGTTAGGATGAGAGAATGTTCTCGTCTTTGGAACCTTTGACAGGGGCACTGAAATAATTGTGTACATTTTAATTATTATTTGTATTTCTTTCTTTCTTTCTTTCTTTCTTTCTTTCTTTCTTTGTTTATTCATTTATTTATTTATTTATTTATTTATTTATTCATTCATTCATTCATTCATTTATTCATTCATTCATTCATTCATTCATTCATTCATTCATTCATTCATTCATTCATTCATTCATTAATTCATTCGAGTTCTTGTATTGACACAGAGAACGTGGTATTATAAGCATACTCCAGTGAATTTTATGAACGTGTTACTTCCAAGGCACTGGGCTGCATGCGACTTTAGTAGCATAATCTGCGAAAATCTCGCGGTTCGCCCAGATCGTTGCTCGGCCTAACACCAACCGATGTATACACAAAGATCCCATCAAATATGAAGAATCACACGAGAGGTGAATAGCTCTTCATCAGATTAGACATGAGTTAGTCACGAACATCCACAAAGTGAGTAATCACCTTGCCTGTAAAGATACTTCCAAACTGTCATTGTGTATTACTTGTGATCACTATGATGGCAGTGTTTATTTTCTGACCAATTCCGTTCACTAGTTTTGCCGAAAAAGCAATAATTAAAAAACGGGAGACACAAAGAGTAATGATAAATGCTTCATAACATTCTCGTAACATAATTATCTTTTCTTGTAAATTTGTGCATTTATCGATATATTCAACGTTCTATCATTTTATTTTTCCATTATACTTATTCGTATCATTCGCATCAAAACAGAAACGAATACTGCATCAGAAGAAAAATTATTCACGTGACCGTGATAGCTTTGTTTTTCTCAATGACAGGTAAAAAAAAAATGGATGGCATTCATATAATTTGAATTAATTCTACCGACAGCTAAGAATATATGTGAAAGATATTGCAATGTAAATCCGTCACATGTTTGGGAGATAGGGGGTGGAGGAAGTATAGAGAGAACTTATATACCTATACAAGACCATGTTAACTTGACTAAGTGCAAATGTCACTCGACTGGATATGAAACACGTCTATATTATGTACCCACTGCATCATTATGGCATTATATTTTGCTGGTCTTTATAGTTACCGTTTATATATTCTTGATGTGAGGAGTAGACACCTCGAGATAGCGATTTACACTCACTCCTTGCTGAAGATTTTTTTTTCTTTAAAAAAGGAATAACGAAAGTATATGAGTCTACCAATATAGAACAATGGATTTGACCGCCACGATTATGGCACTGATGATTCATAACAACACACGAAACAAGATCATGAATGCGATACGTGGAGTAGCCGGTCTTTCTTTGCTCGTGCCCGCCTAACCTCAAGGCCTCGGCTCTCCCATTTGGCTCACCTATTTCTCAGATACCAGCAAGATTCAGCCTTCACGGCTCCTCGACGCGATTTCATTCTTATCGTATGAGTCAATTCCATCTGTGTTGCTGGCAGAGAAGTGCCTGTAAGTCCCTTGGCCGCACGATTTGGGATTTCCATTTCTCTATCTATCTATCTATCTATCTATCTATCTATCTATCTATCTATCTATCTATTTTTCTGTTATTTATTTCTCTATATATCCATCTCTCTATTCATCTTCTTCTGTACCTGTATGTCTATCAATATCTGTCTATATCTACCTTTATACCTATCTATCTATCTATCTATCTATCTATCTATTTACCTATCTATCTATCCATATTTATCTGTCTATCTTCATTTATTTATCTATCTTTCAAAAATATACCTCTTTTCGTTCTCCCATTCTTGTGCTATACATGACATTGTGAATGCTCTTATTCCTCTCCCTACGTGGCTACTGCGATGTTTTACACCGCCCGTATAATTATGTATATGTAAAAGTACTTCCGTATATCTAATTATCCGCGTCCCTTCTCTGTCTATTCACGTTTTTTATGAATCGGTCTATGTTACATTATCTATCATCTTTTCCAACCCCCTCTCTTTCTTTATATATCTATGTAATTGCTGTATAGCTATCATAACTATAGGAAGCTATATTCATGATCACTTTTCAGTGCAATCATTTATCTCGTAATCATGTGGAGATAATTATTACGTTTCCCTGAATGCCATTTGTATACTTGCTCACAATAGTCGATCATTTATTTTATACCATCTCCTCGTTTGTCTGTCAATCTATATCTACACGAAAAGCTGTCAGTCTGTGTGTGTGTCTGTCTGTCCATCTATCTATTCATCTCCTCTGTCAAAGTCTACCGTTTTATGTGCCATGTGATTCTCTGTACGTCTACCAATCTTTGTCAATAACTATATTGGATATTAAGTGGATTACATGTACACCTACATCCGTCATATCTCTTTCCCATTTTCTTTACTCTGCTTGTTTTTCTTCCACGCTGCTCGTCTTTTCTTTTTTTTTCGCGTCAATTTAATGGCATTACCAACAAAAAGTTTAACACAATGTTGTTGGCTTTAACAACCATATAGCTGCGTGGTCCTGCAACATGTCACAACCTACCGGTATTTCTGATGTTGTAGAAGAGAATAAAGCTACGAAAAAGGGTAGCAAGCGCTTGAAATATATCATCAAACACTTCAAGGGAAATTTCGGACGCTTGATATTTAATCTGAACAAGAAAGACTGCAGTTGTATGTTAACACAATAGTACAAATTTTCCGAAGAATATGTAAATGAGCGAACTGAGGATAACCTCATTATTTTCCATTGATTGTGTACAAAAACTTACAAAAAATATTTTTTTCCCCTTCTTCTATAAAAGTGTAAGACGTAATGATATTTCTGGTTGAATAAGTTTAAAATAGTTCAAAGATAATTTATATCGTAATAGTGGCCCAATTCTCAAAGCTTTAGATTGTTTTTCAATCCTGTGACGATCATAATGCAACAAACGTGAGTTATCGAAGTGAGAAAGATCTGCGATGCTGTAACAACTGCATCACCAACCCAAAGTTCAATCACGCCAAATCAAACTTTCAGTCTGCATGTATAATGCACTGAAACATATTTTTTCTCCCTTAATAATTTTCTTTTTAGTCATCGCGTTCGACTTTCGACGGCTTCTCTGAAAACAGCCTCTTGGCTGATTGAGGGCTTTTAACCCCGTGATTAAATAAAACAAACAAACAAACAAACAAACAAACTTCATCAATAATTCGATTAAGACTGAAAATCATACTTTTTTTCCAGTACATTTAATTTGAACTGTCTTATTTCACTAAGTCCATTATGAAATGATGCATAAATCGATGGATTATGAAATGATCTCACGCAATAAATCACACACCTCTACTTCGTCAATCATTTATTCCTTGAATCAGACTTAAACATTATGTATAAAAAATTATCCTGCTTCAGCCTTATTGTCATCTCATATATAGTATGTATCAGTTCCTCTTAACATTCACGTTTCATCACTGCAACCATAATACAAAGTAAAAATAAGATCCTCAAATTTCACATCAAGAACCAATTTGTATAGTAATACGAAATCTTATCACGTTTATCAAGAAACATAATGACATATGACATTAAAATGATAGTAATCTGTCATAAAGGGCTCCTTGACAGAAGCGAAACATTATACTCTGAATGAAACTGTATGAAGCTAAATACACTGTTAGTTTCTCAAAATTTGATGCTCTCTATTGGTAGTTAGAAGTTTAGCGTTTTTATAGTCATGGTGAACTGGTGTGGACTTGGAGTTCAAAGTAAAATCTCGCATGCGCTCAAGTTTAAATGGCAAAAAAATGAACAGAATCGTATAACAATAGACGTTTAAAAGACTCGGACTTCGAATAAGAAAGTCATGAAATTTGAAAGATCATGTTTTATGAAGAAGTGATTATTGGTTGCAAGCAAGTAATACACACATGTATACAAATCAGATGTCGTAGCCCTGTACAAATCCCATTATTCTCTCCCCCCCCCCCCCGAAATATTATAATCTTATTTCGGTCTATGACATGGCATATCAGCCCATTCCCCCCCCCCCCTTTATTTAAGCTATTTAGTCAAATGAATACAACTAGCTACTCATATGTACTTTGACTGCAAAGATGAGTATAAGGAGTCCTAGATCATACTCTTCTCATTTCGTTGAAAAGCGGAAATCTAGTGTTTATAATAGGCCCTAATGATGAATTTTGCGTTCTATGGATAATAAGTATAAAAGAAGAGTGTCAAATTACCAACTCGTCTAGTTTGCGTGGGTTAGTGTTCCTTCATTAATTCTTTTTAGTAAAATGTGACAATTGAAGCTTCTGCATTTTTTTTTTGTGTGTGTGTGTGTGTGGTTTTCTTTTAACCCGTTCCATACTAAATTCTGAAATGCCCATAGACTTGACACGTAGGTCACCAGGTTCCCGTATACGGAACGGGTTAATAATGCATACGCAATTTTAATGGAACTTCTACGAGTATGTTTGTTTGGTTCGCTTTGTTTCTTCGAGTCAACTTGACCCTGTATATCAAGACAAGTGATTTTGCTGTAATGACCATCATGGCGACAGGTCTATCTATAGGGTCTGTCGGCGAGCTGTCTCTAGTACAGAACTAGATTCCAATATTTTTATAACCTGAATTGACGTGTAATTATGCTGGTAGCTATAGCCACGAAGGGTATCAATGCAACTTACTTAAATTAACATTATGTCACTTGTTTGTTTGTTATCATTTTTGGTTTACTTTGAATGTCCCTCATAATTTGTACATATTGGCGGTCAAAAATGAGCTTCTGTCGCAGATATGTTGCTGCTTTTGTCTTCTACGACACCCGCGGAGGCAGTATACATTGTATTTTGTGTCGTAGCGATGAGCACGGAGCGCGGCGACCTGGAGTCGTCTGCCACCCCAGGTCTGCCGTCGATTGCCCGCCACGAATTCTCGCTGTCTGACTCACGCGCCTTTTTGATGGAGTGTCATCGACTATAGGGCAAAACGTTCCCTTTTCACAACAGTAACAATAGCATCAAGACTGACGGTTTGGCCAATGTAAATAAACATGAAATTGTTGTTGTTGTTGTTGCTGTTGTTGTTGTTGTTGTTGTTGTTGTTGTTGTTGTTACTGCTGCTGCTGCTGCTGCTGCTGCTGTTGTTGTTGTTGTTGTTGTTGTTGTTGTTGTTGTTGTTGTTGTTTACTCGGTTTTGTTGCTGTTGAATTACTTGATGTTCTTTCGATGGATTGCCTGAGTTCGATATGAGTTGTAATCATACTGCATAGCCGCTATGGCCACAATCATGATTAGCGTGGTTAACTTGACTTTTTCCTGAAGACGAAAATAATGCTTGACCAAACTGTTGACCTTTTGCTAACACTCAAATGGACATGATACAACCAAACTGGGAGGTATTTCGCCGGCGGTAACTTCGTTGATCTTTAAGCTCGATTCAGGTTCAAATCACCAATACTCTAGCAGTTTTGAACTTTTTCAGCTGATGAGCTAACGCTAACGTCAAGCTCAAAATTCTCACTTTCTACGACAACATATTTATTGAATCCTCGTAGCTGTAAAAATTCTAAATTCACGGGTCTGTAATACTATCTATATTATTTCAATATCGTCATAAAATGTCACTTCCTCAAGGCCGATCAAAGATAGATTACTATCGCTGGAGTTATTACACTTGGAAAGGAAGTAAAACAGACAAGGGCCGTGTTGGCATGAAGTCGCAGTGGGTTTTTATACAAGTTAATGTATCTCACACAATCATGACATACGTGTTTCAACGAATTCTGGCTCCGAAAAGAAAGTGATGACGTCATATCTTGTCGAATAGACGGGTAGATATGCGTTTCATGAATCCTTAAAGGGGCATTCCAGACGATTTTCATGCTTTCACATCATATAGTACATAAATCGACAGCTCCATGTATAGATTTCCTGAATTTATTGTGGTCCTTGAGCAGAGAATTAATACTTTGAAAAAGCTTGAACAAATTACACTGAACAATGATGACATAGGAGACTCAATATATTATTCTAAAAATGTAGCAGTGTCACTGATAATTCCATTACAATACAGCTCGCTTGCAAGTTCGCCTGTGTATTATCTATGCATGCCTTCTTTCTTTCTTTCCTTTTTGTCCCCTGCTTCCTTGAGCCCCAACTCATGCATTCTTATGGTGAGGCTGCCATGCCATCATCCTCGTTCATTGCAATTTGTTATAAATCTTTAAAACATTCGTATTCTTCATCCCAATTACTATAAATTCTGAAACTCAGTATATACTCAGTATAATTAATTTAGAGTTCTTTAAAATAATGCAAAAATCTGAAAATCATCCGGAGGTTTCCTTTAAAGACAGACTCGACTCTACAATCTAAGAGACAGGAAGAAAGTGAGATAGCCAGATATACGGACGGGTATCGTTGTTCTAGCTTTCCGATTCCCCTGATCCTTTGGAGGGCCTCGAACCAGGATCCTGGGCCAACATGTAATACCGTGGTACTGGTACCAGCCGATAGCAGTGCATCGATAGTCTTTGCTCCAGGCGAGTTTGTGCTTTTAAAATCAATCACACGACTATTCTGTTCCTGCATGTAAGCTATGTATAAACCCTTCCAAAAAACTGTCCCACTTCCCAAGCTCTTCTGTTCTGCATCGTCTCTGACATATTTCGATACATAATTTACGGCGCTGAGGGAATTAAAATTTTGCCTACAACCCCCTGCATAAATTGTAAGCTATTCAGCTGATCTCATTGTCTGAAGTTCATCTACCATCCGGTTGAAAAAAAAAATCGTAAAACATCAACACAGAGAAAAAGAAAATGGGCTCGTTAAAGACAAGAATTGGTGTCTCCACTGTTCATTGAAATAATTCCCTACTTTTTCTGACAAATGGAATGAAATCAGTGAGGTGAACGATGAGATAGGGCGCAAAGAGGAAATCGCCTCACCTAAAGTCCTTATATAGAGCATAATCACAGAGGATAAAATATGTCGTTATAACTTGGCACGCAATATACATAGAAACTTTTGACTTTATTTGAAAGTCTTTCTCTGGCGCGTTTATGACAAAATATGATGACGAACGTGGATTGGAATGCAGCAGCATTGTACTAAAGTTAAAAGATTCAATATATACGATGGACAAAGAATCTTTGGTAAAAAAACACTGCATAATAAATTCTTTTGTTCACACGGCCTATCGGCCTTCAGTTCTCTTAAATACCCCACGTTTTTACAATTCAAATCTTACTCTCAAGTACAATGTATACTGCTTTGTTGAATTGAAAGAAAGGGTGAAAGGAAGAAATAGTTATCTATGAAAGCATCGTGTGAATATAATCAACATGTTTGTACAAATGTAGGCCTACATGTATTTTGTTGTGTTCTATTGCCTTTGTTTTTGTATCTGTTTTGCCTTTACATGGGATTAGGGTGGGATCCACTCTTTTCGTGATGCTATCATTGAAATAGGCCTACATAATTTATGGCTCATGTTTATTAATGATAACCCCCAGGTTGTGCAGAGTTCTCAAAATATAATTTTTCAGGGAAGCGACAACGCAAGTCATGGATAGCGTGATAGACACACGAGATCGCGTGCATTGTAACAACATTGAACGTGCCCGACTTCCGACGCCCAACAGACACCATTGATACACAGCCATGAAGCCGATGTATATTATTGTGCAACAGGGCGAAGTGTGTGTATGCAAAGCGAAAACGAAAGTTATCCGGACGTAACATACCACACGAGCGTCCCTACCCCACCCCAAACAATCCATCATTGTGCAAAGGGTACCCCTGGGCCTGTAAATACCTGCCATTTAACCCCTTAGCCGCTGAAAATAACCCGATAGAGTGGGCCTAGACGACAAAGACCCGCGTTATTCACGTTCATATCTCTCGAATCGTCTGCCCGTGCGAGCGTTCTCTCGAGTTAGCCGTGGGAACGTTCGTCGAAAAAAAAAATCCTACTTGTAAATGTACTCAATGTATTCGTGAACGTGATCTGTACATAGTACAAAGTGAATTAATGGAACAGTTTGGCTGAACATTTTTCTTTTCCTCACTCTACTTGCCAACTGTAAAATGGTAGAGGAAACGTGCCTCCTTAACTTATTTTTTGTTCGCCTTGAATACTTTTTATCATATAGAACCTTCAACTTGGAAACACTATCGTCTGTGACAGGAATTGACTTTACTGAAGAAAACTAGATAAAGTCGTTCATAATAATGTCAATCATGATTACAATGACAACACAGCTTTCCATTGTAGATTTATTAGTCTTAGGGTAGTGGGGTAAAATTAGGGTAAAATGTCTCTAACAGGCAAAAGTAGGAAATGCAGTGAAGTCTTCTGTGATTTTTCACAAATACAGTTTGCAAGTGTATAATCACATTAGTTTGAAATTGGTGTAATACATTACAAAGATAGGGATATGGTTTGGCAAATGAACAAGTCCCACTTGTCCTAATATTCTATTTTCCCTGTCACATTATTTTTCATCTGTCAACATAATAGGAAATCCATGTGGTTAAACATGTTATATACCTTGTGATGAGATATGAAATAAATGGATATGAAATTAATTTTCACTCACAATGCTAAATATGATATAATTCTAAGAGGAATTCAAAGTTTATTTGATGAAAACTGGGTTTGAAATGCTGAGATATCCAAAACAAAGGGATACTATCGAAAGGTGGGACCCACTTTTTGAGTAGGATCACTTCGTTTTGCTTTGTTTTTGGATATCTCAGCCATTTCAAAAGCGATTTCCTTTAAGTAAACTTTGAATATCTCTTGGAATTGTATGCTCTTCAACATAAAGTGGTTTCCAAGTATGTCACAGAAAGTTAAAAGCTGAAGAACCCTCACCTCAACCAATACTATACCATCCCTCTAATCCAAATTGTATTTATCTTATTATATAAGGTTTTGTATTGATCATATCAATGTACACTGTATCATTTGTCTGTCCATTTGTTGCTTTATTACTTTGTAGTTTATGTCATATGACCATTGATAACATTTACATAAAATAATTGCAGAAAATTATCTGTTAACAAACAAAAAATAAATAAATATGCACATAGCAATCTGCTTTTTGGCCATCCTTATCCATTTTGCCTCAAGTTGGACTTATAGGCCAGAAATATTATTCTTTTCAAATACTTTAGCATGAACCATTGCAGTATTAGAAAGTCAGATATGAAAGAGATGTTTATTTCACTACATTTCCATTTATATTCCTTGAATAGGGTGAACATTTTTATTATGTTTCTGGTTTAAAAAATGGAGACAATCCGAATAACACCACCAGCAAAATGCATTTAGATGCAAACTTTTGGTTACTAATCAAATTAAAAGTCACAATATCACAGGAATGGTATAAGTAGAATACTGCATTTCAAAGACTAGATTTTGTGTGTTGCTTTTGTTTCTGTTGTCTGTGAGAACATCATTTGAAGGATGAGTAATGTCCATCTTATCTGGTAGTGATAAATATACCCGTGTCTTAAATTCTTACCTATGCCTTCAATGTGCATTATTTCTCAAAGCTGTCCTCGGGGAATAATGTCATATACACTAAGGCACAGCTAAGATATTTATCATGAAGGAGACAACACTTTTATTAACACCACTTTACCTTATTCTATCTTTGTGCGTTCCCACAATGCATTGCAAGCACATGACTACATCCTGTGAGCACATGTACCTCTCACATGCAAATGCACTGAATACACTGCACAGTCTCTTTCACACACTCAATCTACAACATGTAGTTATACACACAGAGGCAACTGCACAGATATGTAAGCTTCACAATGCAGGAAATTTCATTTTCCTCGCACAACTTTTATTTTACAAAACACTTGGTACATTCCCAAAGTCCATGATTCAGACTTGAAATCTACACGTATTTACATATTTACAAACCAATGATTCCAAAATGAATTATACAATACCACCCCAAAATCTTGTTTAAAAAAAAAAAAAGGTAGAATAATACACGTCCAGAATTCATTGGGAGAGACATAAAATAAAGAACTGATATGATCCTGTCATATACTGTATTCTGTATTAATTTACCTGAGCAGGGGAGATATACATGCCCATTCTAAAGCCCCCTAAACTGTGGTTGATTGACAAAGTTGATTTAAATACTGGGTCAAAATGAAGTTAAGATCTTCTTTGATTTCTTCCACTGTAACCAGTAACCAGTGACATGAATGAGAAAGATTTCTAAATTGGTCCCTCAATTACCTATTATATTCTGGGAACTTGGTACACTTTGGAATAAACAATTTTCAATAATCTTACAAAGAAGCCAGTGTGTATGTGTGTGTGAGTGAGGGGGGGGGGGACTGTCTCATTCTTGCTTCCAATTTCATGTTCTAACAATACATATTCAATGCATCTTGGGTATGCTCATATTATCCTTAGAATCAACAAGGATTTTCTCTCTAGAGGTCTAAAAAAAATCCACTTATCTTTAACAACAACATGAGACTAGTGGGTGAGGAATGAAAAAAAGATTATATGCTGATACTCTCTAATATTCAAGGTTCTTTTCCCTGAAAACCCAATATTAGAATCAGTTCTCTGTACATTGAAAAAACAGTGAACTCTAGCAGAATGTAATGCACTTGTTTGATTTTCAATAGCTTAAAGCCTGTTTTTCCTCATACAAGCATTCAAAGTACATAACTTCATATCAATGAATGCCACATAAATACCACTCATATTTATACAACTCAAAGTAAAACATTCTTTATTTAAAGAGCTGTGTTTGTTGCCAGACATGTTAAATGCAGCATGTGTTGGCAAAAACGCAGACATGTACCAAGAGACTTCAAGTATGTACTGCCCATATTGGCGAAGACTGTTTTAAGTAAATACAGTTGCATGTTTCTATAACACAAGAATCCTGGAGGTGAATTCAAAATGTTGAGACAACATAGTAAAAATAGCTCTACATTCAACAAAACCCTGCTAATTCTGTCTTTGGAAGGGAATGAAACACTTTCAGGTTGACTAAGTTGTCAAGAGAAGTCTGCAAATTCATCAAATTGAAAATAGATTGAAACCGTAAATGATCTTTCACACTTTTCAGCAATATTACTCAATGCAAGCTGACTGTGTATTTTTCTCTTTTTATCCCGTTTGAGGACGAGTCCCGAGTATACTTGGGCAAGTATCTATGGAAAATGCATGTTGTAGCAAACTCTGCCTATCCACAACGGGTTACGCATCACATATTAGTTTCTGGTGAAATATTGTTTACAAATATCACTTTAAAAAGTTTGGTGAAAATCATGGGGTTTTAAAGAAGAAGCTGAAAATGTAAAACATTTACACATGCACAATGATCGATGTACTTGGACGCCGGATGACGAGTTAAAAAGGGAAAACAATGAAATGAGGCCATTTCCCCAGTAGCAGAGTTTTAAAGGTGGTGTTTAAGGTGGCTCATGAACTGATTTAAACTCATGAACACAATTGAGGTGTAACCAAAAAAAAAAATCTTTTTTCTTGTTGAGTGGTAGGGATCAAAACATTGGAGTAGATCTGCAGACCGAAGTCTACCACATCCAAAAGATCATCCATACATTTAGAACTTATTTGTTATAGTCATCTTCTGGGCTTATACCATGGTTCCTCTTCAAACCATCATCAACACCACAACTCTAGTGTCCTACCAGGGCAGAGGCATCAAAATCAATGTCAACCATAGTTTACCATGATCACATCAGCATGAGACCCAAAGTCAGATGGGTTTTGGTCCAGGAATCCCTCCTTTCATAACTGATGGACTTGCTTAGGGATTCTCCTCATATGTCTTTTGGTATTGTGTCTGACACAGAAATGACAAGTAATATATAGTTTGTATTTGTGATAAAGATTCACTGCATCTACAAGCAATTTAGAAGGTCCGTCTATCTTTATCAAATGTTGCAAAAATATGTTTTTGAACATATTTCTTTCACTACTATATCCTGCCCTTCTGTCGATCCATCTGTAGTCAGACTCTCGGTTGTTTCTTCTTTCTCTATTCCTTCTTCTCATTCTCTCACTCACACTCTCTCTCCATCTCTCTCTGCCGAGTCACTGCAAGAAGGTCCTTAGAAGGCCAGTTTCTTGATGAGGAGGTACACTTGTTGGTTGAGCTCCACCCCGTGGAGGTTGTTGGCGTCGCCCTGCAACCGCATCAGCAGGCCTCCGTAGGAGATGTAGGCCGACCTGGAGACGGGTAGAGAGAGAGAGAAGAAAGGGAGAGGGTCAGTTAGCTGTGGGTTTGCATAATTATTTCTTTTATGCATCTCAGAACAGAAGCTAATACTGTAAAACTGTAAAACCAGAAATTTTCAGCTGCATGAAACTTCTGTGAATTTCACAAGGAGCCAAGTTCCGCGAAAGTAAAATGCACATAAAAGTGTTTGTCTACAAAATGCACTGAATTGCAGTTGCAATTCGCCGAAGTTTCATGCCAGAAATGTTTCTGGTTTTACAGTAACTCTACTAAAGACAAGTATCTAGGATGAGAGACAAAGTATGATAATTGGTAATCTGCTTGTAGAAAACATAAAATGATAGATTACAAATGAACTGTAAACCACCTCATATGTACATATTGCGTTCTACTTGCTATGCTTTCTATGTTTTTTGTTGTTGTTTTTACTCTGTTGTAAAAGAACAAAAGGATATGAATGAGTGAACAGAGTCAACGTATCCAAGCTCTACTCCCTTTGATAGGAACAGAACCAGAACTGAGGAGAAGATTTGATTTCAGGGGTCACTAGCAAGGTCCAACAAATTCCCAGAAATTCCCTGCCACCTTTCAACCCTGGCTCTTCTCAGAACTATGAAAAAGTTTCTTGTTTTCCCCAAACCCACCCTCTCACTTTTCCCCCTTGCGACACCCCTGGGACCACAGAGGGCACTTGACTTTGGGGCCTTGGCGGGCTGGGAGAAACCAGGTTACCCAGGGCAACTGGCATAACATTACCGGTACATTAACCCTTTGTGTGGGAGTCCCATACAATAATGACAGGATGTGTAAACCTTGACCTTCATAGGTATAACACTGTCTCAAGCATTGAAAACAAGGAGGGAAAACAGAAGCTTAGTTAGTGATTGTTCTGATATGACAGGTTGCTCCAATCCCCATGGCAACAAAACACATATGAATATCACATGGAAACAAAGGCTGCCATGACTTCAAAGTTTTCCACGAACAAACATAAAAGAGGCAATAACCATGACAATGAAATCCTCAGCAATTGATGGCCAGTTAAAGAATGCAGCAGGCAACTCCCAGTCAAGTGCATGATGTACAGAGACACACACCACCTGCCATTCCAACCACAAGCACAGTGGCACCATTACTGCAGTAATAACACCATGAAGATGTCCCATTGCCTTCCCAACTATCATCACAATATCCCTTAACCCATTGAGCACGGGCTGATTTTGCTAGTACAACATGCACTTCCCGTAGACAATTACCGAAGTATACTCGGGGACTCGTCTCCAACGGGTTAAGGTCATGTATGATAGACATCTTATAATTATGCCTCTCAAAAACAACCACATTATATACCACGTTTACTGCAATTTTGATAAAAAGGGATGTCTACAACCATACATAACTGTTTTTAAACTCGGCCAAACTCGATCTAACCAAAAAATGTTAGTTGTAAATCCTATTGTCAAATACAAAAATGGGATGCACTGCATACAAAAAAAGTCACATATTATAACATGCATAGCATTATTCATAAAGAAGAATGAATCATTGGACATCAACGTCTTTGTAGCCCTCCATACATGGTTATAATCTTTGCGTCATTCACTCCAGAATGAACTAGTCTATAGAATTGCATACAAAATGTTCATCAGAATGATGAACATTGAATCATGAATTTATTCCTCTTTGATGATTCTGCCTTTCAGAGACGCCCAAAATTCTGTATGTACAATATGTCGCAAACAAAATTTCAGCCGCACTATAATGAAAGTGAATAATATATAAGGTGGCACGATTTAATAACCTGGGAAGCGGGGAAGAAGAAGAAGAGGGAGGAAAAAAAAGGATAGCGTCTATTCCTTCTTAGCTGATGACTAATATGTGGGATCACCTCCGCCACGTTATTTCTGTTTGTAATCTCGTGACCCCCTTCTGGCTGCCCTCATAATGGCCATACGGGCGCGAGTCGGCATTCATCACCAGTTCAGGTCATGTGACTTCAGAAATGAGCAAGCTCTCTTACACTCCCCCCCCCCCCCCTTCTCTCTCTTACTCGAATGATCCCCAATGGCATCGGGAGGCTAGGGGGAAGACTCCGCGAGCCAAATGGTCAGCAAAAGCACCAAGTTCAGTCGCTAGTATGATCTTTGCTGGCTGCAAGACTCTATCATACACTACAGGCAATGCTTTTACTTTTTGGAACAAAACATCATTTCCAAAGGTGCCCTCATGTTTGGAACTTTATTTCAGCATTCTCTTTTTGTCATTGCCTTCACCCAGAGACAACCTTTACCATACACATTCAACAGCCGTGATATAGAAAATCAAACCTATTGAGCCAAGAGGTGTTTTATATGAACTGTAATCCCCAAATGACCCGAATTTGGCAAAGAGGGATTTAATGACATCTTCATTTTTCAGGTAAAATTGTCGGTAAGTGCAATATGTCCATCTCTGCTGTTCTTATAACTAAAGAGCTAAGACCACATTGCACACCTTATCTTCATTAGTCAGTTAGTAACCATCGATAATAGAGAAATACATGTGACCGTAGTAAACTTTACACAAAAAGAAGAAAAAAAAGATAAGAAAATGAAGGAGAAGTCAAACAATGAGAGAAAAAAAGAGAAGGTTAATAATAAGGATAAAAGAGAGCCAGGGTCACAAGCATTTGTAATGTGCATGCTAAATTTAGGGGCATCATGTTTATTAGCATCTTAATTTGTTTAAATGTTAAAAATGCAGCTGCATTTATGAATGCCACTCCCCAGTACTTCCACTGCTGTTAATTTTAGTCACGCAGAACAATTTCTGTGCATGGTGCATATCGTTAATATCATGCGATTATTCATTGCTGCTCTTGACTATTGTTCTGTGGCTAACTGGCCCGCCCCTCTGGAGCAAAATCATCCTTTATCTGTTTGATGTACAAAAAAATTCTTTTTATATGTTGATAAATGTTGCAACTTACATAATTATACATAACTCACTGTCTTGTCACGTACAATGAAAGATAGAGGCGTGAAATTAATCGGAAATGATGACTAAGAAATGTTCTTGCTCCCTCGATCCTCGCAGACTTTCGATTCAGCGAGTCAACATACATTATAGGCGTTACTCATCGAAAGCACACAGAAAGCCTCTCCCACCGATGAACGACTTATTTTGCCGTAAATAAAATACGCTCTCTTCTTTCTCCGTCTCTGTCCTTTTAAGGCCCCTTCCTTTACTCTCACTCATGTCTGCGATAAAATTATTCCCTTGTCCACTCCTCTCTCTTTCCCTGAATCCACCCATCCATCCATCCGTTCCTTTCTTCTGGATTATGGTCAGTGTCCACCTCAACAAAAAACTAATTTCCTATTGATTCTTCCATATGCTTTCATCATCACTCTTTCTTTCTATCTGTCCTTCTCCTTCCTCTTCCTGCTCCTCCATCTTTTCTTCCTCATTCACCATCCTTCCTTCACATAATTTTCTTCACGCCTTTTTCCCTCATGCCTGTCAAGGCTTTGCATATATATATATTTTTCGTTCTGTCTATCTTTTCCCATGTTCTTCCACTTAATTCTCTCTCCTAATCCCTTCTTCTATCCTTCCTCTTCCTCTGTCTCTCTATCTGTCTCTCCATTAAGCTGTTCCTGACCCTTTGCATTCTTGTCTGACCCCAACTTAGTGTCTCCCTTTTCTTTTCCTACATAATCTTCTGTCACATACATTTAGCCCGCAATTTTAACATTGCTTCTCATTATAAATTACAATTGAGGTCACACATGGAATGGCCAGTGCTGATACCAAAATCACGAGTTCTGTGTGTGTGTGTGTGTGTGTGTGTGTGTGTGTGTGTGTGTGAGTATTATGTGCTACAAGAATTTACCCTCTCCATTCACTTGGAGTCTTGTGGTAATTTTTGTAAGCCATCATGAAAGAGGCACAATCCGAGGTCTTATCTCCTCCAATAAGTTGTCCTCACACACACACTGTCATTGTATTTCTGGTAATAGTCCACTTTTTTTCCCCCACAATGTACGTGCAGAAGGCATATGTAAGATTTCATAATTCAAAGAAAATAGGTTCCAGCAAACTACCGATGTGTTGGACTATGAACAAAGTCTTTATTCATTTCTTTGAACTTTTTATCTCATCTGCGAGTATTATGTGCAAACGAGTTACAATATGCTAAACAAATAACACAATGATAATGTAAAAATTTTGCCATTTGCTCCTTTTCATGAAATGGTTGCCATTTTAAATCACTGTGCTGTTAAATCTCAGTTTGAGATCCCCCATGACAGTTTGCATACGAATATTGCAGCTTTTAACAAACCCGTCATCCAAATCACTATCACTAGACCTTTCTCCCATCCCACCGTGCACCATCCCATCCCCACGACATCTCGTCTCCCCGACTCCCTCCCCGCAGACCCAGTGATTCATCTCCAGTCAATCTCCTTGGAGCGGCTCATCACCCCTCATCCCATTCTCCATGGTTGCCTAGCGCCCCGGATGATGTCATTCCTCAGTCATACCGCCAAATATATCGATGATGTCACGACTGGTCATCCGACCATTCATTACTCAAACGCCTCTCTAATGCGGCCTCGATTCTTCTCAGGCCAGCATTACTCTCATCGCTCCTTTAATAGGCCTATAGATGCCTATTTTTCACTAATTTCCTATCCTTTTTGTCTCAAATTATCAACTATACGTGAATGTTTATGCGTGTATTATTAATCAATCTACTCGCTAATCTCTGTAGAGGTCATTGCCTCCTGTCAATTTGTGTGTGTGTGTGTGTGTGTGTTCATCTACAGATGCCTGTGAATTTCTTGGTCAGTTTGATTCATAGTGCTTTTTTTCTATCCTAACCTTTTTTCTCCCTTACTCTCACATACACACACACACACACACACACACACACACTCACTCTCTCTCTCTCTCTTTCTAAGTACATTGTATTACGTACACACACATACACATATACATACACATATTTATGTACATGAAATATTCTTTATCTACATACATTTCCCCCCTTAACTATCTACCTACCTGCTTACCTAACCATGCATCTTTCTTCCTATCTATCTATCTACCTCAATATCTATCTGTCTATCTATCTATCTTTCTATCTGTCTGTCTGTCTATCTATCTATCTATCGTTCTATCGTTCTACCTCTACATGTGTCTATCACCATGATACCCTCTCCAATAGAAGAGATACAGGGATGAATCAGGCGCCAGTGGTAGAGACTATCTGGCAATCCCAGCTATCTAGATCACACTATTAACCCTGCGAGAAGAGAGTGACAGTAATTAGCCATGAAACCAAGAACATGGTGATATTTTCCCCACTTCATTTACCAACTAATCAGTATCATCTGGGTGATAATTTCATTTCAAAATTTGCACTATTTTAACGAGGGGTTGGAGAGAAAATAGACAACTGGTTGGATGTCAATGCACCTCAGTGATACATCATAGTGGTGAACTTGTTTCATGAATGTTATCATCCTGAACGCATTTCTCTCTGTGACAGACAATTGTGTTATGTTCTGGGTTTTTTTGTTTTTTTTCAATATTCAAAAAGACAGGGTGCTGGACATGAGACTAGTATACATACTAATTTCATGACTAAGCTATGTCCACTACAAGAGAAATCAATGTGTTTCAGAAGTCTCCTATTTCTCTTTGAGTGCCCACTCTTTTCTATATTTGAACTGTCTTAAAACATATTTATGTAAAACTAAGTGCCAAAGAATATGTGGACGTGCTGAATACTTATGAAATGTATCATCATGGAGAGGAATTTATTAGTTTTTGTTCAAACCCTTTAATATTTCATACAATTAGGGATACTGAAGAACAAGGAAAATGTGCCCCAATACCTGGGCTAATCATTACATACTGATGCCTTTATCAGACAAAACATTGGTAGAGAGGGCTAACAGATTTGATCAGGGGGCAATCAAACTTTGGATGCCTTTGCGGGATGCAGACTGCTACCATGTATGTACCCATGGTTACCAAGAAGACAATACACAGCCTGTCTCAGACATTGCTCTGACCACAAATCAAGGAAAATTCTAGAAGGAGAGGAGGAGGAGGAGGAGGGGAGGACTTTTCTGATATTTAAAGAAGATGATGAGGGTGATGATGCAGGGGCCCCTGATGTCTTCATCATACCAAACAGATACCGCACAGCATCACCGAATCCGGCCTTCCTCATCATCTTTGCGGTTATGGTGTCCTAAATCGCTCACTGCTGACTCACTGGCCACACAGAGCACCGGGCAGAGGGGGGCAGACCCGGCCAGTACCAAGCTATTGACGGGGCATGTAGAAGGGGGCTAAGATTGTACCATGAAGCAATAGGGGAGGGAGATGAAACTTGTGAACTGCCCTTTATAAAAAAGGAAAGAATGTTCCTTCACTGGAGGTCGCAACATACATTGTACACATACACACATGCACAATTCTTTCCATAGTATACTCCAGAACACAATAAACTTTATCCAATATGACAAAATTACTGCATCTAGGCTAAACTAATTTTCTTTTCAATGAAGTCACTTAAAGTGAGGTCTATTCATAATTTGTTTTTTTGAATATACATTGTATTTCTGAAGGACTATTCTACAGTGAGATGAAAGCCAACCATATACTGTCCAAGAAATGTGGTTTATGATATGAAATACAGGAATGGCTACACATGGCTTGCTTCCTCTTTGTAATCATATATAGCATATCATGTAATAATCTAAGCAAATATTCCATTACCAAGACATTGCAATATTTGCAGCCTTACTTCCCTCATTACATCTCGCACATGCAAACCTACTCAAACTCATTTTTTTCCCCCCAGAACAAGTCTGAGCATGCCTTATCAATCATAACTTGGCACCTCATTCTTTCAAGGGTGCTATTAATTCAACACTTTATTGTATCACCTCTAAAGTTCAAACAAGACAAAAACTTTGCGGATCTGAAGACCCAAACAAGATAGTGATGTAGAAGATGTTAATGAGGACCCTATGACAATGCCCTGATATACAGTCGGTTCCTTTAAAGGCCTCAATAAAAACACAGAAAGAGACTGGAAAAAAATATACTCAAGCACAAAAAGACCAAAGACTGGACAGAATGTCGAAAAATACAGCAAAGGAGAGACAAAGATGTAATGGGGATGATGGTCATAGATCCACCATATATTCAGATATTGACTGATACGTGACTATTGACTGATACATGAATATTGACTGACAGGCGACAAGAAGGCATGTGTCTGGTATGCAGGCCTATCCCACATGATTAGATAATCTAGTATCATGGCAGAATGGCTTATGAACTGTTCTCCAGCCGCAAACAATATCATCCTTGGGACTCCTCCGTCTCAAGACTACCGGTCTCGTTGTCTTTGTGGGTCCTCCAGTGGTGATTTAAAACTTCTTCCTGGGGCCCTGCAGCAAGCTGGTTGGTGATTGGTCAGTGGAACAACCAGCTAACTACACTGCCGAAGGAAGACAGCCAATCAGCAATCAGCTTACAGACTGAAGACATGCCACAGGCAGGTTGGGAAGAGTCGTCATTTCTTTTAGCTCAAACTCCACGAGAGGACATCAACTAGGCCTATATGGTGAGATTCAGACATGACAATGTACTGGCCACTTCCCCCTAGCTGCACAAAAACTGGTAGAGGTTATTCCCTGAAAAGCGTCACTGTCAAATGTGACATGCTGTTATCACCTGTACAAATCCTAACTGCGCTTCTTCCAACAAAAAAAGAAACAGAAAAAAAAACCCAAAAACAAAATGAAGAGTCACAAACATGACAATTCCTTTATTTTTAAGATGATGTGAAAAATGTTTGGTCTAAAACCATCACAAAAATTTTGGGTTTGCTAGAACATCCATTGCAGAACAATTCTAGTCACAAGTTCCCATTCTAACATTCTCCCTACTTTCTTAAAGCCCTCCCCCCCCCCCCCACCATCAAAATCTACCCGAGCTTTGTACACAGCAATCACAGTGATCATCCGGCGCTTCTCAGCCAGACCGTAGAATGCAGCCGAAAGCCGGAGAGCTGAGGGTTTTTATAGCTGCAGGACACGTGGCCGATTACTCATTCCTTATATACTGAGGAGGAGCAGGGATTTGCCCAGACTCGCCGCAGCGAGCTGGCCTGCGTGTGTGTACATGCCCCTCTCGGTCACATACCCTTGTGTTACTCCTGAATGCAGAACAAAGTCCACAAAGGGCTTCTAAATCATTTCCATCTCCCTCCCCCCCCCCTTCTAAAAGATATCTTTTGGCCTGGGTAAATCCTTTATTTGCTTCGCATAAAAGTGCATTCATTCCCTCATTCAATACATCTCCACTTGCCAAGCTATTCTTCATTCACGAAAAGTGTGCTCTAATCAGAGAGGCATCCGATCAGAACAATGCCCTCACTGTTTTGTTTTTTGGACCCGAGCCACACGTACAGTATCACTGGTGCAGGAAGCCACAATGTTGCATGTCACGAATGTATCAAGAATGTTGCATGCCATGAATATATAAAGAATGTTGCATGGCAGGGCAAACAATTGATCTCTCTGCCTGCCCCACCATCAAATGAGAGGAGATGATTGACACATGATTGATCAGTACATTCCACTCATTTCCCAGTTTAACCAACTCACTGCAGTGAACATTGTTTCTTAGGACTGTTTACATTGATATTGGAAGGATCTTTATAAAGTATACTAGCTAATAAAATTGCAAACTACAAGTGATGATATATGGAAAGTGTGAGCAAAATAGAAATAAGTGATGAAAAAACAATGAATTAATTTTCATAAATGTCTATAGCATAATTGCCCACATCCAAAGATACAGTGGCATACTTTAAAGAATTTTAGACTATCTTGTTCCAGTTTATCCTCATCTTTTGATTTAGTTGCCCTCCCCCCCTCCCTGTAATCCTAATACACTACTATGGAAGGCATCACCCTCAAAGACAAAGAGGACAAAAACAATAAAAAACAAACAAACAAGGAAACAAAGGAACAACAGATACCAACCATGGCGTGAATGAATGAAAAGCAAGGGATGGAAGGAAGACTATCAACCTCATAAAGAAGGGCATGCTGGTTTATGTTATTTATTTCTGTTAGCACAATGGTATAAGAAGGGGAAGTCAGATTGTAGGTATTACATTAAGGTGATGACAAAGACAAAATTTACATGCAGCTTGAGTACTCTACAGCACTTCTTCCGCTATCCCAATTTACACTGCAATTTGCTAGTATGCATCACTTTTTTTTCCTGCTGAGAGCTTATCTTAATGCCACAGAAAAATCTTGATAAAAATCTTTGATACAACTTAATAACTTATGTGAAATTATTCTATTTCCTGCACCGAAATGAACGGTCATCTTATTCTTTCTCAAAAACAAATTTGATAACAATGCATACTGTCTAATTCAATTTACTCATCACCATATGAAAATACATATCTTGCCAAAATTCAACCTGATTATTTCTTGCAATTTTTTGAAGAGACCAGCCCAAACTGTCCTCCTTTTTTTATAGCATTTGCTGTGGAACATCCAACCAAAGAGCCCCCTATTGTTTTAAATTAGACTATTCTCTCTCCGGTTGCCATTGTCTAAGACTATAAATCACCATGTGTAATAGCCCCTTTGTACACTGACGCTGCAGCATGAAAATATATTATTGATGAAAGCTGTGAGAGAAAAAAGGCAGAGTGGACTTACCCCGCCCTCACCAAAGGACAAAGGGTCATTATTTATTGGCACAGTCGGAATATATATTGCTGATATCATTCAGGCTAATGGGAAAGAGTGTTATCAGCTATTCACAGCCAGCATGGGTGAGTTGGGGGCCCTTATCAATATTACAGAGGGCGGGGTGATATCATGCTATGTCATGGGGGGGGGGGGGGGGAGAGAGATGAAGACTATATTTCTCTCTCTCTCTCTCACTGCAAACAATGTATGGCTTGAAAAGAAGCCAAAGTTCTGAGCAATTTTAGAGTCTTTTGTAAAACAGTCTTCATGAGCATACTTAAAAGTTTGTGTGTCCCATTTACAGCCCTGAAAATGAAAAGATTCCTTTCATAAGCTGGTATATTATACAGGTAGGTAATTTAGACCTTTCCACTGAACAACAAAACTGAAAATGTGTTTAAATGTGATGTGAGAGGGAATAAATACCATGGATTTCCAGTGAATTTATTTAGACCCTGAAAAAATTCCAACCATTCTTTTCTGTATATAAGGGGACACATTCTAAATTGACATGATTTTATTAATTTGTTTGATTGTGTCCCCCCCCCCCCCAACTCTGGGGTGTATTACCATAATCATACTTTCTCTCTACATCTCTCTCTTTCTCTTCAACTTGTTACAAACATTCAGGTGAGCAAAAATCAAAGATGAATATTTTCCAGATAATATGAAAAGAATCACCATGATATTCTAACCGCTTGTAAGTACACACAGAAGGTGAGGTTAAAGAGGGGTTATAGGGATGAGGTAGTTAAGAGTTAGAGAGCAACACACTTGTAAGCAAACCAATCAGGAAGACCCCAACAGACAATGCTAAGCAGGGCTTTTACATTTAAAGAAAAAAATTTCACTGTATCTGCTACAAGTTTTAAAGCATGAGCCTGGAACACAGACTACTAAATTGAGAAAAACGGAACAGGAAATGAAGAAGTATGCCACTAATTATGTAGCAAAGGCAGACTGATACAGGAAGTTTGATCCCTTATGTCCAGAAATCAACCTTGTGCTAGAGATAAATCAATTCAGGGGGTCTTTATAATACAGATGTTTGTGAATCCAAAGGTGTGCTAGGCTTGGTTCAAGGCTGCTATCTTTTCATGCATACAAAAATATGTGCCAATCCCATCCTTTTTCACAGAGCAAATAATTCAATTCTTCTTCTATACTGTTTTATCAGACAACCATAGTTAAGTTTTCTGGATGCTTGGAATACCTTTCAAAAACCAATGTTTATGACGATCGAATGCACTATAAAATGGTTCACTAACAGATAATGAGAAAAAAAAATAACGACAATGTACATTTGTAGTCGATTTACAGAGAAGTCGGCTTAAATGCATCAATGGCTTCAAAACAATTGGAAATTTGTTTTTTATCAGTGTGTCATTTTGCAAATAAAAAGAGATTACTTTAAACCTTCATCATCTCACTCTCTGTGACAAAGTGAAAAAAATGCATTATTGCCATGGACGATCTATGGATGATCTAGGTTGCAACGGACAACCTTACATGTACTTAATGGTAAGAAAATGCTTTAAGGCCCACTTGTAACAAGACAAACACACAGAACGGGGTGAGCAAAATTTCATTTGAACCGGACGACGATGACACAGGCGAGACCTGTTGTAATGTCGTTCTTGACGGCAGCTCTGAAATCACCGATAAAAACCAGCAGATGTATTCACAGTCTCTGACGGCTCACGTGAGAATAGCACATGCTGGTCTTTTCGGTGAACAGAAAACTGGGCAGAGATAGGACGAAAGATGGCGGGAGCTGGCGACACAAAAGCAGGAATTCTTTCTAGAATTAGTCATGGACTTGTCTTCGTCAGTGAAAATGCTGACAACAGACACACACAAAAAAGAATGTTTTGACTGTAAAAAAAAGAGAAAATATAAACAAATACACTGACAGCAACAATAGAGCTATCACACATACTATCTCTTGCAAAGAAGCAGCTGGATAGGATGCTATTATTCACACACCCACACACACAGAGTAGCATAGAGTTGACAGTGTTAATGCCCTAGTGCAGGCCTGTGAGCTTGAAAGAGAAAATACTGACGCACGTACATGTATGTTGCAGGCATACTACCATTTTCACCTCTGTGAATATAAAAGATGGGCTATTCAAGATAAAATGAGCACCATGGATAGTTCCTTTCCATTGGGTTCTGAACAGATGTATGAATTAGACAGAAATATTTGTGCAATGCGGAACAAAGAGGTTGATTCTGTCCACACCGACAAACGAAGATGAAAAATGACAAAGAGGACTTGTACCAAGGCTATTCAGCCAATACGAAGCTCTCTGAAAATGTGAGCCTTTGACTAAAGACAATCCTCCCCGTGGGAATGCACTTTGAACACACCAAGAAAAGGTCTGAGGTGGCTGATAACAAAGCTAGTCAGGTGCAAATGGTCTGGGGGAACCCCCTGATTTTCAAGGGGCGTGGCTTGATGATGTCATACATTGGAATGCTGGCGCTGCCTGAGTAGCAGAAGGTGATGGCCCTAGTCTCATCTCTGCAGACCCCTTATACTGTTTCTAAGCATGACACCCAGAATGATCAAAAAATGGCTCCAGATGATACAAGGCAGATGAATTTTGTTTGAATTCACTACGTGAACTTTGATTGCCGGTTTGCAACTTGCAGATGTGTCACAGAAATTATAAATATCACTATGGAAAGCTAAGAACTGGGTCTGCGAATAATGCCTCCGAGCAAGGGTGTGTTCAGAATAACAGCCATAGGGTCATAGTGTTACCCATTCAGAAGCAGAGTAAGAGAAAGAGAAAGAGAGACAAAGAATAAGGAAGAAGAATGAGGATGGGAAGTAAGAGAAAAAGGCATATTATATGTACCCTTGCACTCTATTTTCATGGAAATCTGTGAGGCACTGTGAGAAATTGAAGCAAAAATGCTGAAGTAAAAACAGACAAAAACACCCAACAAAATATAAAAGGGTTATCATATTCACCTAACAGACTATACTACAATGTACTTCTCTACAACAAAATAATACTGCTTGGATCCTATCATGCAATATCATGAGGTAGGGTTTACGAGATACATGTTGTATATTGTGGATGAAAACAAATACCTGGTACCATTTTCACCCTGCGGTACCAAAAGCAAACTACCCTTCACACTTATAGAGCTTTTTGACAATAAGAACACACAGAACCCACTACATCTCAAGAAACTAAGGCCTGGTGATGCAAGATCAACATTTCGATTTCTGGACTTGGAAAGCCAGCTACCATTTCCTCTTTTGTCAAACTGTTTTAGGACTTATCAAATGCATTCTGAAGTCTTGAAAGAGACTACATATCAAGTGGGATGGCGAGACTTTGTACGCAATTTGGAAGAATCCAAAGTCCACACCAGCTTCTGTAAGTCAATGACAAGATCACTAAGATATGACATGGCAATCTTGAAGAATTTAAAGTCCAGTTTCCAGCATAATGGAAGTTGAGGCACTGACTTACACATAAAAAGCGAAAAAAAAAAAGAAAAGAAAAGAAAAGAAAGTTGTCTCCAGGTCACTCTGAGCATATAATCATTCTGATTCCCATATTTTCTAGGTTGTTTAGATCACCTAATTAAAACAAAACTTTTTGCTATTATTTTCATACAGAAAAACAGCATATTACTTTAGACAGTCATTGTTACAAGTTCTCAAGTCTGATACAGACTGTATTATTTCCCCATTGAACTGTGTCTAGGTTTTTATCAGACATGTATATTTGGGATGAGATATGGCAATAACAGCATTGCAGCTTTAGGCTACTAGTACCCTCAAAATTTCTTAGCACTGTCTTTTAACATCAGATGCGTCTGCACGGGTAGACTAACACTAGATCTTTAGATGTCGCAATTTTCAACGTTCACAGGGAACAACCCCCTGCTTGGGAGCTCTGCCTGGAATCACTGAGCAAAAAAAGGTGGGCGTAAGGTGATAAAGAGGAAACCGTCTAGCCGACCAAAAGACCAGATGCTCTCGCTAACTACTACAGGCATGAGGAAGACAATTGTGAGAAAGTGGAGGGCAGGCTGACAACATTACCTCACATTTCACTTATTCCGATTTCGGAAAAAAAAAAAAAGGGTCTAATTTGAAGGAATCATCCCAACTTCCTTTACCACGCAGGAGTCCATGTCAAACTCCGGATCAAAAACAGAGTACAAGAGGCTGAGGATCAAGTTCAGCAACCTGCCCGGACATGATAAGTCTGTTATCATTTTTATGCCAACAAAGAAATGGACAAGAGGACAGTTAGATAGGAGGTGTTGGTTGGGCGGGGAGAGAGCCCTTGAAACAGGGAGGATACACATGGCTAGAAACAGTAGACAAAGTCATACCGTCCAACCTCTCTTATGCGGACAATTCGAACCGGCACTCATCCAGATTATAAGGGATGAGGCCGGATATGGGAGACTCACATGGTAGCTACATGTAACCTATTGCAGGTAGCGTACACTGCGGTGCTTTAGGGGTAGTGAATGTCTGAATGCATGTATTTAGACAAAAGTTTGATGTGAATGTATGTCAGTTATGTTGGGAATAATATGTAGGCCTATTTCATGTGAGTTTGTGCAGGAATTTATCTGAGTTTGAAATATCCTTTTTTCCCATAATTGTTAGATTAAAAAGAAAATATATAAAATTGCAGTGAGATCGCATCAAGATAAAAGAGAGATCCGAATAAAGGGAGGCCGGATAAGAGAGGTCTGACTGTATAGCATGAGAATGATCACATCTAATAGAGTAAAAAGCATATGATGTTTTCTTTTTTTCTTTTTGGTAGTGAAGGGAGAAGAAAAGAGGAACAGGCCAGCTGTAGGTTGGCCACACTCCGCAGATACAGCCAGGTTTACACTCGCAAGGCTAACCATACTCGTGAATGGATAAAAACATTGTTTACATGGACAGAGGTGAACGAACAAAGCAAGATGGAGTGCAAGAAAGACCACAAATGAACAACAACTGTTCAACAATGCACACGAAAACCCATCCAGTTTCACACACCTCTTCCGAGAAGGAGAAGCATCCCGCTGATGACTTCCTCTTACATACACGACTATTTTGTGCTTTCCGACTGGCGGAGATGTGCTGTATGTTTGCATCATGACTGGATGGGCAGGTGCTCAAACACATGGCTGAAACCAAACAGGTGCCATCGCCACGACAACACAGATGTGTACAAGGGGGTACAAGTGTCCTACCAATACCAATATCATTCAAAAAAAGGGGGGGGGGGGTTGGGATGGATCTTGGTTTCAATATTTCATCGAGAGGGTAACTCCATACCCAACCACTAAATTTCAGCTGTTCCCTTTTTGTTTGATCAGGCGATAGCATCAGGGAAGTCTCAAGCTCATGATGCAACTTCGGAGTTGCCTTACTCAGCTCCACAGCACGCATTCCATTTGCTCGAAATTACTGGCATAAGGTTCTTTGTCTATACGTACAGCCGAAATGACTTCAAAACCAAAGTTAGGATCAAGACTGAAACAGAGACTTACATGTTCCTCCATACAGTTTCACAGAAATGTATGACAAAATGCACGCCACAAAATGTTGATTTGCACACCATATCTATAAATTCCTTTTCGCAGCTGCACAAACCCATCTGTTGATACTGAAACCATCTTATCCTGTGTTTCAGTTTCTTTTCCCCCTGTTTCATCTTTCCTTTGGACCTCTGTGGGTCTATAGAAGTCTTGTTTTGTCTCACTTCATTAATTTTCTCTTTATCAAATTCAGAGATAAACCCAAATCTTTGCAGTATTACATGTACATATTCAAAAGACTTAACCAGCAACCTGTACTTGCATGTAATCTATTAGTATACATGACATCTTGAATGTCATTCAAGGAAACCCCGTTATAACGAGCTCCCTTACAATGAGGTGCCACTTTCAACAAGGTGAACTTGGTGATCTCAATTTCTCATAACTGCTGTTTGCTTCTTCAGAATATTTACAAGGTACCTGTTTCAGACAAGGTAAAATCGGCAGTCATGGCGATCAGTAGCAATTCCAGTTTCCAAAACTATGTTTAGCTGACCTCTCTCTCTTTCTTTTTAAGTACATTTAAAATAAGGTACTTGTTATAACGAGGTAACATTAGCAGACCTGGCAACCTCATTACAGTGAGGTTTCCCTGTACTAGTGTGTATGGAGTATCATCAACCAGACCTCCTAACCTTTCTTTTCAACTGAAAATAGGGATGATTTGGCTCAAATAGGAAAGAAAGAGCAGTTCCCATAAGGAGTGAGTAGTGAAATTATCAGGAAAAATAAAGAAACTCCTATTGAAACAAGAGCTGGGAATGGTCACAAATTCAGATTCTTTCCTCCAAATTCAGAATGGTTGGGAGGTCTGATCATCTCACTTGATACTGCCCATGTCTTACGGAGAGAAGTGAGGGGCGATAGAAGGCAGGGATAGAGGAGTATGGAGAGACTGAGGGAGTGAACTGGAAGATAGACATCGTCATGACCTGGAGTGACTTGAAAGATGAATCACTCAATCAAGGTGTATTCTGAGAGCAGTGGAAGGCTTGCCGTCATACCGGCACTTCAAAATCAGAGACGTCACAGCCGTGAAGTTAACGTCCTTTGCCATCCTTCATAAATACTGCAGAAATATGTGCGTAGACCCTTGAGAGCCTCATACCATATATCCTTAACCCGAGCCCTGCCAGATTCGATATTCACCATAAGCTTTGCATATGATCCATCAAGTTCTAGGAAGCACTAAGTTAATGAAAGACTGTTGCTCAGAATATGGTAGGAAACTTGGTGCCTTTATTATATTAAGATTCAGAGAGCTCTACCATAGGAGTAAACTCTTTTATGTTGCAACTCAAGTGAGAATGAACAAATCTTACAATTTAGTGGCTGCTTCCGTGAGGCTTTCATCTCCCTCGATGCGGTAGACCTTGCCATACATCACATACTCGAAGCTGTCGGCCCGGCTCGGCTGGCCATCGTCCAGGGCCACAAAGTCGGTTTCGTCTGGGAAGCCATCCTCGCGCAGCGTGGTGGCGAGTACGAGGCGGAATTTGTCACCTAGACGGATGCATGAACAGGGGAAGGAAACAACGATTTGATTTAGAGTCATTTCATTGGTGAGGTACTGACATTTGTAGTTGATCCATGAAAATCACCACAGGTTGTAGTGAAATATCAAGTCTGTAGAGCTTTTACCAGAATAAAGATAACAAAGACATGCTCAAAAGAATTACAAATCATAAGTGAGCCCTCTTACATTGTTGATAATCGCTTCCATGTACCCAAACTCTTTACTTGGCTACCTTGTGGATTAATAATTGATCTTGTCTCTCATACTCATTGTTCTGAAGAATTCTGTATAAGCCAAGTTATTTCCATTTTCTATTCTGTTAACTGGCTCCTGCTTTACTGCTTTGGAAATCCTTATTTAGTCCCACGCCTTACTTCTGAAGTTAGAGAGAGCACATGAAAAGTATGTGATTTTTTTTTTTTTTTAAATCACACAATTACATGAGTAACATCTACTTATCAGTATGTGATCCCTGTCAGTACCACAAACTTTGTACCTGGCATAGTAGATTTCAAAAGTATTTTAATGTAGTAAATGGGCACACATACTAAATTCAATATGGAATCATTCACACATGGACAACACACACTCACACATAAAGACATTTTACACACAATTACAATTTTTACAAAGTTCATTCACATTGCACCAACAATCTCAGTGAGCGAGGTTGATATGTTACCTTGCTAAAGGGGGGGGGGGGGGTTAAGAGGAGATGGTAATTGACAGAAATGCTATGATACACATGGATGATTCTTTGAAACCTGACATAATAGACCTGTCATTACACACATTGCTGGCATTCCATGGAATGTGCCCACCTTTTGTTACAACTGGGTGTACACCTACCCCAGGAAGAAAACCTCAAAAGATAAAAAGAAATATTGATTTCTTTTTTATCATTTCTCATTTTTTGTAATGGGTGGGAATAGCTAGACTTGTTATACTACAGTTTATCAATATCTTTTTTTTTAAATCTTATGCATTGCTGCAAATATTCTAACATCAAAATCATGAAGATCTAACAAAGCAATCAGAAAGATGCCATACTCGTGTATCACATTGTACATGTGTGTACAATGCAATTCAAGCGACTAGAATAATACCCGAACAAGGGAGGATTTTATTTTCTTTTGTCAAGACACGGTGCCGGTGGGAAATTTCAGTTTTTAGGGAGCCTGCTGAAGATTCAGGGAAATATAGCGGCTCTGATTTTGTATGGAGCATCTTTTCCATTAAATCTGTCTCTGCCGATAGAAACCTTGTCCACGGCTTGCCTGGCAAAGCAATGGTCAAAGCATGTATTCCTGGATCCCCTACATGGAAGTCACGTTTGAATACCTTGTTGGTAGTTGTAATACAGACTCTAACCACAAATAAAAAGCACATTCACAACATTTGGCAAAAAAGTCTTTGCCTGAAGACAACAACTATACCAAAGAAATGCAATTGAGACAAACAAGTTTAATGAGGGTGAGAGGATATTCACTTCCTTTTAATATTTCTTTTTTTTTTTAAATCATAAACTCCACCATACTGTTCAACACAGCACACCCACATTTGTTTATATGCACTGGCAGTCACAGAAAATATCTGAGACTGAAAATATTCTTTCTACTGGATCAATGTCTGAAAGAACAGCATTTTCTGACATCATTCTTTTTCCCATCAGACACTAGCTATTTCAAAGCAGGTCTGCAGCTCTCATAGGTCTGGACTTTGGTTAGCTGGCTGCAAAGAAGACTGAACCTTAATTACTTTTCATTTTGTTTCATGACTTCCTTTCCATCCCAGATTCAGCATCTAACCAGCAATATTACTCAGCATGATCGGGACACTAAGGGTGCGGACATGGAGGTGGGTCCCCGAAAGTCTGTCCGAATCAGATAAAAAGCTGGTATGATGGTACCATGTTAATAATGTTCACACCCCCCCCCCCCACAAAAAAACAAACAAAAGAAAACAAAAGAAAACAAAATCTAACTAAAAATGTTACACCAGCCGAACTTAACTGTCGGCTTTGTTGAAGATTGTGACATAGTAGGAACCAAACTTGGTGTTCACAAAACAGGCAGTAATAATACCAACAGCCAGCATGGCGAAATTTGACTGGTAGCGTACAAACTCTTGTTGCCAATAAGACAAAGAGAGTTATATGGCGAGAGGCCCATTCACGGGTAAAGGAACATAAACTGCGAGGATTATCAAGCGTTCTGCTGGTACCCTCTGTATCACTGCATGGGGTCTCCATGAAATGAACCATCTTTTATTTCTTTATGCCTGTGTTAAAGCCATTATACATTCTGCACTTTAATTGCTGGCAGGAAATTTGTACAGCCTAGTAAAAGAGAAGGCTTTCATGAATAATTCTTAAAAACATCTCATATATATTCACGAGAAATGTTTGATTAAAAAAAGAAAGAAAAAAATGTGAGTTTCACGGAATAAAACAACAGTAGTTGGGTGGGGGGGGGGGTGGGAGGGAATTCTTCCATCAAAATTAAAGTGGGAAAAGTATAATCTAATACAACCCTTATGTGAAAATATTATAGCTTCTAAACCAGTCTTGTTTGCGGTAGTACTGAGCAATACAATTTGCCATCAAAGAGAACAGACTCAAGCCAACAGCCTAAATTAAAAGAAAAAGAACTGAATTAAAAAAGAAAAAAAAATATCTTCTCCTGTAGAATGAGCATAAAATACAAACTCCACTCTGGTTATTACCTGTGCATAATACAATAAGTATTTATTACTGCTCTGCACATGAAGGAATTCACAAGCCTTTCTGGTAAACCATAAACCAAGGAGCAAGAACTTTAAACCACATACCCAAATTCACAAGTGTCCTATAAATTTAACATTCATTTGTATTACTTGCCCAATAGTGAGTTTCAGTTGCCGTGGGTGAGCCAGGCATATTAAAGTGATGTGTTCCTCATTGAAAGTTGTACAGAAATGCTCACATTATTGCCAATATTATTATTTTTTTTCAAGCTGAATGTACCAGTAGTCAAAATTACATACTGGAAATAGATCAATGTGTGCACAGAAGAACTGGATACGTAATCTGCAGGCCCATTCACACACAAGATTATCTTTTTTTCAAATTGCGTTGCAAAAATCAAGTTTTTATCAAACTGTTTCATATTGGGTGTGAGTGAACAAGCCTGATGGCAAACTGGGCAATGGAGTGCTCATTTTGCCCTGGGATGCTATCAATATGACTGTATTACTGTATGATAAATTATACATTATGATTAGGATGTTCAGGAAAAAAGCGGGAAACACAATGGAGCAAGTTACCAAGATTCTATTCTTGCTAACCACACATTTAGGCCCTACATCAAATATGGGGGAGCATGCAGAGTATCTTTACAGAGAAGATTCAAAATTAGCTCAATTTTGATGGTTGAACACCCCTACAAACAAACAAACTACACTCATATTTGGCAATGGTATCCATCATATCAAACTGGTATAAAGGAGATAAGGTTTGGTAAGAGAACAAACGTCATTAGCAACGGCCAGCGAGTTCAAAGTTCAAAAGTTTCGATATCTCTGAAAAGCAGCAAAGCTCAGTGTGAAGCATGAAAATGATTTCTTGTCGTAGGTGACTCACTGATTTTCCTTTTTTTTTAAATCCCCAAATTAATTCTTTCCCAAGTCCAAAACACAATTCAATATCAGTCCTTCGGGCTGTGAACTACTGCATAATAAAAACTAACCATTTTCATGACTATATTATCATGATATACTGAATTAGGACTATCAGCTAATTGGATATAAAGTGACAACTTTGATTCTAACCTAGGGCACTGTTGCGTCAATCTGTTTTACATGGTCTCATGTTATCTTGAAAAGAGGTAAGGCAGCACGAAACAAGGAGACATTACTCTCACAGACAAACATAGAGTATACATACGAAGACATATAGGCCTGGTATTTTAAGCTGGCATGTTGCCACCAATCTAACACTTTTTTTCTGTATAGACAGCAGTGTAGTGTTCATGTAGTCTCACCCTACCCTCATTTAATATGCCTGCCTGTAAACGACAGAAGGGCACATAAAGCTTGCTGACTCATTGTCGGCATGATTAAAATGCAGCATTCTTCAGTGACAAAAGGTCACAGTTTCTTTCAAATCCCACTCAAACTGAATATCCCAATTTTCTAGTGAACCTTGGAGTGACAAGTAATGGTGGAATGATTTTGGAAGATGCAAGGTGAGAAACAAAAAGGCGTACTCCCACTCGTGCTCGCCTACTTAAAACATCCAGAGGATTACAGTGGGCAAGTTCTCATAACTCAAGAACCACACTCGCACTTACATTTGTATTACCGATTAAATTTGTTGGCAATTACATGTAATGGTGACAAATTTTCTACCCTCACTATTAGGCATAGGTGCACGTGTGTGCACTTTTACATCAATGTCACCTACAAGAGCACTAAATGCACCTAAGATTGTTAGGTTGCATTTCTGTAGATTCGACATTAACGCCAAAGATTTTTCAGTTTGACTTCAGCGTTTAAATTGTTGCAGCTGACCAATTCTAAGAGAACACTGTTCTGGAGCTTACCACTGTGTAAAGAAGAAGAAAAAATATTGAATGTATCACCTTCAGCATGTACAATAAAAGCATGGTGCTAACACAAAAGAACTGGTCACCATTGTCATCTATGGCAAAAAATGATCACCCCTACCAACAAGGAGTTTCAAAAATCTGGCAAATCCCTTCACGGACTAAAGACACAAGCTAAAGAAAAGAGGGATGACAAATCCACACCCCTGGTGTGGTTAGGGGGAGCAGGGCAGTATGGTGGCAGAAAGGGGTCGAGGAGGGATTAGATGAGGTAGCTAAGCCTGGGTCTAGGAGGGGGACTCTTGAGGCTTCAAGGGGTAGAAAACATCAGTTTGGAGATGGGACAGAATTTTACAACATTCAAATTTCAAGAGCTAATCATGGAGGGGTGGTAAGGTCTTGAATCTGGCTGAAACTGCAAGAGACCTGCTACAGCCCTACATACATTGTCCCATGGCATGGCCACAGGTCGGTTCTTTTATAATACAGCTATCAATATGGCAGGCAGGCAACGGCAGGCAACGGCAGGCAGGGGAGAGAGAAGGAAAGAGAGAGAGAGAAAGGGTAAGAGAGTATTGAGCAAATATTGCGCAACTTTACCTCACACTCGATGGTTCCAGCGTGGCACAGAAGAGAAGACTGTGCCATTTTGACTGGGCATCACCTCAGAAGACACTGAAATATTCAGGTACCTACACCAGACGCTTAGGGCCCTCAGTTCAAGTCCCAGGAAGGGCAGGCATTATCTCTGTTTGTGCCCACAGACCACCTCCCATCTCAGTATGGTTGAATGCATGCCCATTAATTAAGATAACGAATCCAGTCTGATGAAAATTCCTGTGATATGCTTCAGTTACACCTGCCATGGCCGATGGGTTTGAACAATTCTTCTCCAAACAACCTCCCGAGGTTTCCACAATTTTGATGACTGCTACTAATGGCAAGATTCTCTCGTTTACGCACAAGTCCAAATGCACACAATAGCCACAGCACAACACGTCCGGACAGGCTGACTCACCCCAGTGCACTAGATGGAATAAACACAGTGTACCAATCACTGTGTTTAAATAGCATCTGATTTCACATGGCCACTTCTGACTCACGGAACGCCTATCACATGACCTGTGACTCACCAATCAAGCAGCAGCCAGTAACTTTTGGGGCATGAATATGCATGCAAGACTCTCGCTGGCAAAGGTGGCATAGCAGACACACTGTTCAATATTCATGAGTTTGCCCCGAGAGGGGCGGGGCTAATCCGCCTGGTACTGACTCAGCAAACCAATGGGAGCTCTGTGAGCATGAGGAAGTGGTTTGCCTGGAAACTCAGTCCCACCAATCTGTGCTGGTGCTGCCAAATGCAGCAGTCATGTATATTCATTGCAGACACTACCAAACCACTAACCCCTGGGGGTGGGGGTGGGGTTGAGGAGGAGGGGGGGGGGGAGGGAAAACATTTTCCTGGTTTTCGAGAGATCGAAGAAGGAAGAACCGGGGCACTACTTCCTGAAGAGGATACAAACTTGCTTCCACTAGGCCAGGCTATGGTGAAAATGACAGACAGGCAGCAAACGACACATCTAATCACGGGCTAACACCTTGCCTTCCTTCTAACACATCTGTTGTCATTTAACAAGGTCACTGCTAATTCTGACAATGATTATGAACTGTTGCTGCACACATTATAAGCTTCAAGGCTCCCTAAACACACACCCTCTAAGACTTCCCTAAGCAAGTTCAATTGCATGAAGTCAGGTTCCAATCGATTTTTTTTCCCCTTGTGTGGTAGAGGAGTAGGCCTATTTCCTTTTAAAAGTACTAATTACCACTGGGAGCAGTGATTTATAAAATGTTTGAGTCATCACATTTGATGCATATGTATAGGTCAGTTATATCACAAAGCATCCTATCATATCTATAAAAAAAAATAAAACCACAATAAAGCATAAAACATAAAGGAGATATCACTATATTTCTCAATAAACCATAACTGTAGATGGTTTGTTCTAGAAACAATTTTATTACAACTACTGTTCACATTTTGTATAAATCCCGCTTCACTTATTCATCACAAAGGGAAGCATGTTTAACCTGGTGAAGTATTTCTGCCTAACAATAACGGGACATCCAACTGGACCCATGGAAGACCAGCTATTGCAGCTGAATATGGGCCATAAGGCACTGTAATCTAGCACTCATTACAGTTTGTAGGTCTTTAATCCACTCAGTGGTTGAGTTCTACAGCATGTAGATTGTAATTTTACATCAGGTCAATAATCATGCCAAGAAATTAATATTATTCCATGACCAAGACCAAGTACAACTAGCACAAAGCAGTGTAATTGCCCCTGAAATCTAATGCAAATGTACCACCTACAGATTGGCTTCAGAAAATTGTGCTTTAGTTTTGAAAACCATGAATTGAAAAACACAACAAAAATAAAACAAAAATTGATGCCTTTACAATTTTAAGTTCTATAAGCAAACAAGACGTGTAAGCTAACACAATCTAAATAAGAAACTGGCCACAGCCCGAGAATTTGCAGACACATTTTTGTATCAAATGAATATCAATCAATGAGGGTCCCATAAACCAATATCTGTATAAGTATTTTTCTTTCAGCATAAAACATGATTTTCATGACTTTTTTTGCTACTCCATTCAGTATTGCATATAATGCAAGAATCAAGAATTAAAGAAATTGTGCATTCAGCATTTTAGCATATATACACTTACATCTTTCCCTCTGTCTGTCTGTGTATGCAAGTCTGTCTGTCTGTCTGTCTATCTCCTTCTCTCTCACTCACTTAGTATGTGATCACATATCACAAAACCTACAAAAGTTGCATGAGTTGCTACAGCCAAGTATGCCTGAAAGTAGCATTTTTAGTCAACTAAGCTGAATTGGGATTTTTCATGTGTTTGGGCAGATCTACACTACTTCTATCTTAATTTGCAGACTGAAGGTATTAAGTTCAGTGTTTTCAATATTCTTTTTAAAGACCGCATTGCCATCAACACATTCCTTCAACTTGTTACTTACTATCTAATATGTTAGGGGTAGTATCATTCATATGCCTCTTGAAAGAGGTTAGTCAGACACTCTTTCACTATGCTATTATGCGTTGAATGCCTTTATATATATTTCCTTATATTACTGTACTACTGTGACAGCACAGATTATTCTAGATGGCAGTAATGGAACTTTGCAAATTCATAATGGTTAAACAGATTGTCCCATTTTCCTCACATTTTAACTGATGTACTCTACTAATATTTCTGCATTCACTGCATGCATGCGTACAACTGAGGTAAATTCATTTAGAACTAAAAATCTTGTCGAGCAATTGTTCAATGCTTTGAACCTGCCAATCCATAACACAGCATCACTGCTGAAAATTAGTCTCTTTCTCACTTTTGAATTGTCAAATTTTGATATCTCTCTTGCATCAAAATTTCATGGTTGAGCCCCACCTTTGCACAATCGGCAATCATGCAACATGTGCATATCTGCAGAGTCATTGAGGCATGGAATATGTGGCTGAACAATGCTAACATTATGGTTCACTTGTAGCAAAGGGCAATCATTTCCATCTTTAGCTACACCTTACCCTGTTGAGGACGAGCCCCGAGTATACTCGGGCAAGGGTCTATGGGTGATCTAGCAAAATCAGCCTGTCCTCAACGGGTGAATAAATGCTTTTCTCAGTAATGACGGTACAGTAAGATCAGCTGGGGAAACTGTGGGTGCATTCATTTAAAAAATTTTCTGAGGCAGGATCGCAAATCTGAATGCTTTAGAGGCATTTTTAGGCAATAGATAAATGCAGCAGTGTTTTCAAACGTATTTATAAATGCCAATTTGAAATACCATTCCAAGGGCATTCAGAAATTTGTTTGAGACCATGATTGCCTTTCTGCCAGTAGATACACGCAATGCCATTTTGAAACACGTTTAGATCTCCGAGCTGCCATGGTCAACAGTGCCAGTATACTCAGTACGTACATGCCATCAGTCGTACAACAAAAGCATGTGCACTAGTTGACCTCTACTTCCCGGGTCAAACGGCAGAAAGCACCTCCACAGTGACGACGCTTAGATCGCGCAGAGATGTTAAAAGAAGGCAGCACCCAGAGAATTGCCATTCAAAATGCATTTTGAAACATGATTATCTCTCTGGAGCTAGATATATATGCAGCCTATGCCTTATTTCATCGCATCCTTAATGATAAAAACATACAATGGAAGTAAAACCCCAAATTCCTACTGAACAGGAAATCAGGGCGTCAGTCAATGATTGTTTTTGTTGTTTCTTTCTTTCCTCACTTCACTTCCACATCTCTCTCAACCAGGAAAGACTTTATTCCAAGAAGCATCAGAGGGAAATAATTGCCACCAACAAAGCACAGCTATCTTTTTTTTTTTGAAGATAAAAGAAACAATTGTAAGGCAGATACAGAAACAAATATACTATGACAGAAACAACAACAAACACTCACTCTTTACCAAATCTGATGCAATTCCAAGAAGAGGCAATGAAAAAAAAAGAAAAATCTCAGACAAAAATGCAACATTTGCCACCAACAGAGCATAGCTATTTTTTCCCCTTTTTTGAAAAGTTAAAATAAGAAAATATAAAGACAAAAACAGAAACAAATATACGACAGAAACAACAACAAAACATTCACTCTTTACCAAATCTAATGCAATTCAAAGAAAAGGCAATGAGGAAAACCCCAGACAAAAATACATTTGGCATTAAATGATACACTCAACAAATGATCGAAATATCTGAAATATGTACAACTTTGTACAGTGTAGTAATGGAATCTGATGTGTTGTACTTGTACAACTGCAAACTTGTTGGAAGCTAAATTCAACCCACATGTTTGGAATGAGGACTCTGCTGGCCCAAAAACTGTATTTTCCTCAAAATATACTTTTACTGTACACTCATACCACATTATTGAAGATCTGATACATAATGTTATAAACCAAACTTGTGTACTCTGTAGACTTTGAACTTTCAGAACTTGATCTCAATCTTTGACCTTTGACACTTTCAAATCGCAGTACCCTAACATCACACTCCTCTAATGTCACAATATGCATACTTTTGCAGCACTTGCACATTCAGTCCGTTACAAACAAAACTCATTATTTTAGTATCACTGATCATTTCTATCAATCACTTTGTGGTATAACTATACCATTTTTCCTGAAAAATGGCATGTACATTGGATAATACTCATGAATGTCTAGATGGTGTTGCATAAAATATGCCATAACACAAATAGCGATGATCATTTTCGAGCAACGGAACGTGATTTTGCATTCAGCGAAAGATGAGAATGCTCTATTTTCGCCATATTGAAAAGAGTATCTCATCTTTCACTGTCTGTGAAATCTTGTTCCATCACACTCAAAACTCAGTTTTACGACTTGTGAGCAAGTCAATGGGAAACTCTTATTTTTTTTAGGTGAAACCATCTTTTCCTTTTATAACTTACATCCGTATGAAACAGTGAGTAGTATCACTATTTAAAGAAAGCACAGGTGCTCTGAAAATTTAAAAAGCTTTCTCATATTTCTGCCTAAGTTTTAATTTTTCCACTAAGTTGTTTGTATCAAATTTCCTGTTCTGTCTAATTCTACTCTATCTATTGAAGTCAACTTCAACTTTTTTGACTTAGTTGTTCATATCAAATTTCCTGTTCTGTTTAAATAAATTACTGCTCTTTTTACTGAAGTCAACTTCAACTTTTAATTTTTCCACTCAGTTGTTCATATCACAATTTCTGTTCTGTTTAATTACTGCTCTTTTTATTGAAGCCAACTTCAACTTGGGGTTTGGAGCTTTTCCTTAATTAAAAGAGAAAAGTCCTTTCTCATCAAGATTGCAGGTGTCTATTCCTTTAGTCTGGGCACCGGGGAAACTTGTACCAAGGCTGCACACTAGCACTGGTGCGAGGGTCCAGGACAAGTACAAAACACTGTCAGACCAGCAACTTTTTCAGGAATGGACCAGTAAAAAATGGAAAAACTGGGTACCTACTGGTCCAACAGACAGGTCGGACCAGTAGAAAAATGGGTTAGTGTGCAGCCCTGTTTGTACAATACATTGCAAAACCAGAAAAAATTGCAGCACGAAGCTTTTGCAACTTGGAACTGACCACCTATTAGTATTTAGCAGCATGTGAACTTTCGCATATCGCCATTGACATTCAATGCATTGCGTAGACAGAAACTTTTGCATGCATCCCTTTTATCTTTGTGTGTGTGTGTGTGAATCGTGGCTCAATGAGAAATTCGCATAAGTTTCATGCTGACAAACATTTTTGGTTCTACGAAAGTTGCCAGTCACACTTTGTGACTGGTGATTGGTGACTACTGTATTAAACTACTCAGATTCAGTGTTGACAGAGCCAGAGTAATGACAGAGAGAGACAAGAAGGGAAGAAGAAAGAAGGACAGATAGATAGATTGACAGACATTGACAACAAGAAAGATAGATAGATAGATAGATAGATAGATAGATAGATAGATAGATAGATAGGTAGATAAAGATAGATAGACAGATAGATAGACGGATGGATAGATAGAGATAGATAGATAGAGATAGATAGCTATAGAGATAGATAGCTATAGAGATAGATAGACAGATAGATACAGATAGATAGATAGAGATAGATAGACAGGTAGATACTATGTAGATAGAGGTAGATAGAGATAAATAGATAGACAAATTAGAGACAGAGAGAAGGAAAGACAGAAAGAGAAAAACAGAGAGAGAGAGAGAGAAAAGAGGAAGAGGGGGAGGGAAAGATGATACATGGAAGAGAATAATGGAACAGATGAAATCAAAGGTGAACTCTAGACAAGCGGAGACAAAGTACAACAAAAGCAGTCCTGGCTGAGCTACACATGTATCAGTATACCTCAAAGCTTCTTGCTATCAACATTTGCAAATGAAAAAAAAAAGAACAGCTTTAGTGCTTCAACATAGTTCCAATGTGTGAGACAAAGATAAAACTAATGAACATGAAAGTTTTAATCAGTACAAGCAATGTTGTCAAATATGCAAAATGTGAATAATGGTTTTATTAAAAGCCATTTATAGAATAAACCATCACCATGACAGTATATTGAGAAAATTGTCATACATGTATCTCCACATATTTGTGGCTTTATTTCAAAATTCTTGAACGGAGGGTGTTTTGTGACACAACTAAACATATACAATGTATCAAATGTGATAATTTGAACATTCTTTTTTTTTCAATCACTGCTCTTAATTTTCAATAGTGTCTTTAAAAGGTCCCACAGAATTGTATAATGTGTAAAAGGAGAGCATAGAGCAGTTACTGAGAGTACAAGGAGAGAGAGAGGGAGAGGAGAAAGAGAGAACTGAACCATGTCAGGTATTAATGATGCGATAAATCACTTGAAAGTAGGCTGACACTAATTAAACTCATCATCTATGAGGGCTACACTTCTATCATACTCTTCAGAGCAATTTTTATTCATCCCTGCCAAACTTTTACTTTCACAACCCCCACTCAATGAATGCTGAATAATGGAGCAGAATGGTACACTGATATCACCGCAGACACAACTTGACAACGGTAGACAATGGCAGCACGCAACGATTTAATAGCGAAAATTTGATCACCTCGCTGCTCAAGGCTTGGATGTCGCAACACAGTTCCCATTCCCAGCCAAGCGATAAGAGGTTGACAAGGACCGATCACCTCTTTTCCCAGAAATCTTGTCACCCCATCACCATTAGTTGCATTCACACAGACAAAATAGCGGGATAATGATCACGATCCAAATACTGAGATTTTTTTGCACCCATTCAAGAGGACAGAAATATATCCCACCAGTTGCCAATTGAGATAGTTTGACGACCAAACAGCACATGCCCCAAATCAACCGAAATGGTGTACTCCCCCCCCCCCCCAAAAAAAGAAACTTTGTGGAATTCTCTTTATATTTTGTTATATCATTAATACATGACACATACAGCAGTTGAACTTATAATTCTGGCTCTTTTGTTTGAGTTTGAGAAGAAGAACTTATACACTTTGCAATGTAGGCAGAAATCCCAGCATCCTACATAATCCAAATCCAACTAGAAGTACAAAAAAAAATTGTATCACTGAAGGTGATTAATACCCCCGCTCCTGTAGCCCAGATTCCGATGAAAAAGAATTGAACCTGGGTTTGATAAAAGGTTATGTGTGTGTGTGTGTGTGTTTGTCTGTCTGTCTGTCTGTCTGTCTGCCTGTCTGTCTGTCTGGTGAGTTTGACTGCTTCACAATTGTGGAAGTAGTTCACTCCACAAGATTTTCAAGAAAATATGTCGTTACCATCACAACGACTTGTTGGGTACAAGCACAAAGTGTGTCTTGCATTTATAACTACACGTATAGATCATTATACATACCAAATTTGAAATAAATTGCTCAAATACTACATGGAAGTAGTTCACTCTACAAGGTTTTGGGAAAATTGTGGTTACCATGGCAATGCTTTCTGCGACAAACACACACACAAAAAAAAACATGTCTTGCACATCTATATACACCTCAATGTCATCATGTAACCAAGTTTTATCAAAATTGCTTCAAAACTGTAGAAGGAGTTTGCGATGCAATATATTTGCAATGGACCACCCTACCACCCGACCGACCACACGCTGATTCCTATTGATATTAAAATTTGAAGATTTCCTGTGAACAGAGTATTAACAACATCTTTGGTAGAATATCCCATTAGAAGTAGAATCCAAGAACAACAAAAGAAGTGATATTTTGAGCCATGACAAACTCAAACAGTGTTTTGGAAGCGCATTAAGTCATTCATTCCACCTCACTCAGGTGCTGACATAGTTGAAGGGCACCATATAGCCCAATAATCATAACAGTAACTTAGAATTTAACAATCAGTGAAGATAGCCAGTGGTATGCAGTTTCTGTACACATCCAGGTATGATTATAAATGCAACAATAATTGATTAGCTACGGCAAAAGTCACATTGTAATTATACCATGGTATTAAAAGCTGAAGCAGGTAAGCCTAAAAATTCCCTTTTTAACATAAATAAATAGATAAACATACAAACTAATAAATAAACCAATAAAATAAATAAACAATAAATAGATAAATGAATGAATAAATAAGTGAATACATACATACATACATACATACATACATACATTAATAAATAAATAAACAAATAAACAAATAAATGAATAAATAGATAAATAAATAACTAAATACATCCTGCACATACACATTTTATTTTGTGGTTAACAATTGGGCATGGGTTCTACATCCCAAAACTGCTATAAGTTAGTGAATATAAAGATATTAGTGAATATACAACTAACATACTAATGTACTGCTTTCTCATGTATTGCATAAGTCCACATGACAGACTGCAACATATCACAGCTCACAGCTGCAGCATGGTCTAAACATATGAATGCATGCTGTTATAGGAAACAATATATTTGTCTCTTCTTGGAGTGTACATGTAACAGACAGACATCAAGATATTTTCTAAAATGAGTAGCAATTTGGGAAAACAAGCTGATCAGATCTCAAATTTGTTTCAGACAATATTCACCTCACAGATTTCACTGTAGAGAGAGTGTAATATTTGAAAATTTACTCACATTTTCAGCTTCCAGGCCACTAAGTTTGGCAGAAATACAAACGTTGGTTCATCGTTTCCAGTGGTATGCGCACACACTCTTGGAAAATCAGCTGGGGACTTGGAGTCTACCACTTCTTCACTGCTCAGGAGGGGCCACAAAAATTCCCGCTAATCACTACACAAAATCCTGGCAATATCTGCCTCAAACCTATCGCTGAATATGTTAAAACATACCCACCTTTTCAATTTAGAACGATAGTTTACATCAAAAAATCAATTGCACCATCAAAATAAGTAAGCTTAGCTTTAATTATTCCACCTCTTGTGTTTCTCTCGCCCCTTGATGAATTTTGCACCCCCACTGACATAATGGTGCTTGCCCTAATGCCGCTGCCATGTGGTTGGTGGCAAGTCCAGACAAGTTTGTGGTAGAGGCAAGACTTTGCACCCTTCTGTCAAACAAAAGGCACAGAATAGTCTACAAAAGCAGACCCTGTTCAGAACCTGATTCATCACCACAATGCTTGATCTTGTTGATCTCGGCACCGTTTTGTGCAAGAATGAAAAAATATCAGAAATATAATGGAAACTCGCCATACTTTCTGCACTGCAGATTGTCATGTGGTAGTTCAAAATATTCTCTGGATGCTTTGCACTTGTTACCTCCTGAATAATGTCTACAGATTATCACTTTCTTTTTATTGGGGTGGGGGTAGAAACTGATAGATATTCAGCTTACATCCACAAAACTATGCTTTGAATTAATCAATGTCTTCATAATAGCCATAATGAAAAAAAAGTCATGGGCGTACACGCAATGCTGCAAACATACATGTATGTGTAATCAAACTAATGGCCTCCTGATCATAGGACAGGCATCTTTTCATTAATTTGAATAAATATGCAGTACTCAGTGGCTGTTGGGCAGAGGCTTGGTGGTCTAGTGGATCTATAAGACGCCTGTCCGGTGATCAGGAGGTTGTTGGTTCAAATCCAGCCTGAGTATAATATATGCCCATGATTTTCTTATTATCATGACTACTACTAAAACACTTGACTAATTCAGTATTTATATATGTCCCGAAATTTTCAGTCTCACTTTTGATGTACCAAGAATGATTTGAAGTTTCAGATGATCACAAGTCATGCAATAAAACTGTTTGTATTGTATATGCTTGTAGCTAGAGAAACAAGAGTTTTGTATTCAAGAATAAACCCTAACAACTTCGCAAAACTCAACTTTCAGCAATGTCCAGACATTTTTGTATGTTTTGGAATGTGACAAGCAACAGTACAATTTTTGAGTTGTTTTCTCTCCTTTCTTTTTTTTTTCTTTTTTTTTTTGGGGGGGGGGGCATGTTAGATGCACATACAACTATATACTGATTTGATTGCACAAGAGTTACTTGTAAACTATGACATCTATGCAATATAACTTCTACACTGAAAAGAAACAAAAAGGACTGAAACCACTCTTTGAACAATACAATCTAGGCCTATACCTTGAAGGACAAATCTGACACAGGGGGATTAAATGAAATCATCTGCAATAGGTAATAAAGAAATCTTTGGAGAAATTCTATCTGAGGGCCAAAGTCTTTGATTTGCAACAGAGCAGCTCAATTTAATACCACAATAATGTCAGCCTGAGTGGATTCTGGAAGTCACAATAGTGGTTACAAAAATGAAGAAAGAACAGAAAAAAGAAGGGAAAGAAAAGAATAAAATGAATAGCAATCATATGAGAAAAGTATTAGAAGAGGATGAAAAGAAAAAAAAAGAAGGTAAGTGAGAAAGAAGAAGGTAAGATGGAAAACAAAAAATGATTAGAGGTAAGAAGAAAATATTGAAAAGGAAGAATGATGAAATATAATGGATAAGAAATAAAGAAAGATATGATAAAAGTGATAAAGGAAAATAAAATCACACAAAAGAAGGAAAAGATGATGGAACAAAGAGAAACAGAAGACAGAGAAAGAAGGAATGAGCGGAGCGGAAGGAAAGTTTCTAACTTTTACTGTCTGATTGACAAGACTACTCCAGTGGTATGCACATTGTACCTTCTGGCTTTAGAGACCTTTTCACAAGATAGAAAGGCTCTCCTTCAGAAATCGGACTTGCACAAAAAGCCTGGCACCAAAATGGGAAAGTTGGCATGAATGATGCAAACAAATAGATCCAAGTGAAGTGGGACTTGAGCACTTCCTGTCGATATAAAGAACAGTGATATCAAGGAAAATCTGAACTTGTTGGGGCTTGCAAGATAGTCTGCATAGATGTAGTGAAAATTAGTCTTTAGGTTTGTCCCCCCCCCCCCCCATTCATTATACAGTATTTCTGCATATTATATTTCAAAATACTATTAGAGATGGCATAAACAGCCCAAACTTAAAAAAAAAATCAAACAAAACAGAAAAAACATGTATAACACTGTATCATGTTTTTAAAAAAATATCATTTTCAGATATGTCCGCTAAATACTATGTTTGCTCAAATCAAATCATTTCTACTTACATGTAACTGTATATGAGGGACTGAGCATAATGTAGTAGGCCTTACATGGACAGCTTACGACAAACGTAAAACTGCAAACTAATCTATCTTAGTGTAAGAGTATAGATCTACAGAATTGCCACTAACAGGTTTATGTAAACCCCACATCTATAAGAAATAACATAGACTATTTTCACTGGCAAAATATGATATTAAAGACAATGCCAAATAAATAAACACTCTGTGTTTTCACTCTCCATTTACACTAGTAAAAAGACCAGAAAACTTTCCACCTACAAGTATAAACAAGATATCTGCATGCCCTGCTCTTTCTGCTGGAGTTTTCAACAAAGGTACAGGATGCAAACAACGACAACAAGATGCACTTTGTACTTGATATGATAAGTTACATAACTGAACAATGGGATTCTCACCTGTGAAAATGAACAAGCATTTACACTGGCATAAATTGAGAAAACAACCCCCCCCCCTAAAAATAATACAACAACAACAACAAAACAAAACAAAACAAAACAGGGGAAGTCTCATAGAATATTCAATAAAAAAAAAGAATATGACTGCACTCCATGAGGATTGTAAGTTGAGGGCTTTTCCACCCAGTTTTCAGGGTATAGTTGCCTAGCAACTGCTGATATCTGGATTTTGAGGAAAACTTGGTTTTGACCGGTTGATGTAAAAATGCTTTTATAGCCCTAATCATACACATCTGGGGGGCATTTCATGAAGCATTTTGGTCGGATATTTTTCTGACAAACTGTTACAAGCTATTGAAATCCTTGCATCTGATTGACTGAGAGCAATTTTGTGCGACAACTTCGTTGGACAAAATGCTTCATGAAATGCCCCCCTGAACAAAACAAAAGAAAGCTGTTAAAACCTCAATTTTTGAAATGTAATGTCAAAATTAATAAATCTCAAGTGTGGACACACACACACACACACACACACACACACACACACACACACACACACACACACAAATTACTACAAGTATCTGGATCGGCATCATGACCATACCATATCTTCTTTTATTTATTTTATTTATTTATTTATTTTTTTTTTTTTTTTTTTGGGGGGGGGTAACAATTTGCAGCAGTCGATCTGTTGAGCCAACTGGGCCTGGTGCATTCAACGTCGGCACAAACTCTTGAGTTCTCGTTGCAGTGTGAATTATGGAAAAGGTTAGACATCATAGGTTTTTTAATGTCATATTTCCAAAGGAGCATGGAAGGTTCTAATGTAAGAAATGAAGCTCACCCCGGTGATTATTTGATGACTCACACAGCAAGGTTTGCTTACACGACAATTTGTGATAACACACAGGCAACGGCTTCCTGACAAGACCTTCATTGACTTATTTACGGACTGAACTTAATTTGGTTGAAAACATTTTGACTCATTCTCATCCTGTCACCACAATGATAACAACAACAACAAAAAAGCTCCCATGCCAAAGGCCAGCGTACCATTTTCTTTCATATGACTCAACATAACCTTTAATACGAAAGTCTCACAAAGCTGGATGGATATGTATTAGACATGGGTTTATCATGGTCCAACCCTAGTCTTCTTTCAAGGCACTCATGCCGTTATTTGCACCGAGAACTGCAAGTGAAGCAAATGTGAATATTATTATTCATGGGCTGGGAAGACTGCATTTTAACCCGTTAAGGACAGGTTGATTTTGCTACAAAAAGCATTTCCCATAGATGCCTGCCCAAATATTTTTGGGACTCGTCTTCAACGGGTTAATTAAAGGTGCATGGTCCCGGTGTTTTAGTCAAATGCGTACACGGGCGCACGGCACAAGTATCCTATAGAGACCTATGCTATCGACTCCTCTTTGGCGCTTATGCTGTGGCCCACTTCCCCGAGTCCGAAGAAGACCGATTCACTGTAGTCAGTGGTCCGTTCACAGTTCGGCTCATGATTCGGCTGAGGGGGATGACAACTCTAGCAAACTTCTTTTGTGATGCCATAATAAGAAGCACATATGCTCGCACCCTGGCATTACTGTTGACTGCGCGATGCGCAGAGAAGACAACTAAGGCAACGTTACTTAGCAACACCTACGCACTTTACTCTTGATGACAGCTCAACTTCGGTAATGTTCGTATCAATGCTTACGGTGATCGGCAGTATCATCAACAGCACCCTCTACACTACTGGGATTACGCACCTTTAAGACCCGGTAGCATGGGAGATTAATGGATGGCCCGATTCATTCGCTGCTTCCTGACATACATTGGAAAAACATGAATAGCACCGGTCAGCGAATATGTGCATCGAAGTATCTTACCAATTACGGTCACCTCCGGTCAAGGTTCTTTGGATGTTTGCATACAAATGTACTTAAATGCAGATGTCAGTGATAAAGCTGTACACAATTTGTTATGGGATTCTTGAATACTAGCAGCACCCGTGGAAATCCACGGGTCTGAGGGGTTTTATTTTTTTTTTCTCATAATACGATTTTTGCACATTTTTATTGAAGAAATAAAAAGAAAAGTCTTCTCATTCTTTCGTTAATTGTGCTGTCTTCTAAATGACCACTCTTCCCAGAAATTTTATAATACATTTTTGTAGTATATGCCAGGCGATCCGGTCCATTGGTAGGGATCATTCCCGCCACTACTTGCTTTTATTATAGAACTTGAGTTTCGAGGGGTTATTTGCACCCGTTGAAGTCCAACAGTTGTCTTGTTGCCCCTCACCCCTCCCCCCCCCCTCACGCACACACACATTTCCACCTCCGCAGGGCAAAAAACAAAAACATTCAGGGAAAAAATTACCAAAAACGCAAATGAGATTCCCCGAAAGTTCTGCCCACAGGTTGTTCCCGTTGAAACGGGAAGATATTACACTGACTTTGATTACCCTCTGCTCTTGCATCCACGCGGGCACCCGCGGGAATCCACGGCTGGTCTCAAGGCCTCGGTTTGTTTTGTTTTTTTGTTTTTTTCATGTTTCTTTTCCCCACGTTATGAGAGAAAAATAAGATATTTTCGTCTTCATAATTTTGCTCCCTCCTTGTTGTTTTTAATCACCAAAACTTGGCTTGATATGTCATATCAATATAGAACTACATCTGCTTCAGATTGTACATTATCATAATTAATATTAGGCCTACAATTATTGCTCCTATTATTGTTATTATTATATCATTATTATCATTATCCTTATCATTATTATTATTATTATTATTATTATTATTATTATTATCATCATTGTTATTATTTGGGGAGGGGGAGATCATAGTCATCAGGTTTAATAGGCACCCGTGGGAGTAGGTTCTCACGACCTCGTATTTTTTTTTCTTTAATATTTTTCCCATGTTATGGAAGAAAGAAGAATATATACATCACTGCATTCGTCTTCATTTGCTCCCTCTTTTTTTGTCACCAAAACTTGGTTTGATAGACCATAGAACCACACATTCTATTTCCACTTGCAATTTTAAAAATAGGCGGTCGGCAAAGCGAGGTTTTCCTCTACGTCCGCTCATCTTATGAATATGTATGATTACAGCAGCTCTGCAGTAAACGAATGGACACAGCTGCGCGTGTAATCTGATATGTAAGGGTACGATCGGCAAATATATTTAGCCGCATCCTAAACAGTCTGCGTACAATGACACCGGACTTGAGAGCAAACGGCGAGCAAACTAAATGACGTACCTGAGCTGCATATAGTATTCTGCAGTTGTGCAAAATACAATTACATAACCAACGTTCGTTGTTTTCATTTGGGGACGCCAATAATGGCGAACTGTACGTAAATGCCCTTGTAGTCCATGTCACGCACACACAGATTCGTGAAACCATCGTCAATACATTCAGTACACGTAACAGGCGGAGGCAAAGGTACATCACAGAACTATATACACACAGTGTAGAGTGTGTATAGAGTTCTGCGAGGTACATTGTGTGTGTGCGTGTGCGTCCGCCGGAAGATGTCAGAGATTTCGCTGCACCATCATCTTTAGTATCCCCCAGTGTCTCTGCAAGCTAAAAGATGGAAGATCGAGAAAGCAGGAGGCCAGCGCAGGTTCCGTGAATATTGAAACGCTCGGCTCTTTCGTCACGCACAAAAATGCATTATGCATGTAGCTAATTAATTTTTCTTTTTCGTCCTCGACGTCGACACGGAGGCGGAGAGGGGACGAAACCCACGCCATTCGATGTAGGATACTCTCCTGCGGCCGACGGCACCGGTCGCAACTGCCCGGAGCCGACGGCTCGGGAGGAGATAGAGAAACCAGCAACGCCGAAATAAAACAGGAAATACATAAGGCCGCGACAACAACAACAACTTCGAGTATTATAGTATAGGATATCCAAGCCTGGCCAGCCTTCCCAGTCTATAGTGTCCCCACATTACCAGGTCTTTAACCTGCGCAATACTGACTGATACATCGCAGGCAATTTTACCTGAGATTTCTCAAATTCTGGTGTCTTTAATGTTATGTCTTTGAACACACAGGTGAATATCACTTTCAGACCTAGTCAGGAGTTGAAGCATTAATATTATTGAGGTACTAGCAAGTTCTGAAGAGATCCCCACAGCGCTTTATGAATTGGAGCTTTCATATCCTTTACAATGCTTTGGCCAGAATGACGCTAATCAAAACATAAATCCCTCATAAGATTTGGCTTTTACTGAATGTTATCAGTTAAGCTGTGCCTAGAAATGTCGATACAAATTTACATATTAATGATGTCAATTGGTATCATTGCCACAGTCGTCATTGTTAGTGTGGGGATCGGGGGCCCCGGTGTCTCTGATTAATAGGACTCGTCAATGGCCCGCATCCCTCATCGCCATGGTGATGGGCTGCCGGAGAAATGGCTCTTGATTATCATCCCCTCCTGTCAATGCGCTTTTGCGGCGCTCTCCGTCTATGATGACACTTGTGTGAATCATCCTTAGTCACGTTGCTGCCATCTTCAGCTCTACTCCTGGACTGTGTGTTTGATGGCTGACAATGGAGGCAGGACAAATACAAATTTTGTTGACAATCCAATGCGCCACATGACGGCAACGCTGCCGACAAGCGACACAAATCTTTTCCTCATCTTTGCAACAATGACAAGAAAGATATACGAAAAGATAGACAGTCATAGATGCTATCTGCACACTGAGAATGCTCTCTCAAAAGAGGGGGGGGGGGGGTGGTTACAGACTTATCAGGGAATTTATGATTATCATGTGGGAAAGGGCATGGATGGAGATGCATCACAATTACTTAGATGAAACAAGAAAGCTGAGGTGACAAGGGAATACATAATATGATTTGAGACCGAATGAGAGACAAGCATGCAATATTTGCTAGACAAGTCAAACCAAGAGGGGGGGGGGATTCAGATGGACATCAATTCAGATGAAATAAGAATGAATCATTGTTTAAAAAACAAAAAACATAAAAACAAACAAAAAACGTCAGTGAGGACTTGGGTTTTTCTAGACAGATGATAATGATTCTTATCATTACTATCATTATCATTATCATTATCATCACAATTGTCATCACCATCATCATAACTGTTTAAGTCTGAATTACAATGTAGTTATCTTATTATTCCTGTTATGGATTGAAAGCAGATCTATTATAAAATCAAAATGGTAGAAAATTGTAGCAAATAATAACTATGATATGAAATGGATGTGTGTGCTACTGACACAACTACATTCATCATCCTTGGCACACTGTCATCATCCATGGGCGTGCGTTGCCATGATAACCCACTGTGTCAGTTGTTAAGAAATCCTGATTAATCAAAATATGTTAATACCGGCAACAAGCTGATTCTGATCATCATCCTTGTTGATACTATTATCTTCTGTCTCCCTCTTCCTCCTCCTCATTATCATCATCATCAAGGCCATTATTATCATTAGCAGTCTTTTTTTTTCCAAACCAGCCATTACTGAAATGTGTACCATACACTGGTTATTGCCCCCATCATCATCATCATCCTTCTCTTCATCATCATCAACATCATCATTTTCACCATCTTCATCTCAATCTTGTGAACATCATGATGTGCACAACTGCCATCTAAACAATCACACCAGTGAGGTAAGACTTTCAACCATTAACTATCATCGTCATTGTCATCATCACCATCATCATCATCACATCATCATCATCCACATCATCATCATCCACATCATCATCATCCACATCATCATCATCCACATTATCATTATCGTCATCATCATCATCATCATCACATCATCATCATCCACATCATCCACATCATCATCATCGTCATCATCATCATCATCATCGTCGTCGTCACCATCATTATCATCGTCATCTTCATCATCGTCACCATCATAATCACCATCATCATCATCTTTACCATTTTCATCCATTGCTAAGGTAGCACAACCGGCTTATAACGGGAGTCTCCTTCATCAAACAGGCATGCATAAAGTGCAAGGGAGAGCAAATGGATGACACATTGCGTGGGAGGTACACAGACTCTGGAGGAGGAGGAGGAGGGGGAGGATGACGATCCAGCAAACAGCTTTGGAATATACACACAGCATCATCTGCACTCGAAACCATGACTTCCAGGTAAAAATTTAACACTGGAGTAAAAGAGGGACGGGTTGACCCAAGGAGATGTAGTTCGTCCTCCCACTTCAATGCCATCGAGCAAATAAGGAGAATACATAGAGGAAAATAAGGAGAGACAGAGAGAGATGGATAGAGAGAGAGGTAGAGACGGAGAGTGAGGAAAGAAGAATATGTATGCTAAAGATGAAAAATGGAGAAAAATGAGGAGTGAGAGGGGTGACAATAAGGCCAAGATGGGAGCCACAAGGGGGATAAACGGATGGCGATGATGAAAGTAGGGCTCCATTGCTTGGTAGAAACTGGAGCATGAGAAATTGGGGAAATGGGGTGCAACAGAAACGGGCACACGCCAGAGATGTGGGAGGGAAGAGATGAAGAGGGAGGGGGAGAGATGGAGGGAGATGGAGGGAGATGGAGACGGGGTTGGAAGAAGAGGGGGAGAGAGGGGGATGAGGAAGGGAGAGGACCGTCTATGACACCAAAGAGGATGGGGTCAATATTCAAGGAAAGATGGTGGGAAAGTCAATATATATGTTTTTTGCACAACGTCTGGTCAACATACATTCCGGAGAGAGAGAGAGAGGCAATTATAAGGATCATTGATTGTGAGGAGGCAAAAGAATTATCTTTATCATGCTTTTCTAAGAGTGGCTTTTGGAAGGAATACAGAGTCTATAAGCTGCTTTATTTGAAGACAGCATTACACAAACATTTGATATGCTGTAGCAACATTGATAAAGTACTCATGCCAAGTTTTGCTTGGTGACCTGAAACGGAGGAAACATGTGTTTGGTTTTGTTTGTTTTTTTCAGTCAGGATTGTACATGGTTAATGACAGCCTCATATGGGTGATATCCTACAAATCATCTACTCAGGACGGGAGCAGGAAGGATGGAGGAAACTAGAGAAGTGGTACCAATAGGGGAGAAATACATATGGGATGGAGATGGAGAAGGGATGGGATGGGATGAGATTGGGATAGGGAATGGGTGGGATGGAGGTTAGATGGGGTAGGGATGAGATCGGGATGTATAAGGTGGGGATGGGATAGGGGCAGGGAGGTTTAGGTATGATATGGGGTGGGGAAGGGATAGAATGGGAAAAGGGTAGGGATGTGATGAGGAAAGGGATGGCATAGAACAGGGATGGGGTGGGGATGTGATGGGGTGGGGTGTAGAACGGGTGGACGGAGTGGAATGGGAGTGGGGTAGGGATTGAGGTGGGGTAGGCTAGGGAAGGGATAAGATCGGGATAGGGTGGGGATGGGATACATGTAGGGTAGGGATTGGGAGATATGGTGAAGGGATGGAATGGGAGTAGAATAGGGATGGGTAGAGATGGGAGTGGGGTGGAGATAGATTAGGGATGGGGTAGGTTGGGGATGTGCTTGGGATGGGTGGGGAGGGGATATAATGGGATAGATTGGGGATAGGGTAGGGATAGGAGGGAAAGGGTGGGGATGGGTTTGGAAAGGGAGTGGCAATGATGTACTTCTTTGGAAGGATAGGACAGGGACGAGGTAAGGGCAAGGTTAAGGTGGAGCAGGGATAGGATGGCAATGGGATAGGATGAGGATGGGGCAGGGCTATGGAAGGGATAGGCTGGGGCAGGATAGGGGCTGATGGGGATGTGGTACTAATATGACAGTAGAGACAGGATAGAGGAAAGATAGGAATGGGATTAGGATAGGGTATTTGGAGAAGGATGGGGTATGGATGGGGTAGGGATAGATTAAGAATGAGGGGTAGTTAAGATATGTCGGGGAGAATACTGGAATTGATTTTGGAGCAAGCTGGTGATACGGCTAGGATGATGGTCAAATGTGGGAGACAGGAAGTGGGTGGAGGTGCTGTTCAATTTCCCATGAAGCCCAGAGCGTGAGAACTCGAGGCACTCCAGAAGCACTAGAAATTTGGTATAAGGCCAGTGACTCATATCATACCAAAAACAACAACAAAAATCAAGATACAGAAAAGGAGGAGATGTTCTGCTACTTGAGTTCAAAGAGACACAGAGATATCAAGTAATGAAGAATAGAAGTGACCATCTCAGGAAATTATTTGTAAGTACATGAAAGGGATAAGGAATGAGAGTGAACGTGACAGACATACACACTATGTTATTAAATACATACATGCATTGTACATGTTGTACATGCAGACATACAGAAGTATAAAAAGGTAACGGGGCATACAGACAGACAGACACACACACACACACACACACACACACACACACACACGCACACACACAAATCTAAGTACTGTGACACAGAACAAGAATGTGATGCCAACCAGAAAGTTAAAGTGATGAGGTAACCAATATGGATAGAACACTCGCTCAGATCTTTTTCATTTGTTTTATCCTTCCAGTCAATATAATTCAGTATAACATCCCCCCCCCCAACACACACACTAGCAGTTTGACATGGTGACAATACACTACAAGTCTCAAAACACACAAATCAAAATTGAAGAAATGTCATTTAGTTGACTTACCCAAATCCACTGGATAAATCTGTGTGTTGACGTCTAGAATGAGGTCCATCTTGAAACTTTCACTTTCACAATGCAGCCTCGACACTAGGTAGGAAAAGAAAATTGCACTCTGGTCATTCCATGAGTACCTTGTACCTTTTACACAATTATTTCTCGATAGAGAGACCAAACATAAATTCTCATTTTTGTTTGTGTTTTCTTGCTTTCCATTCAAAGAAAGCACGCATTTTCCCAATACCAGATTCACTTTTTAAAACATAACATACAATTGTGTATATCTAACGGAAACAGTACCTTGAGAGATAGGCTTTTTCACCCTTGTTGCCATGGTTAAGTTTTTCAACTGGATTTTTAAACAAGGATAGTTTAATGTGTTCATTCTATGAACAGTCTGTGAACATAATAAAACTCAAACAAAGATATCAATGACACCATGCAAACACATCATGCACACAACCAGTAACAGAGACCTTAACCCATTGAGGGTGAGCTGCTTTTGCTTTAACACACGTTTCCCATTGACACCTGCCCGAGTATACTCACGACTAGTCTTCAGTGGGTTAAACATCACTGAAATGCTGTTCAAAGGAGGAGTTATCCAAAGAACAGATCATGAAGAAGGACAGTGAAGATACATCAAAAGTGGATTAGTCAACATGAGAGTAAAATCAGGCCTAACCCCAACCCTAACCCTAACCCTAACCCTAATGCTAACCCACAGCACATCATACAGGCAGTGGGTTTTCTGTGGTATAGTGGATAATTAGGCCACGGATTTTAAGCAGAATGTCCTGGATACAAGACCTCGGCCCCGTTGCAAGAAAGTTGCAATCAATTGCAAATAATTGCTAATTTTGAAACAACCATTCTGATTGGCTCAGGGTCTGCCCTATTAAGAAGACATGCATGCAACAATGATTTTGATTGGCCAGTGACAATCAGTTGCAAGTTGCGTTTAAACGCAAAGTTTCTAGCAACGGGGCCCTGTACTATTTGTTCATCATTGGGCAGGATGTTTTAGCAACAATAGGTGTGTTCCGATGACAGGAGTGAGATATGGATCACTATTTTGTCCTTGCCTTACCACTAACACATTTTCCACCAGGGTCAAGAGGGACAGGTATGGCTATAACATCATAATGTCTACAAAATATACAACACAGGACTTACATGAAACCAAAGCCCAAATAAAAATATGGACTGAGTGAAAGCAGCAATATTAGTAGAATACATCAGTGGAAGTTTGAGGAAAATCGGACAATCAATTCAAAAGTTATGCAATGCTTGGAGTCTTGGTGCTGTCATTGCTGGCTTAGGAGACTTCTACACTTCATGACATCATTATGGACAAGAGCATTTATAAAGAAAATATACAGAAATATTCAACATATTTTCTCTTTCTACCATAATGAATGAGCACTTAACTCTATACCTCTCTCAGAAAGCATCAATGGGGAATATTACCTTTAACATGTATATTCCAGTAAGAAGTTGATGGAATGTGTACTTTTCATAAAAAATCAAATTTTGTGGAATTGTCTTTATAAATATTTCCTCTATATTGTTGTCCATAATGTTGTCATGAAGTGTAGTAGTCTCCTTATCCAGAAATGACAGCATATCATTGCTTGTCTATAATTTCCTAAAACTTTCACTGATGTGTTTTGCTAATACTGCTGCTTTCACTCAATCCATTAGGTCTTGGATTCCTTTGAACTTAGAATCTCCCATTTGAGAGTCAAGAAATAATACCATAATGTTTCTCTCTAAATAACATAAATAGAAGACATCTATGTATTCTGAACATTTTGTATTCTGCATGTGTGAAGAGTATTTGAACATTTTGAACCATGTGAGGGCGCCCTACATGGTGAGGACATCTGTGTCAAAATGCCTAGATAGACTGCCCTATTCTGTGACCAACTTGAGGTCTGTTATTACCATCGCACAGTCATAGCTGTTGAAATGATGATAATCATCAATATCAAAGCACACAAAGGAAGAAGACTTTAACCAAGAGATTTATATTAAAGGAAATCCAAACCCAGAGAGAAATGTGGATTGAGTGAAAGCAGCAACATTAGTAGAACTCATTAGTGAAAGTTTGAGGAAAATCGGACAATCCATCTAAAAGTTATGAATTTTTAAAGTTTTGATGTTGGAACCGCTGGATGAGGAGATTACTTAAGTTTATGACATAATGTGTGGACAACAATTATAAAGAAAATATAAAGAAAATTCAACATGCTTTCACTTTCCTAGCATAATGAAAGAGCACTTGACTATTAAACTGCTTTCAGAAAGCAGGGGGAATAACTACTACCCTTAACATACATGTATGTCAGTATCAAATTGATGGAATATATAATTTTCAGGAAAAATGAAATTTTGCGGAATTCCCTATTTTCTTTATATTGTTGTCCACAATGACGTCATAACCTCTAGTAGTCTCCTCATCCTGCGGTTCCTCCACACAAACTTTAAAAATTCATAACTTTTGCATTTACTGTCCAATTTTCCTCAAACTTTCATTAATGTGTTCTACTAATGTTGCTGCTTTCACTCAATCCACATTTCTCTTTGGGTTTGGGTTCCCTTTAAATAAACAGACTGGGAGGATGCTCACTCATCTGACTTGAGATGAGGATGCTATTAATTAAAGTAATCATTCAGTTTACTGTAAAAGTGGTTTCTTTCGCGTACAGATACTTTCGCGGTTTCCATCGGTGCCGACTTTTTCGCATGTGTTTAAATTCGCGGTCGGCAAAATCTGTGAATTCATACAGTCGGCAAAAACTGTTTTATTTTGCACATGAAAACCCCAACTATAATCCAATTATTCTTTTATCTATTAAATAGAAATTGAAATTAAATGCAGGCTTACCTGAAATCCTGTCTCGCGAGTAGCATGCTTGTACCTACATTGCGCGGTATGGCTGTGTGTGTGTTGACCATCAATACACTCAATGCGCAGAATCTTTGTGTGTGTATGTGCGCAATGGCGATTTTGTAACAAGCGGCGAGTTCAAAACATTTCCTTGCGTGGTTAATTTCGCGCGACTTTTCAAAACATTTTCGCGTGATGTTAATTCGTGGTTCAATCTCAAAGCGCGAAAAGCGCGAAAATAAAACCACTGCGAAAGAAACCACTTTTACAGTAACCCGTTGAGGACAGACTCATTTTGCTATGACAAGCTTTTCCCATAGACACTTGCCCGACTATACTGGGGACTCGTCCTCAACAGGTTAAACATCACTTTCACCAAACACACGGCCCTACGATTTTTGTGCAGGGCAATGGGATATTTGTGAAGTGATGAAATGTAATTACCAAGAAAACCATCAAAAACATATATGCACAGTAAAATTCTTAAACTCTCTTATTTTACACACAACTTCATTGAAACATCATACCATTCTTTTTGCCTGCTTAATGATTTATTCAACTTCAAAGTCAACTTCATTTTGGAGTGGAATTTTCCACTTTACCCTATTAACGTAATATCAGCATTAAAGATTTTAAAGTTTCAAGAGGCTCGTGTAGGCTTTGTAAATCTATCTATGAAAATACTTGAAAAAAAATAACTCTTCCTGCACACATTTTCCTCATGAATTATATTTTGAAAAAGCAATCATTTGGAATCTAATTCCTCAAAGACAAACACTTTAAAGTGATATCAATCTTCACATTAAAAAAAAAAAAAAACTTTGTGCAACTCAATCTCATAATTATGTCTTCATGTCCTAACAACTTGGATAGTTTTCGCGCTATGATTTTCAAGGAAATGTTTTGATACACCATCTCAGTTACACTCACTAAGCAAGACCAAGTACTTTCGGTCTATAAGCAGACAAAGCATTTTAGACCAGAACAAAATCTAGTGGAAATTCCCCTTTAGCATTTTTACTTTCACTAGCATAAAGGGTGGCCTGAAGTGCTAATGGGTGATTTGACATGCAAATTTCCTTTTTATCTGCATTAGTGGAGATATTTTCATCTTAAAGCTGTAGCCAAGTGTCGGCAACACCAACAACAGCAACAGCAAAATAAAAAAAAAGAATATTTCAGAAAACTGGCCGATATTTGATTTTAAAGGAGAATATACCAAATCCCACATCAATTATGCTTCATAATAATGTGTGCTACATAAATTTGAAGATGATGATAGGCCCAAGAATTATTTGCATGGGTATGAATGATTGTGGCTGAAATCACTATACTGTAAAACACGATATTTTCGTGGCATGAAATTTTAACAAATTGTATCTGATGGCCTTTTTTGCGGCATGAAATTTTGCGAGTTGCCTCTAGCTTTCAATGCGTATATAGTGTAGACAAGAACTTTCACATGCATTTGAATTTCGCGAATCTTGGCTCTCGTGAAATTCGCAAAATTAGAATGCACGCGAACATTCCTCACTTTACAGTATCTGATGGCTTAAATCCTGGTTTTCAAGCATTCTTCTTGTCTAACTTTTATACATGTATGCATACAATGTTATAGTCACAGTTTGCATGATGGTGGCCCAAAGTTTACAACGTAAGGTTTTTGTTTCTTATGGTCTCCTAAAAAATGTACAACAGCTTCCAAGGTGCCACTTCCAATGGGCACAATCTTTTTTGAGTATGAAAACCTGACCATTCTTTCTTAATTTGTAATAAGCACATCAGAGCTCCAAGGCCATTGCTACAAGGTAACTTCAACTATTTGATATGAGGGATGTAATGATTTTAATTTCTTTCATTTCAATTCTTTGCATAATAGAAAAACTGCTAAAGATCTAAAAGCAAGGTAGAGAGAGACTTTAAAGATATCATTACCATCTCATCTCAACTCTTGTGTGTGCTTTGAGTGGTGATTGGCACTGAAAACCCCATAGCATTGTACACACTGTACAAAAGGGCTTTTTACACTTGTAAATTTTTGCTTAGCCCCGGACCAACGGTGGGGTTAAAGGGGGGGGGGGGGGGGGGGGCCTTGGCCCCACCGTTGGTACGGGACTATCCTTAGCCCACTTTCTGTTTACACTCGTTTTTGCCAAAGTGGGCTAGCCCCACCGATAGTACAGTACTATCTGGCCCTGCAAAATAGCAGGGGTTAGCACCGCAATTGCGGTGCCAAGCAAGTGAGTGTAAACAGAACGAAAAAATAATCCTGGGCTAAGCGACGGAGACGAAGTCCGACCCTCACTGACCAATCAGAAACGAGGTAATCAAGTGCTGCCGGTGCGTGCGTGTACGTGTACATGCACAGCGTAATTATGAATATTCATGTGGTTTGGAAAGTCCGGGGCTAAAAAATACGAGTGTAAAAATGTAAGTTTTCTCCTTAGCCCCGGACAAGAGATAGTACGGGACTAATTGGCGAGTGTAAAAAGCTGAAAAAATTGGTACGGGACTAACGACAGTCCTGGGTCAGAGAAAGTCCGGGGTTAAGAAACACAAGTGTAAAAAGCCCTAAAGTCCCTGGCACAGAAATGGTTCAGCTTGCATTCATGAGATTGCCTTGTGTCTTGTTCTCTGCTTTTCTTCTTCTTCTTTTTCTCTAGGACAATGTGCCTCATCCAATCATGAAGATTGTTGCGGACATCACCCGGTTTTTGTGTGTTTGATCACTTTAACCACTCAACTACGACAGTCCCCTTTTTGCTGTTTTGTCACAAAAAATGAAACTTTTGTGTGCCACTTAATTCACAATTTTATGGAGCTGCTTATTCAGTTTTACCAAGGAGGTTTGAGAAATGGAGTTCCAACTGAATGTAAACATTCAAACTGCTGTCAGTTTTCTTTTGACGTACAAAAGAATTCCACAGGTGCATTTGTGACTTTGATGATTGGGGTTCGATGCCGCCGTCTTTCCGAGCAAAGAGATGATTCATATGGAACGCGAACATAATGTTGCCTATATTTTATTTGTTTTTGTATTAAAGGAAATTAAATTTCAGCTAATGATAAGGCATATGAAAAAGAAAGTAACTCCTGTCCAGGAATATGTCAAAAAGTGTAAATCTGAGCCGTACGTTGTGAAAATATTTGAACCGCACCCTTACTGAAAAGTCAATTTTATCATCTTTCTGATCACTTCCGACAAATGAAACTGATATGGTACAATCTTCAAGTGTATAGTTCTCTATTCATTTATATGTTAGATTAGTGTAAAAACATGTTTAGTTGGGTAATTTTTATTTTTATTTCATCAATTTTTGTGGAATTTTTATTCCCACATCCCTGTGTCCGTACCTTTATGTACCGCTCATGTTTCATAAGAAGGGACAGCGAAAAGTAATTACCATCAAAAAGACATATCTTCCAATGAAAGCGACGAGTCATGATGCAATGCCACATGAATCAATTGTCTTCCTATCTGTGGGTAGCTTGAGTTTAGCACATACTTCAATTATTTCTTAGTGGCGGCATCAAACATGGGATCAAAGGGAATAACATTATTGTTACTCCATGCATCTCATGAACCTCCTTGGTTTTACCCTATCCAAGTAAACTTAACTGGAATAGACCGGATTTCATCTTTCATAACTAAAAATGGTATCCTAAGGCTGTAACTGTGTCACCGCTTGTCGATTGATCTTCTTCAGTTTTGAGTATGAAATATCACCAACTCCACATTTTCTAAAGATGGACATTTTCTGCACGGCTTTCTTAAAACACATCTCCATGGAAAAGGAAGTTATTTCTGGGTCAGTTCCAGACAAATTTGATAATATTGTGTGCAAGATGAGAGAACAGCATGATACAAGCCGTGCCAATGAGATGGTTCAAGAAAGCTTGGACTGCATAACCCTAAAGTCAGCCAAAACACTGACTTTCACACTGGCTATAACGTTTCTATCATTCCTCCTAATTTACTGAAACTTTCACGAGTGACCTTGTGGAGAAATGTTGACATTCAAAACATCCTTTTCTTTGAGGAAAAATCTCTTTAAAAATCATTCCAGCAAAAACAATTCACTGCATTCCTCTAATCCAAAAGGAAACAAGCCATTTGCTTTGCAAAGATGCAGGGTACTACAGTATCTTCAAATGGTAGATTCATGTTTTGATCTGATCATTTAACATTTTTTTTGGGGGGGGGGGGGGAGTGGGGCATGAACCTTGAAAGACATGTGTATTACACATCTTTCTATGTGTAGATTTAAGAATTAAAACATCGTTACGATACAGTGACTGTAGAAATAATTTTCCAAGTTTCAGCAACCAGGAGGGAACTGGAGGAAACCATGCGAGAATCTCATACTTGTGTTTCCGAAACACCCTCCCAAACTCATTCACAGCTGCGTTGTCCATTTCCTACCCCAGCAGAATGCAGACGAGTGTGGCTCACGGCTTATAGTGGTTTTAAAAGTGTTCATGGGCATGTTGGCTGCCATGAACATGATATGGATCCGTGGCTTGTAATGATGGTGCTCTGCAATAGAGGGCCAACATATCTCTGCTGGCATTGTTACAAATGTGAGACTTAGCAGGTTAAATGCTAGTGCAGAGCTTTACCTGTGTACGCGAGAAAGACAGGCAAAGGGGAATTAATAACGAGTATCAACTTTTAAAATTTGGTCACCCTTGTATATGTCTGCTTATTTGAGTATGAAGGTAACTACTTCTCATCAGCATGGAACAAGAAGGGTGTAATAATGCTGTGTGGAATCCATGAAGTTTTATGACTTTCTGCTTCTTGTGTAATTTTCTGTTCGGTTGAATACTGCACTAAAGCCCTGCTCACCAAAGATTCAAGTAAAGCATTGGATGGACTGGGAACCCTGATATTTCTAATTCAGTGTGGTCCATTAGAGGTTAAAGCATGTTGCTGCAACATCCTCAAATTCTTGTGCACCATCCTCCAAAGCCAGCAACATGTATGCTACACAACATGCTCAAGAACTTGCAACCTGCTCAAAATAAAATGTGGCATGTTAAAAACAGGCGCACAACTTGTGAAACATCAAATTAACTACTTGGTAATTAGAAAATTTGTGCGCAAAACATGAGATCAAACATCAAACATACGAAGCACAAGAGAAATAAGCCGCGAAATATTGTGCACACATTGTGCTCGTGACGCCTGCTCCACGCACATACAATTTCCGCAATATTTTCACATTCAGAGCTTGCAACATGCTCAAATTTCAAGTTGTGGACCACCCTGTAACTGATCATGAAATTACACCGCAAAAGGGCGATATCCAAGTGAGAGAGAGACAGAGAGAGGGAACAGATGCAGAAGTAGTATGGCAGTTTATCGAAAGACCAGCCAGGCTTTGAAATGCTCATTTTACAGATCATCCTAGCACCTAGAAAACACCAGAAATATGAACATGACACAAATCATGGCTTCTTTGTGTCGCCACGGATATGATTTCAGTCATCTCTTAATAGACACGTACTCGAGCACGCCTGCCCCTTTAAACTCCTTTACGGCTCGAGAGGAAACCGACGCTACAATGTCCTCGCCGCATGTGACCCTACTCTTGGTTCTAAACCCATTCACCACTTCCTGGTTTCATTTTTGCAGATAAATGACTCCACGTACGCCTTGAAGCGTCGCTGGCTTAGATTTTGCAGGTGCTGTACGCAGGCCACATGGTTTTGACATACTTTTTTTTTTGCAAACATTGCATATTACATGAAGAAAATATCAATCTAACAGAAATAGATGTGTTTGTAATACTACATACAGTGTAGTTATTTTTCATTACGGTCTCTCTAATGATAGAATAGCGGCATTACTAGTTGATGACATTACAACCAGATCAGAGCACACGATGGTACACTCACGATACAATAAATCAAAACCAAGTTGTTGAATGATAGGACAATGAAAATCTGAATTTATCGCTTTCATATATTTTCACTGCTAGAAGCAGTACAGCTGTACCACTTGTTTATTGCGGACAATGCATGCAAAATACAGAAATGGCTGGCTTGTTCAGGTTTAAATCTTTATGAACTACTGCATGTATGTTCACATTGGGGCAAAGTTTCAGATCTGCAGCATCAAGGAAAACACGGAACACACATCATCTATCACATTTAACTAATGTAGTGCTCAGAGAAGCTTGTAGTACATAACATAACATTGATTGATGGATGCATATTGGATCATGTTCAACTGTTCATGTGCTATTGTGTAAACTCTATATGCCAATTCATTCTGAGACAGCAATGTAGTCATGCTTTGGGAAAACGTTCTCTTTTTCAAATCTATGCAAGTTTTATAGATTTTTGATACCTGGACATGATGTAATGAGCAAAGATGTAGAGAACAAAAAAATACCACGCTTTGCTTTGATATGAATTGTATGACAAGTACTTGTACTTGTACTTCAGATACAGCATCTATGGCAATCATGGCCTGTCACATTTGCCCATCCCATCCCCCCACGTTGTCTCACACGCATCCCATTTTGTCCACGATGGCCTGCAATGTGATTGCTGCGGCCGGCGGGAAACACGGTGTAAACGTAGCCGAAATGAAGCACTCGAGAACCTCCTGGGCACGAGGTGAATCCTGTTCTAACAATGGGGAGCTAATTGTACAGGAAATCATTAATTTCTGTGTCAAGACAATTAATGCTGATGTCAGTCCTTGGGAGGTAATTAATTTACAGAGACTGCCAAATGCCAGCAAAACTTGTCAACTTTCTTTTTTCTTTTCTGGGGCACGGGTATTGTGAGGGAAGATGAGGGATGGGCTCGGGAAAAATTTGTTTGATACTTTCCTTAAAGAGGAAATCCACCTCCAAATCATGACATGAAATCATGACATGAAATCATTAACTTGCTCATTTGAATATTCACAAGAACTGGTCAAGAAATATTTTCTGAAATAATTTGAAATTTCAAAATGTCATATCTTCCTTATTTCTTTTTCACTTTCTGTAATTTCCATATCATTTCGTAGAGAATATTTTTCTCTTTCTTTTGAAGTTCATTTATTTTTTGGGTGGACTTCTTCTTTAAGACAGCAGGGAGTTTTCTCCTTTAAAGGACAAGTTCACCTTCATATACTGTACATGTGGATCGCATGAATGCAGCAATTTTAGTAGAACACATCAGTGAAAGTTTGGGGAAAATCCCACAATCTGTTCAACCATCTTAACCATTTGTTCTCATCCAGCCATGACTGAGCAGAAACTTCAAAAATTCATAAGTTTTGAACGGATTGTCTGATTTTCCTCAAACTCTCATTGAATTGTTCTACTGATATTACTGCATCCACTCAATCCACATGTCTATGAAGGTGAACTTGTCCTTTAAAGACCTAGCCAGCATAGGAATACCATGCAGCGGGAAGGTTGAATGCCCGACAAAAATATTTTCCAGAATTCCTGTCAAAAATTGTGCAGAGCTTTTAATCACTCTTCTCTATACTAGGTACACACAAAGCCGCAGAATCTTGACTAGAGTCGAATGTTACCAACGAGCTTACACTTCGATGCACACATTCGGCGAATCTACCCATGCAGGCCTGCACTAGTCGTAGTTTTCTATTGTACTGTACCTTGGTGGGTATAGCGAAAGAAGATGAATTTAATCACGGGCCAACCTCAGCTCCCTGTGTACGCTACTGGGTCTTTAACAAAAACTATTAGCAGTGTAATTTGCTTCTCCTACTGACCGAACTTCATTGATTTACTAGCCACTACCAGTCTATTTCATTCACCTCCTTTAAAAACTTTCAAAACTAGTTGGTTGTTGATGTCTTACTTTACTTGAATTCATCCAGCATCGTATTGCTCAGGCACTACTGTAGTGTAGAATTACTGGCATAATTTATGAACATGAGCTGTACCATTGGCGAGACAAGATATTCTCACGTACACAGTAAAAATATGCTAATACCATGCCCCATATCTTGTATGAAATTATACACAGTTATAGCACAACCACACAAGCAAGTCATGTTCATTTTTTTTTTAAGTGTTAACACTGAGTAGTCTTCAAAACTATACCTCATTTCCGATTGTGATTGCAGAGTTATTATCACGAGATCTGCGAGAGTT